>NC_064759.1:10542473-10870327 GCF_011397635.1 Epinephelus fuscoguttatus
GCAGATTCCCTGTGGCAGAACAGTTGTTTTGTAGTGCATCAGATTAGTGTAGCTATAATGTTTAAGTGTGTATCGGTGTGATCTTGTCACTGTGTCCTCTGCAAGATGTGTGACTACATTGAGAACTGGAGTCAACATAAGTCAGACATTAAGCTGAAAATGATGTGTTAAGCGTCCTGCTATTTTTGTGTAATAGTTTTATTTTAGAGTAAAAATGTGCGATGAAAAGCGCTACTGCACTTCCACTGAGAGAGAGGACTCTCATCAGATTCACTTACCGCTTTTCAAAAATGCCGAAACAACGTTGTTGTTATGGTGGAAGCAGCAGCCTGTGAGTTAGCTAACTCAGCTAACTCCAGCTACAAATAAAACGTTAGCTTGAGTTGTAGCTCACGAGTTCCCCGTAAGAACACTTAGTGGATACATCCCTCCGCAGCCATGTAAAACTATTAGCTCATTGTTTCATTTTTCCAAACAAAACACTAAAAAAATTATTAAAACATATTTTGCTAACTTATCCTAGAGCATGTTGAAACCGGAAGCGGAAACACGTCATGTGAAAACGACGGAAGAAGACCAGAATGCGTCAGAGGCTGTAGCGTTTAGTGTCCTCATGCGGCCAACTGGAAAACAACAACTGCATGGCATTTCTATATCGATGGTTTTAATGGTGGTACTAAACGTTTAAGTTTCCACCTAATATTTGAGAAATAAAAAAATACAATTATTTATCTATTTATTAATCTATTTTTATATTATTAATACTGTGAACCTTTGCACATATCCAAGAGTATGTTTTTCAACATTCCTGCGACTACATATTTTTAAATAGTATTTATATTTTTATAGTATTTATTCATTTTTTTCTCATCTATATATATGTTTCTTGTCTATGCACCAAAACACCAAAGGCGACTTTTGAAACCAGTAAAGTCATCCCTAAAATGTACAGATAAAGGACAACAAGACGTCATGAAGACATAAACAGTAACAAAATAAGTTCGTAAAATGGTAAAACACTTCAAGCCATGCAGCACAGAGTTGTTTGACACAACTATGCAATTTGCACATTTCCACTCACATTATAAATAAGTGAACAAGCAGTGATGAAAGAAGCACTCAAATGTTTTGCAGTAGAAATACAACAGTATACAGAAGCACTGTGTTGATTGATTGATTTGATGAATTAAGATAGAGTACACAAACGTGCATACAGTACTAAAATCCATCAGGATAACGCAGTAAGGTCACATGACTTATTTCCATGGCGGTCCTGGAGCCTAGGAGGCTGACATGCACATGCTACTAATAATTGGTGTAATATGTTACTAATTACACCAATTAACCTAATAAAATACACCTACTTAACAATAGAAATAAAATACATGAAATTAAATAAAATATAATAAAGTCTTGTATTCAAAACTTGAATACTTGAGTAAAAGTGCAGTAGTAGTTATGTGCTGATGTGTACATCACTTTAATGTTGCAGCTGGTAAAGGCGGGGCTAAAGTTACCAAGTAAATGCACTGTAATAAAAAGTCCAATATATAAAGTAGGAGAAAATGGAAATACTCAGGTAAAGTTAAGGTTCCTACCTCAAAACTGTACTGAAGTGTAGTACTTGTGTAAATATACTCGGATACTTTGTATTACTTGCAAGTAGATACATTGGCTTTAATGGTGGTGCACAGGTTGGTGAACTGGGACCTCAGTAAATAATAATTAACAATGATTTTACTATCATTAATATTGTTATTATTGATAGTGGTAGGCTATTATAATGAAATGTTAAATACTACATTCTTTTCATTGAGTCTTTAATACAGACTAATGTGGGTCTAAACTGGAGGAGTCAGTGCCAGTAACTCAACATCGAAAACGGATGTGATTGTCAACACACACACACACACACACACACACACACACACACACACACACACACACGATACCACTACAGCGGGAGTGATGAGGAAGGAGGCGCGCATGCTCTCCAAGTCTACAAACAAAAGTTGCAAGAGATCGATACTCATCATCAGGACTGTAAAAGACTTCATCACCGCGGGGCCAAAGTCTCCCTGCGGTCCCTTCTCCTCCAGTCTGCGCGGCCAGAGGTCTCAATATGGGCCCGGGTAGAGAGATGACGAAGACTCCGTCGATCATCCGCGGATCACCGGTGCTGCTGCTTCTGCTGCTGATGGTGCTCACAGGGGTTTACATTGACGGGTATAAGCCTGTCATCATCATGCATGGCATTTTTGATTCACCAAAGCAGTTCAGAACGATGTCTCTTTTCATAAGCAAGGTAGGACATCTTTAAAGCGTGTGCAAACTTGTACAAGGTGTTTAATTTTGGGAACTGACTTCTCGAATTCATAGAAAAATCTGGTGGAAGAAGCACTCAGGTGTTTTACTCAAGTCAAAGTCCTGCATTCAAAGTGTTGCCAAAGTGAAAGTGCACAAGTACTGATATCAAAATGCACTTAACCTAACAGTAATATAACCTAACAAGCAGTAATGTAGTGGTAACTGATGAGGTGGGTGTACTACTAGGTAGATTACCGATGAGGAAGTGGGCATACTCTCCTATGTATTACAATGGCTTTTTAGCTGATAGGTGGGTACACTGTAACTGGATAGAAAAAGAAGTGGTTATACCCCATATACCTGAGTATACCCTCCACTACACCACCGCTAACTAAAGTTATGAAACAAATGTAGTGGAGTAAAAAGTAGGGGAGCACAGGGTTGGTTGGGACATTTTTGTATCAACATGAAATAACCTAATTATTTGATTGCTGAACAGATACAGGTGCCTGCTAACAATTTATCGAGGATTATTAGAGTTTTTTTGTCTACTTTTTATTCATTTTTAACAAGAACTATAAACAAAATCGTTCCAACTTTCCTGTGCGAGGTAATCATTTTTCTAACATTTGTATGTGGCATAGCTAAAAAAAAAAGTACGGCTGAACAAAAATAGCAAAGAGCAAAAAATGTATTTACATGCTATAGATTTCAAAACTGCGACTGAAATGTGAGGACTGGTCAGAAGGTGTGCACTGTGAGGTTGGAAGTGAAAAGGGTTTGGCTCAGTATGAGCATGGTGAATGATACAGGCATAGTTGCTTTCTAACCCTGTAACTGTCCCTCTGTCCCAACTGACCCCACTCTCCCCTATGATATTGCCCTCTGACATGTCGTAACACCATAGAGTAGCGTACACTCAAGTAATGTACAAACACCTTAAAATTGTACTCAAGTACAGTTCAGTAAATGTATGTAGATATGAATGATGGTCCAGATGTTTATGCATTTTATTTTAAGGAACTTGTAAACCTGTTTTAATTCTCACGCAGTTTTTCACTCATTGCTGAGGCTTGATGTTGATCATTTAAACTGTGTGAGCACATTAAAGGATTATTGAACGGGCCTACGGTGCACAGAAAGGGCACAGAGGTTAAGGGGGTGCCACCTGCAAAATGTCACTTAAATTAACAGGTTCTTGACCAGGAAGTGATTCAAAATGACCTCAAAGAGATACAAAACCACAAAAAGATGCATTTCAACCAACAACACAAAAAGATTATTAACAATTCCAGTATGTTATTTCAATGGCCAGTATTTGTGAGCTACTCTCCGTCAAAGCCTGAAACCAGAGAAGTAAGTCTCAAACATGTGGTGTCATAGAGTATAAAGTCTAGAGCTGCTCCATAGGCAATGAATAGGAGCCTGATTTTGTGGCCCCACAGAGTGCTTGTTTTGTTTTTTAAACCCAAATGAGCTTTATTTTATTGCAGTGATCTCAGTTCTAAAGAAATTCTACACATTTCTTCTATTAAAATGTGCTTCTAACATCATGGGCCTGATACTTATTTCTACAAATCTGGCCAAACCTTAAGAGCGGTGGTAGCTATGGATTCCAAATCCAAAAAAAGTAAAGTTTCAGTGGAGAATACAGAATTTGATAGTGTGTGGACATTTCCATTTGCTTGTACCACCCACTCTGCAAAGTTAAAAATAATATAAATCATAAATAGCCCACTGCAGAATAGGCAACTTGTGGTGAAACCTATTAATGGATGCTCATTTAGACCTACTAGTGATGTTAAATGGCTCAATGACCCAATAGTCTGTGTTACCTTCATTAGAAAGCTAAAAAAATGTTTTGTGGCTCCAGACAGATTTTGTGTTTATTACTTTTGGTCATAAATGGCTCTCTTGATAGTAAATGTTGCCCTGGGTGCTCTCATCATCTAGAGCTCCAGACTTTATAAACTATGACATCACACATTTGAGTTTTAGTGCTTTAGTTTTTTTATGTGGGAGAGTTGTTCATGTTGACTGATTTTTGTTGGACTGTCTTGGATCCCTTTAACAAGTATAAAGTCTATGTGTTTTGCACCTATGAAGATTAGGTGGTGGGGCCCTATCTGTGCCCAGGGACCCATTGTCTGATAATCCACCCCTGTGTGAGCAGTCAGATTAAGTAGACGTTCATTGAATGTATGACTTTAGATCTACAGTAGGTGACAGATTATCCTAAAGTGAGACTTTAGGTGAAGTGAAAATCAGCAAGCAGTTTCAAGATAACACTTTCTGTTCTGCTGTTATTCTCTATTCCTCAAAATCAGTTTTATTTCAGAAGAATGTTCTCACATGTACCCACATCTGACTGAGCGGGCTGATAACATTATCAGTCATCAAGCTGACAGCTGATTGAATCAGCCATCACTGTGTTTCTGTTACTCTGTGTCTTGTTTTTTAATGTAATTCCCAGGTGCACCCAGGCACGGAGGTGACGGTGATTGACTTGTACAATAACCTGGAGAGTCTGAAGCCACTGTGGAAGCAGGTTCAAGGCATCAGGAAAGTCTTTGACTCCATCGTGCAGAACGCTCCTGATGGCGTCCATCTTCTTTGCTTCTCACAAGGTCCACTCACACAATTACATACTCACACTGTGCACACACACCACTGCCATCCTGTAGCCATGAATGTAACAGCAGAGAACCAGACCCAGAGGGAAAAGTTTGCTGCTCATAATAGTCTTATCTTTGTCTCATCAGAAATAAATCAGCTTTTGGAGATTACTAATTTCAGATCTGTTTCTCCCAAACCCAAC
Organism: Epinephelus fuscoguttatus; assembly: GCF_011397635.1. Taxonomy (NCBI): domain Eukaryota; kingdom Metazoa; phylum Chordata; class Actinopteri; order Perciformes; family Serranidae; genus Epinephelus; species Epinephelus fuscoguttatus. The sequence goes on from NC_064759.1 coordinate 10,547,599, forward strand.
GTTAGGAATAAATCATCCAGAGTTCTTTTGCTGTGCTCACATGCTTCTCAGACGTTTGTCAACCGGTTTATTTTTTTTACAGTCACACATTTCATATGTTTCATATCGCCATTTCTTTTCTTTTTTTTTTAAAGATATGTTTGGGGGCATTTTGCCTTTAATTAATAGGACAGTTTTTCATTTCATTTCATTTTATTAGGAATCACCATTAGCACTTGTTATAAACAAGGCTATTCTTCCTGGTGCCCAATCTTCTCACATCACAACATCAAACAAATCACACATATACATACAATACACATATACAATACAGTACAACATACAATACAATACAAACCAAACAAACAATAGTTCACTTATTTGAATCAAGTACAATAAAATTCATAAATCTGTACATTTCTGGTATGCATAGCCACAGGTTTCTCTCCACTTTCCATTTTCCATTTTCGCCAATACAAATAGTAAAAAACATAAACAACAACAACACCAAAGAAAGAAGTCTGGAGCGACACCTTCCTTCAGTTGCATGTCTCGTTTGATGTTCATGTTGAGCAAAATTAGGCAATAACCTTCTATACAATATCCTCGGAGACTGTGTTACCATAATGTTTCTCAAAAAGTTTAACAAAACATAATGAGCCCTCTGTCTTACAGTTAACCATCTCAGGCTGTTATGCATGTCCTTCACGTTGGTTGTGTAAGAACACTGTAATGCACAACGTGCTGCTTTATTTTGAACAACTTGCAGTTTTCTCATGTCCTTCATAGAAGCACTCGACCATATTACACAACAATAATCTAGCTGTGACAGCACTAAAGCATTTAGGACCTGTTTGATAACTTCCAGTGGCATACCTCTTGAAATTCTTCTTGCAACTGACACTCCCCTTCCCATTCTACTTACAGTGTTATCAATATGGTTTAAGTATGAAAGTGGAAGGGAGAGGGGATGACATGCAGCAAAGGGTCACAGGCTGGAGTGACAAGCCACCAATGCCCCAGATATTGTCATTTCTAAAGTGACAGAGGTATCAGATGACTTCGTCACTGGCAGGTGAAGGGGATGGTGGTTAGGTGAGACAACAGCAAGTTTTTAAGCACCAAATGTGGGTGTTTTTCAGTGACCTGTCGCTGTTTTCCCAGTGGGGATAGTGCCACGAAACACAGTTGCTTTTTACTGAGATATTGCTGCTTTTCCAGGTGGGCTTGTGCCACCAAGACTGTTTTTTAGGCCAAAACAGGATCTTTTCTTGATCATAACCAAGTGATTTTCATTCCTAAACCTAACCACATGTTATGTTTTTGTTTTAAATTATTTTTGTGGGCTTTTTTGCCTTTAATGACAGGACAGAAAGTGAAATGGGGAGACAGAGAGAGAGTGGGGACTGACATGCAGCAAAGGGCTGTGAGCTGGATTTGAAGCTGCTGCAGCTGCCTCTGTACATGGGGCGGCGGCACTATCCACTACACTACCGACGCCCCCGCCTAATCACATGTTAACCACAGCAGTGATAAAACATAAAGCATCACTGTATGTACATGATAATGTGGACATGTAATATACAGTGCCAACTTTTTATCTGGTGATTGGGTTTTTAAAGTGAAATAGCAGCACTTGCCCATCCCTCATTACCGCCACTGAGGTGCCTTTGAGCAAGGCCCTCGACTCCACCTGCTTCAGTGGAGCTGGTCAGCAGCCAGAAGATCACAGTGTGGTTTCACTGGGCAGCTTTCTGGTGTGTATTTGTGCAGCTGTGCAAATGCGATCGGAGCGGTCCTGCAGAAGTGAAGCTTCCTCTCAGTGCAACTTCCCTGAATAAATAGCCTCAAGGTGAAAACAAAACACAGAGCAAAGCTGATCGTCCATGAACTGCAGGATAGGTGGTCCAATCCAAAGTGTCCTTGAGCCTGTCACTGGCATTACTCTCAATGGTTTTGTCTCAGTGGAGTGGACTAAATAATAGAAACACCTTTCTGTGTTACGCAAAACTGTTCATCAGCATCACAAACTACATCCTCCAAAATGACCACAAAGCTCAAGTAACACCTCTCCACAATAATTTAAACAAAACACTGAACATTATAACCTTCATAAAGGTAGACGTTGATGCAGGACTGCTGGATTAGACCACATTAGTTTGAGTTGGGTGTAAACTGAGTGTCTATTTAAAGAGGCGTCACTCAGTCTGTCAAACACCAAGATAAACTGTCACTGTGAGATTATGTTAGACAAATATGGATGTTGTATTATCTGTTCATTTTGACTACGGGGAGACAGTGTCTGTTACCCGAAGGTCAGTCTAACAAAATAATCACCATGAGTGTATTTTACTTCATTACACACACACACACACACACACACACACATTAAAGTTAAGGAGCAGTATCTATACACCCCAGGCCTTCAACTTTCACGTCCTCATTTCTAGCAAACCGAAATAAGTGCCATGTTTTAACCAAGCAGCTCACAGTTCTTACAGTTCTTCAGTTTATGTTTCTATGTACTCAAAAGTTTAGAGGAAACAGCATTTACGAACGGGGGCAGCAATTGTGTAAGGGTGGTCATGGCCCCTTCTAGTCCCCCCATGGCAGCGCTTCTGCCCACTTGGTAACCATCACTGCATCAGATCAGATACACGCACTGGTTTGTTGAAGCATTCTTGACGTTGTGTCCTCTCCTTTTCTTTCTAAGGTGGTCTTATTTGTCGAGCACTTCTCTCCATGGCTCCAAACCACAACGTTGACACCTTCATTTCACTGTCATCACCACTCGCCGGGCAGTACGGAGGTCAGGGAGCTTTATTTCACTGTGTAATCCTTGTCCTCCAGGGAATGATGACTTTTTAGGACTCACAGTTAATTCATCAGAACCTTAAACAGTAATGCAGTGATACCTTTATAGCCAAATGTGACCTGCAATTCAGTGCCAGGTGGCCCATCGACCATTTTCTTATTCACAATGATAATAAATTAAGTCACATCAGGACTTTTTTTTCAACTCTGAATGTAAATAAGGTGTCAGGGTAAATATTATTAATGTTAAAGTTTATTAATTTGCCCTTGGACTGCTGTCATTTTGCAAAAGTGGATTGATTTGTAATATATCTTAAACTGCAAATTACTGTCTTACTCCACAGACACAGAATACCTGAGGTGGGTTTTTCCCAACTGGATAAAGACGACACTGTTTCATATTTGCTACAACAGAGTGGGACAGAAAGTTTCTATCTGCGACTACTGGAACGGTGAGAAAGCTGAACATATTTACCTTTAACTGAGGAGAACCTGCTGGTGATATTACATTCACATCTTGCAAAGATACCACAACATATATTCTTCTTTTCCCCACAGACCCTCACCATCGCTACCGCTACCTGCAGGGCAACAGCTTTCTGCCCAAGCTCAATGGTGACAGTCTTCACGACGACATGAAAGGTTGTGGAATGAACTACTGTCATTATGTGCTGTGTACCTGTGGATGTACGGTAACAATTTACAGTAATGCTTTTTTATTAACTTCACGTCCTCAGACTGGAGGAAAAACTTCCTGCGGATCAAGAAGCTTGTGCTGATTGGAGGACCAGACGATGGCGTCATAACACCGTGGCAGTCCAGGTTTTATCATTTATATGAACGTTCTTTTATTTTAATGTGCCTGTTATAAAAAAGCCTAATTAATCAGTGGTGGGTGTAGTAGCTTACAATGACAACAATAATATCACTATTTTTTGGGGGAGATAAACTGACTATATATATATTATGCATTAAATTAGCTTTCAACCTGAAAAACGTGCAGAGGAGTTTCCAGTATTTTTAGAGTCTAAAGTCTTGTCTGCAGGTCTGCCTCTCAGGCTGCAGGTACAGCCTCCAACCATTAGAGGGCAGCTTGTGTAAATGTAATGAGGCTGAAAACTGATGTAAGTGTCAATAGATATGTTAATGAATAAAAACAGGAATAAATAAATACACAATGAATAAATACATAGATAAATAAATACAGAAAAAATACATTAAAAGATAAAAAAAATTATAAAAAAATAAATTACATAAATAAATCCATAAATGAATGAAGAATGTAGGACTTACTGCTTTATAATCACACAGACACAGATGTAGGCTACAGGAATAAATAAATGTAGCTGTACAAAAAGTGTTGGAATGAATTTAAGATATTTATTTATATCCTGTTTATGAACTTTTTATATGTATGTATTCATGTATTTATCATTTATCACTTCTTTAAAAAATGTATTTATTTATGCATTTATTTATTTTGATTTTTATTATTATCTATTTATCTTCTCATTTCCATATAACTTCTGACATTTACTAATTCTTTTATTCTTTTATTTATGCATTTATTTATTGTAGCATTTATGATTTTAAATGAAATGTTAAAAAAATAGAAATTATTTATTTATACATTTATTTATTTTGATTTTGATTTATTATCTATTTATCTTTTCATTTCCATATAAATTTCTACATTTACTGATTATTTTATTCTTTTATTTATGCATTTATTTATTGTAGCATTTATGATTTTAAATGAAATGTTAAAAAAATTAAAAATTATTTATTTATACATTTATTTATTTTATTTTGATTTATTATCTATTTATCTTTTCATTTCCATATAAATTTCTACATTTACTAATTATTTTATTGTTTTATTTATGCATTTATTTATTTATGTTTTTATTATTTTATTTTTATTTATTTTTATTATTATTTTATATTAATATATTCATTGCAGCCATGTAAAAAGTTAAAAAAAAAAAACCCACACAAACAACAAATAGAATTTAATTATTTATTTATTTATTTATTTATTTGTACTGGTCATTTGTGTCCTCCATACAGGTGAAAGACAAGGAAGTGTTCACTCAGAAAGCTTTCAAAATGTTTGTTGAGTTTCTGGTCAAAAGTGTAGTAGTAATTTCGAAACCTTTTTACCTGAACTACTGTCTCCTCTTCTCTAAACAGCCAGTTTGGATTCTATGACAGCAACGAAAACATCATAGAAATGAGGAACCAGGAGGTAAGTTGCAAATCACTGTATATACACCACTGCATTACTGGTAAATCAACTGGAAAACTATCTTTGTTTCTACTCTAGACCCTCGTTCACATGGTAGAAGTCTCTCTCTTCTTATTTTGTAATAACCCATCTTTCTCTTCTTCTCTGCCTTTGAAAGTTTTACAAGAACGATACGTTTGGGCTGAAGACGCTGGACGCTCGTGGGGATGTGTCGACGTGTGTGCACTCTGGAGTGAAGCATACCAGCTGGCACTCCAACGACACAGTGTTCAGGAGCTGCATAGAGAAGTGGCTCACATGAGAGCAAACTTATATCTCAACAAACTTATATCATTATATGGTTTTTATACAAGACAGTGACCATATAAACATAGAGGTAACAAAAATCATATTAAAATAGCAGCAATTATAGTCTTTTTCCAAAGCTTTCCTTTGTGACAGTGCGGGTGGGGGTGTCTTAATACTGTAGTTTTAAATATACATCACAATATACATTAAATATAACAAATTTTGAGGCCTTTTGCTTGTAAAATTCCAGGTTCATTGTCTGATGGGATTTTATGGCTTGTCAGGCAAAAGCCAATAGTCTGAAGTGACACAGTGAGCCATGCTCTGTGGCAGCACGTTAGCAATGACCAATCAGCTGCTGCCCTCTGGTGGAAGCTTCTGGTACTGTGGAAGTCTTGCAAAGGATCCAAAGACTGATCTGCCCTGCACTCCTTGGGATGAAACTCTCAGACGTGATGAGAGTTTTGTCACACACAGAGCAGATTATAATTATGTTTATGTCTCATGTAACTTGGTTTTTATTGACCTTTTAAAGAGGAGCACCACCAAAATTAAGAATTCCAATATGTCACTTCCATGACCCAGAAAAGTTCAGTCGACATTTGTGAACATGAGCTGCTCTCTCTCATAGCCAGAGAAGTCTCAATCTTGTGATGTCATAGGGTATAAAGTCTGGGGCTGCTCCATAGACAGTGAATGGGAGCATGCTTTTGTGGATCCCGTCTCATATTAGCTGTCTTCTACAGTAGTGTTGTCGGTTCTGAAACAAAAAATGTTCCCATACACTCAGAACATTCCCCTGGATGCTCTGAGTGTCATCTAATATCTCTCACCATTCACTGTCTATGGAGCAGCCACAGACTTTATACTAATGATGTCATAAATTTGAGTTTCAGCAGTCTAGTTCTTGGATTTGAGAGACAGTTGCTCATGTTGACCACAGCAATAACATGTATGGATTTTTAAAATGGCGTAGTTGCCCTTTAAGGATATTTAAAATGTTTATATCTGTGTTCAAATATTGAGCACAAGCTTGGGAACACCTGTCTCTAAATTATTATCTCTACATGTTTGTTTATTTTCCCATACTGTCAGAACTTTGTGGTTATCTTTTTAAAGTGTAAACATGTGATGTGAAGTGTAATACTATGAAGTGTGTGTTTTTTCTGTGCTCTTTCTGACCCTGGCGAAGACATGGTGGTGTTGAAACATTAGTCTATTTGCATAATTAAAGTTGTGAATTGATTAGTATACTTCACTCCTTTCTTCTCCATTGGAAAGTCTCTGTTTTTGCACTAAGAGGCTCCTGATTTGGCTGCATGCTGTTGGATGATGTTGGGGAGCCCTGTTTCTACTGTGAAATGTGGTGTTGGGATGTAACAATCACACTCAGTAACTAAGAAATAATCCACACCTGATGTTAACGCTGAGTTATAAAAGGTGACTGTCCATAAGAGTAGAAACCTTGCGACACTGTAATGTATTTAATTACCTTAACAAACATTAAATTTGTAATTGTAAATGTCAGATGTATTGTTTCTACTTTTTTGACAACTATGGCCAGAGGCATAATATTTTCAGGTTGTCCATCCGTGTATCCGTCCCATTCTTGTGAACACTATTATCAAGACTTCCTTGACAGATTTCTTTAAATTAGGCACAAACGTCAGCTTGGACTCAACAATGCGCAGATTAGATTTTGGTGGTCATAGGTCAAAGGCTAAGGTCGCTGTGACCTCGTCTGTCCTATACTTGGGAGCATGATATCTCAAGAAAATCTGAAAGATTTTTTTTTTTTTTTTTTTTTTTAATTTGGCACAAACGTTCACTTGTACTAAATGATGAACTGATTGGAATTTGATGGTCAAGAGTCAGAGGTCAAGGTCTCTGTGCCCCAGTCTATTGCATTGTCTTGAATGTGATATCTCATGAAAGCCTTGAGGGAATTTCCCCATTTTTGGCACAAACATCCACTTGGACTCAAGCATGAACTGATTAGAATTTGGTGGTCAAAGGTCAAGGTCTCTGTGACCTCGTCTGTCTTATTCTTGCAAGCATGATATCTCAAGAACACCTGGAGGATTTTTTTGTAATTTGGCACAAATGTTCACCTTGACTTAATAATGAACTGACCTGGATTTAGTGATCAAAGGTCTCTGTGCCCCAGTCTATTGCATTCTCTTAAATGTGATATCTCATGAAGGCCCTCAGGGAATTTCCCCATATTTGGCGCAAACATCCACTTGGAGTCAAGAACAAACTGATTCGATTTTGGTGGTCAAGATCAAAGGTCAAGGTAACTGTGACCTCGTGAAACATGTTTTGGCCATAACTTAAGAATTCATGCGTTTATTAGGACAAAACACACAAATGTCAAAGAGGATAAAATAATGAAGTGATGACATTTTATATCCCAAATGTTAAAGGTGGACCACACACGCACGCCGCACGCATGCACACACACAGGTGAGCACACGACTCTGGACGCATTTTCCTGACCCAACCACGTACATAACAAAGCCAAAGAATTCTCAGTAGGCACTCCAGCTGGTGTGCTACAGAGTGACGTTCATTTACCGGAGGCATTTTATATCTGGACGATTTTTGGAGAAATAAAAGCTGTGTTAATATGTTTACTATGCTGTTTGGGGCTTCTTCTGTTTTTTTCTCTTTGAAATTTTTACCGAGGTCCGGACCTCAGTGACCTCATAGCTGGCTACGGCCATGCTTTTGTCTTATGTTTTTATTGTGTCCTGCTTGTGGATGGATGACAGATTGTGAGCTGGAGAAGCACATTTCTGTGCAACCAGACAATAAAGTAGCCTATTATCTTATCTTAAAAGCTGGAGGAGTCAGTGCCAGTAGGCCTAACTCAACACAGACACACACACACCACAGCAGGAGTGATGAGGAAGGAGGCGCGCATGCTCTCCAAGTCTACAAATAAAAGTTGAAAGAGATCGATACTCATCATCAGGACTGTAAAAGACCTCATCACTGCGGGGCCAAAGGTCAGAGGTCTCACCTGTACCCAGGTAGAGAGATGACGAAGACTCCGCCGATCATCCGCGGATCACCGGTGCTGCTGCTGCTGCTGCTGCTGGTGCTCACAGGGGTTTACACTGACAGATACAGGCCTGTCATCATCATGCATGGCATTTTTGATTCACCAAAGCAGTTCAGTCCACTGAATTGTGATAGGAAGAATGGTACCCCTGTCATTCCTACTCTGCGCCCTGAATGCTTGTTCCTCCACTATTATGTAACTTTGGTGAACGGGTCAGATCACATAAGCGTAAGACTTTACAGCACCAGCTAGCTCAGGTGTTTGGCTTGTGACGTCACATTCACCAGCTCCAAAGCCTGAAAGACATTCATCAGTCCTCTGTCACATCAGTCTCCTTTGACTTGTTTGTGTATGTATGGGCCATGTGGTCGTGATCACATAACTGTCACTCTCACAGCTGAACTTCAGATGCAGATCTGGCAGATCTGTTGGCTATGATAACTGTCAAATGGTATGCAGACTGCCCACTTGGCCCACCACAGGTGTATGCTGGCGTGGAAATGGTGCACTGTATGGGTGAGTGTAAACAAACGTTGTCTATGACCACCCATTCACCCACCCTGCAGAAACTGGTACAAAGATCTGGATGAAACAGCCTTTACAAATTTGAAAAACTTAAAATAAATGAGAAAATCATGGTCTCATCATTCAGCTCTCATCGTTACTAGTAAACGCTACAAGACAGCCTAACCCATTCTTAATACTGTGAACTTTGCACATACCCAAGAGTATATTTTTCAACATTCCAGCGCCTACATATTTTTAAATAGTATTTTTAAAAATATGTTTACTGTCATTTTTTCTCATCTATATATATGTTTCTTGTCTATGCACCAAAACACCAAAGACGAGTTCTGAAACCAGTAAAGTGATCCCTAAAATTTACAGATAAAGCCAAGGACAACAAGACGTCATGAAGACATAAACAGTAACAAAATAAGTTCGTAAAATGGTAAAACACTTCAAGCCATGCAGCACAGAGTTGTTTGACACAACTATGCAATTTGCACATTTCCACTCACATTATAAATAAGTGAACAAGCAGTGATGAAAGAAGCACTCAAATGTTTTGCAGTAGAAATACAACAGTATACAGAAGCACTGTGTTGATTGATTGATTTGATGAATTAAGATAGAGTACACAAACGTGCATACAGTACTAAAATCCATCAGGATAACGCAGTAAGGTCACATGACTTATTTCCATGGCGGTCCTGGAGCCTAGAAGGCTGACATGCACATGCTACTAATAATTGCTGTAATATGCTACTAATTACACCAATTAACCTAATAAAATACACCTACTTAACAATAGAAATAAAATACAATGAAATGAAATAAAATATAATAAAGTCTTGTATTCAAAACTTGAATACTTGAGTAAAAGTGCAGTAGTAGTTATGTGCTGATGTGTACATCACTTTCATGTTGCAGCTGGTAAAGGCGGGGCTAAAGTTACCAAATAAATGCACTGGAATAAAAAGTCCAATATATAAAGTAGGAGAAAATGGAAATACTCAGGTAAAGTTAAGGTTCCTACCTCAAAACTGTACTGAAGTGTAGTACTTGTGTAAATATACTCGGATACTTTGTATTACTTGCAAGTAGATACATTGGCTTTAATGGTGGTGCACAGGTTATTGAACTGGGACCTCAGCAAATAATAATTAACAATGATTTTACTATCATTAATATTGTTATTACTGACAGTGGTATTATAATAAAATGCTGCTGAACATCTGCTCAAAGTTAGTTGGTCATTCTGTGGAAAAGTCTTTCCTCGACAGCTGTACCACGCACCCGGGAGGCGCTTTATGGTGCCGAGTTGCAAGAGGAACAAATACAAACTTTCTGTTATTCCTCATTCCATCGAACTGCTGAATCAACAGGGCAGGTCAAGGAGGTGACCCCCCCCCCCCCCTGCACACATACACACACCACATGTAGGCCTACTGTTGGACTTAACCCCCCCTGCCCTACAGACACAATGCATCCATGCTACTTTTTTACTACTTTTGAGGGTCTGCACTCTATAATGCTTCTTATGTCATTAAGTCTTTCATGCTTATGTCCAGGGCCGTAGCCAGGGTTTAGAAATTGGTGAGGTCCAGAATTTGAAGAAAGCTGCAGAAAATGTTCACATTATCTGACTAATTCTTGGACCACTCTAACTCGTAGCTACTTTATAGTAGGCTGTACATAATCCTATACAGTGAGGTGATAGTTTTTTTTATGGCAGGCTACTTTGTACTAGTAGGTTTAATACAACAATAATGGTCTTTTGAGAGAGTGAGGAGGGAGAGATTTTCTATTGTAAGGACCCTAGAAACCCATTTTCACTGAGACATATTGAGGTGAGAGGTAAAGAGAGCCCTTTAAGCAGTTTTAGCAAAATTCATACCAAAATGACCAAAAGGCCTCTGGGGGGTCTGGGGGCATGCTCCCCCAGGAGAAAAATTTGTATACATTTGATTTCAAGGCATCAATCTGGTGAATTCTGATGTTATGTTATGATGGCAGAATATGTATAGATTTCAACATCTTTGTGCTTTTTATGTGTGAAAAATGTTCTAATTTTACTGATAAACACACTAGTGCTACGGATTAGTGGTTAAACATTTCAGTCATCAAAAGAAAAATGACTAACGTAGGCCTACTGATCTGCCTCTGGAGCGCCAGAGTTTCCCAGATATGCAACTATATGACCGCCGCTGCTGATTTTATTTTATTTTTTTCCGTCTTAGCTCTGGACGCGTCATATCCAGGCCTATAGAACAGGTCTATACCTTGTCCTTTTATCAAATAATCTAAATAGCCTTATGTTATTCATCTTATTTACATGACAGCATGTCATTTCTGTCTCTGTGTGGTCGCACATTTACAATTCTCCTCTGCTGTCTGTATTGCGCACGGCAGAGTTTTGCCCCGATGCCCACACGCCCACACACACACACACACACACACACACACACACACACACACACACACAGGTGTATGGGGTGCCGTTTGTAAAGTGGCTCACGCTGAAAATAACATCAACACTTTGCCACATTTAGCTTCAAACAATGTTTAAAAAAGTACTGTGAATTTTTTAACGTCACCTTTTACCACATTTACAGCAATATTTGTTAACTTAGAAATATATTAAATAGTTAAATCTAAATATTAAATGTGGCACCTAAATGTTAAATGTTAAATCTAAATCTAAATCTAAATGTTAAATCTAAATGCTAAATCTAAATCTAAATATTAAATCTACATTTAAATACTAAATCTACATCTAAATCTAAATATTAAATCTAAATCTAAATCTAAATCTAAATACTAAATCTAAATCTAAATCTAAATGTTAAATCTAAATCTAAATCTAAATGTTAAATGTTGAATCTAAATCTAAATGTTAAATCTAAATATTAAATCTAAATCTAAATGTTAAATCTAAATGCTAAATATAAATCTAAATGTTAAATGTTAAATCTAAATGTTCTGGGTGAAACTAAATATTTAGTTAATATGCAAATTCACACTGCCGGTCACCGCAAGTGCCAAAATAAAAGCTCGAGATGGTCAGACTGTGTTTATAGAATCAAATAACGAATTAAAACCAACTTATCGGGGGAAATGGACACTTGAACATACATTAGCGTGATAATAACTACCTAAAATAACAAGAAACGTGTTTGGAGAAATTTTATTTCATGTGTACTTTGAGTTGTTAGTGTCCCTTCGGAGGGAATCACCTTGTTGTTTACAAATATTTCCGGGTAGAAAACTAGCGGAGTTTAGCTACATATATATATGCATATCTCACGTTTTTCACGTCACTATATCACCGTTTAGACTAATCTGGTGTTTGTAAAGTCTATAAACACAATGATTGAACAAACATTACTATCACATTCTGAAATTAATAACATGGTTATCGTAGGTTAGCAGGGCTAACCATTAGCTGTTAGCCCCATTAGCGGTGTCTGTAATGACTCATTAACTCTAAACGGTCCGTGAAAAAAAATATTTTTTTCCAGCGGATGTCTTAGTTACAACATGATAGAGACCTCATCTCTCTACCTGTACCCAGGTAGAGACTCTTGAGAGACTTGACTTGTTTGTGTATGTATGGGCCATGTGGTCGTGGTGACATAACTGTCACTCTCAGCTGAACTTCAGATGCAGATCTGGCAGATCTGTTGGCTATGATAACTGTCATAGTTTGCAGACTGCCCACTTGGCCCACCACAGGTGTATGCTGGCGTGGAAATGGTGCACTGTATGGGTGAGTGTAAACAAACGTTGTCTATGACCACCCATTCACCCACCCTGCAGAAACTGGTACAAAGATCTGGATGAAACAGCCTTTACAAATTTGAAAAACTTAAAATAAATGAGAAAATCATGGTCTCATCATTCAGCTCTCATCGTTACTAGTAAACGATACAAGACAGCCTAACCCATTCTTAATACTGTGAACTTTGCACATACCCAAGAGTATATTTTCAACATTCCAGCGCCTACATATTTTTAAATAGTATTTTTAAAAATATGTTTACTGTCATTTTTTCTCATCTATATATATGTTTCTTGTCTATGCACCAAAACACCAAAGACGAGTTCTGAAACCAGTAAAGTCATCCCTAAAATTTACAGATAAAGCCAAGGACAACAAGACGTCATAAAGACATAAACAGTAACAAAATAAGTTCGTAAAATGGTAAAACACTTCAAGCCATGCAGCACAGAGTTGTTTGACACAACTATGCAATTTGCACATTTCCACTCACATTATAAATAGTGAACAAGCAGTGATGAAAGAAGCACTCAAATGTTTTGCAGTAGAAATACAACAGTATACAGAAGCACTGTGTTGATTGATTGATTTGATGAATTAAGATAGAGTACACAGTACTAAAATCCATCAGGATAACGCAGTAAGGTCACATGACTTATTTCCATGGCGGTCCTGGAGCCTAGGAGGCTGACATGCACATGCTACTAATAATTGGTGTAATATGCTACTAATTACACCAATTAACCTAATAAAATACACCTACTTAACAATAGAAATAAAATACAATGAAATTAAATAAAATATAATAAAGTCTTGTATTCAAAACTTGAATACTTGAGTAAAAGTGCAGTAGTAGTTATGTGCTGATGTGTACATCACTTTCATGTTGCAGCTGGTAAAGGCGGGGCTAAAGTTACCAAATAAATGCACTGTAATAAAAAGTCCAATGTATAAAGTAGGAGAAAATGGAAATACTCAGGTAAAGTTAAGGTTCCTACCTCAAAACTGTACTGAAGTGTAGTACTTGTGTAAATATACTCGGATACTTTGTATTACTTGCAAGTAGATACATTGGCTTTAATGGTGGTGCACAGGTTATTGAACTGGGACCTCAGCAAATAATAATTAACAATGATTTTACTATCATTAATATTGTTATTACTGACAGTGGTATTATAATAAAATGCTGCTGAACATCTGCTCAAAGTTAGTTGGTCATTCTGTGGAAAAGTCTTTCCTCGACAGCTGTACCACGCACCCGGGAGGCGCTTTATGGTGCCGAGTTGCAAGAGGAACAAATACAAACTTTCTGTTATTCCTCATTCCATCGAACTGCTGAATCAACAGGGCAGGTCAAGGAGGTGACCCCCCCCCCCCTGCACACATACACACACCACATGTAGGCCTACTGTTGGACTTAACCCCCCCTGCCCTACAGACACAATGCATCCATGCTACTTTTTTACTACTTTTGAGGGTCTGCACTCTATAATGCTTCTTATGTCATTAAGTCTTTCATGCTTATGTCCAGGGCAGTAGCCAGGGTTTAGAAATTGGTGAGGTCCAGAATTTGAAGAAAGCTGCAGAAAATGTTCACATTATCTGACTAATTCTTGGACCACTCTAACTCGTAGCTACTTTATAGTAGGCTGTACATAATCCTATACAGTGAGGTGATAGTTTTTTTTATGGCAGGCTACTTTGTACTAGTAGGTTTAATACAACAATAATGGTCTTTTGAGAGAGTGAGGAGAGATTTTCTATTGTAAGGACCCTAGAAACCCATTTTCACTGAGACATATTGAGGCGAGAGGTAAAGAGAGCCCTTTAAGCAGTTTTAGCAAAATTCATACCAAAATGACCAAAAGGCCTCTGGGGGGTCTGGGGGCATGCTCCCCCAGGAGAAAAATTTGTATACATTTGATTTCAAGGCATCAATCTGGTGAATTCTGATGTTATGATGGCAGAATATGTATAGATTTCAACATCTTTGTGCTTTTTATGTGTGAAAAATGTTCTAATTTTACTGATAAACACACTAGTGCTACGGATTAGTGGTTAAACATTTCAGTCATCAAAAGAAAATGACTAACGTAGGCCTACTGATCTGCCTCTGGGCGCCAGAGTTTCCCAGATATGCAACTATATGACCCGCTGCTGATTTTATTTTATTTTTTTCCGTCTTAGCTCTGGACGCGTCATATCCAGGCCTATAGAACAGGTCTATACCTTGTCCTTTTATCAAATAATCTAAATAGCCTTATGTTATTCATCTTATTTACATGACAGCATGTCATTTCTGTCTCTGTGTGGTCGCACATTTACAATTCTCCTCTGCTGTCTGTATTGCGCACGGCAGAGTTTTGCCCCGATGCCCACACGCCCACACACACACACACACACACACACACACACACACACAGGTGTATGGGGTGCTGTTTGTAAAGTGGCTCACGCTGAAAATAACATCAACACTTTGCCACATTTAGCTTCAAACAATGTTTAAAAAAGTACTGTGAATTTTTTAACGTCACCTTTTACCACATTTACAGCAATATTTGTTAACTTAGAAATATATTAAATAGTTAAATCTAAATATTAAATGTGGCACCTAAATGTTAAATGTTAAATCTAAATCTAAATCTAAATGTTAAATCTAAATCTAAATATTAAATCTACATCTAAATACTAAATCTACATCTAAATCTAAATATTAAATCTAAATCTAAATCTAAATCTAAATACTAAATCTAAATCTAAATCTAAATGTTAAATCTAAATCTAAATCTAAATGTTAAATCTAAATGCTAAATCTAAATCTAAATCTAAATATTAAATCTACATTTAAATACTAAATCTACATCTAAATCTAAATATTAAATCTAAATCTAAATCTAAATCTAAATACTAAATCTAAATCTAAATCTAAATGTTAAATCTAAATCTAAATCTAAATGTTAAATGTTGAATCTAAATCTAAATGTTAAATCTAAATATTAAATCTAAATCTAAATGTTAAATCTAAATGCTAAATATAAATCTAAATGTTAAATGTTAAATCTAAATGTTCTGGGTGAAACTAAATATTTAGTTAATATGCAAATTCACACTGCCGGTCACATAAGTGCCAAAATAAAAGCTCGAGATGGTCAGACTGTGTTTATAGAATCAAATAACAATTAAAACCAACTTATCGGAAATGGACACTTGAACATACATTAGCGTGATAATAACTACCTAAAATAACAAGAAACGTGTTTGGAGAAATTTTATTTCATGTGTACTTTGAGTTGTTAGTGTCCCTTCGGAGGGAATCACCTTGTTGTTTACAAATATTTCCGGGTAGAAAACTAGCGGAGTTTAGCTACATATATATATGCATATCTCACGTTTTTCACGTCACTATATCACCGTTTAGACTAATCTGGTGTTTGTAAAGTCTATAAACACAATGATTGAACAAACATTACTATCACATTCTGAAATTAATAACATGGTTATCGTAGGTTAGCAGGGCTAACCATTAGCTGTTAGCCCCATTAGCGGTGTCTGTAATGACTCATTAACTCTAAACGGTCCGTGAAAAAAAATATTTTTTTCCAGCGGATGTCTTAGTTACAACATGATAGAGACCTCATCTCTCTACCTGTACCCAGGTAGAGACTCTTGAGAGACTTGACTTGTTTGTGTATGTATGGGCCATGTGGTCGTGGTGACATAACTGTCACTCTCACAGCTGAACTTCAGATGCAGATCTGGCAGATCTGTTGGCTATGATAACTGTCAAATAGTTTGCAGACTGCCCACTTGGCCCACCACAGGTGTATGCTGGCGTGGAAATGGTGCACTGTATGGGTGAGTGTAAACAAACGTTGTCTATGACCACCCATTCACCCACCCTGCAGAAACTGGTACAAAGATCTGGATGAAACAGCCTTTACAAATTTGAAAAACTTAAAATAAATGAGAAAATCATGGTCTCATCATTCAGCTCTCATCGTTACTAGTAAACGATACAAGACAGCCTAACCCATTCTTAATACTGTGAACTTTGCACATACCCAAGAGTATATTTTTCAACATTCCAGCGCCTACATACTTTTAAATAGTATTTTTAAAAATATGTTTACTGTCATTTTTTCTCATCTATATATATGTTTCTTGTCTATGCACCAAAACACCAAAGACGAGTTCTGAAACCAGTAAAGTCATCCCTAAAATTTACAGATAAAGCCAAGGACAACAAGACGTCATAAAGACATAAACAGTAACAAAATAAGTTCGTAAAATGGTAAAACACTTCAAGCCATGCAGCACAGAGTTGTTTGACACAACTATGCAATTTGCACATTTCCACTCACATTATAAATAAGTGAACAAGCAGTGATGAAAGAAGCACTCAAATGTTTTGCAGTAGAAATACAACAGTATACAGAAGCACTGTGTTGATTGATTGATTTGATGAATTAAGATAGAGTACACAAACGTGCATACAGTACTAAAATCCATCAGGATAACGCAGTAAGGTCACATGACTTATTTCCATGGCGGTCCTGGAGCCTAGGAGGCTGACATGCACATGCTACTAATAATTGGTGTAATATGCTACTAATTACACCAATTAACCTAATGAAATACACCTACTTAACAATAGAAATAAAATACAATGAAATTAAATAAAATATAATAAAGTCTTGTATTCAAAACTTGAATACTTGAGTAAAAGTGCAGTAGTAGTTATGTGCTGATGTGTACATCACTTTCATGTTGCAGCTGGTAAAAGGGCTAAAGTTACCAAATAAATGCACTGTAATAAAAAGTCCAATGTATAAAGTAGGAGAAAATGGAAATACTCAGGTAAAGTTAAGGTTCCTACCTCAAAACTGTACTGAAGTGTAGTACTTGTGTAAATATACTCGGATACTTTGTATTACTTGCAAGTAGATACATTGGCTTTAATGGTGGTGCACAGGTTGGTGAACTGGGACCTCAGCAAATAATAATTAACAATGATTTTACTATCATTAATATTGTTATTACTGACAGTGGTATTATAATAAAATGCTGCTGAACATCTGCTCAAAGTTAGTTGGTCATTCTGTGGAAAAGTCTTTCCTCGACAGCTGTACCACGCACCCGGGAGGCGCTTTATGGTGCCGAGTTGCAAGAGGAACAAATACAAACTTTCTGTTATTCCTCATTCCATCAAACTGCTGAATCAACAGGGCAGGTCAAGGAGGTGACCCCCCCCCCCTGCACACATACACACACCACATGTAGGCCTACTGTTGGACTTAAACCCCCCCTGCCCTACAGACACAATGCATCCATGCTACTTTTTTACTACTTTTGAGGGTCTGCACTCTATAATGCTTCTTATGTCATTAAGTCTTTCATGCTTATGTCCAGGGCAGTAGCCAGGGTTTAGAAATTGGTGAGGTCCAGAATTTGAAGAAAGCTGCAGAAAATGTTCACATTATCTGACTAATTCTTGGACCACTCTAACTCGTAGCTACTTTATAGTAGGCTGTACATAATCCTATACAGTGAGGTGATAGTTTTTTTTATGGCAGGCTACTTTGTACTAGTAGGTTTAATACAACAATAATGGTCTTTTGAGAGAGTGAGGAGGGAGAGATTTTCTATTGTAAGGACCCTAGAAACCCATTTTCACTGAGACATATTGAGGCGAGAGGTAAAGAGAGCCCTTTAAGCAGTTTTAGCAAAATTCATACCAAAATGACCAAAAGGCCTCTGGGGGGTCTGGGGGCATGCTCCCCCAGGAGAAAAATTTGTATACATTTGATTTCAAGGCATCAATCTGGTGAATTCTGAGAGCCAAGTTATGATGGCAGAATATGTATAGATTTCAACATCTTTGTGCTTTTTATGTGTGAAAAATGTTCTAATTTTACTGATAAACACACTAGTGCTACGGATTAGTGGTTAAACATTTCAGTCATCAAAAGACAAATGACTAACGTAGGCCTACTGATCTGCCTCTGGAGCGCCAGAGTTTCCCAGATATGCAACTATATGACCGCCGCTGCTGATTTTATTTTATTTTTTTCCGTCTTAGCTCTGGACGCGTCATATCCAGGCCTATAGAACAGGTCCATACCTTGTCCTTTTATCAAATAATCTAAATAGCCTTATGTTATTCATCTTATTTACATGACAGCATGTCATTTCTGTCTCTGTGTGGTCGCACATTTACAATTCTCCTCTGCTGTCTGTATTGCGCACGGCAGAGTTTTGCCCCGATGCCCACACGCCCACACACACACACACACACACACACACACACACACACACACACACACACACACACACACACACACACAGGTGTATGGGGTGCCGTTTGTAAAGTGGCTCACACTGAAAATAACATCAACATTTTGCCACATTTAGCTTCAAACAATGTTTAAAAAAGTACTGTGAATTTTTTAACGTCACCTTTTACCACATTTACAGCAATATTTGTTAACTTAGAAATATATTAAATAGTTAAATCTAAATACTAAATGTGGCACCTAAATGTTAAATGTTAAATCTAAATGTTAAATCTAAATGCTAAATCTAAATATTAAATCTAAATCTAAATCTAAATATAAATGTTAAATCTAAATGCTAAATATAAATATAAATATAAATATAAATGCTAAATCTAAATATAAATCTAAATGTTAAATCTAAATATTAAATCTAAATCTAACTGTTAAATCTAAATGCTAAATATAAATCTAAATGTTAAATGTTAAATCTAAATGTTCTGGGTGAAACTAAATATTTAGCTAATATGCAAATTCACACTGCTGGTCACGGGAAGTACCAAAATAAAAGCTTGAGATGGTCAGACTGTGTTTATAGAATCAAATAACGAATTAAAACCAACTTATCGGGGGAAATGAACACTTGAACATACATTAGCATGATAATAACTACCTAAAATAACAAGAAAGTGTTTGGAGAAATTTTATTTCATGTGTACTTTGAGTTGTTATTGTCCCTTCGGAGGGAATCACCTTGTTGTTTACAAATACTTCCGGGTAGAAAACCAGCGGCGTTTAGCTACATATATATATGCATATCTCACGTTTTTCACGTCACTATATCACCGTTTAGACTAATCTGGTGTTTGTAAAGTCTATAAACACAATGATTGAACAAACATTACTATCACATTCTGAAATTAATAACATGGTTATCGTAGGTTAGCGGGGCTAACTGTTAGCTGTTAGCCCCGTTAGCGGTGTCTGTAATGACTCATTAACTCTAAACGGTCTGTGAAAAAAAATATTTTTTCCAGCGGATGTCTTAGTTACAATATGATTGAGCTAACTGGAGTAGTTTCATGTTGTATCCGACAACGGGAGGTTTTTAACAGATGACGTCCTGATAGCTTTGCTGCTGCTGCTGCAGCCACTGATGCTTTCTAGACATCGTGATTTCCCAAAACTGAATAAATACCACACATCGCAACACAAAACTGCTTTGCTAGCTCAATCATGTTGTAACTAAGACATCCACTGGAAAAAAATATTTTTTTCACGGACCGATTAAGAGTTAATAAGTCATTACAGACACTGCTAACAGGGCTAAGAGCTAATGGTTGTTAGCTTAGCTTAGGTTGTTAATCCCTCCGAAGGGACACTAACAACTCAAAGTACACATCAAATAAAATTTCTCCAAACATGTTTCTTGTTATTTTAGGTAGTTATTATCACGCTAATGTATGTTCAAGTGTTCATTTTCCCCGATAGTTTGGTTTTAATTCGTTATTTGATTCTATAAACACAATCTGAGCATCTCGAGCTTTTATTTTGGTACTTCCGGTGACCGGCAGTGTGAATTTGCATATTAGCTAAATATTTAGTTTCACCCAGAACATTTAGATTTAACATTTAACATTTAGATTTATATTTAGCAAGGTCAAGGTCTCTGTGACCTCGTCTGTCTTATTCTTGCAAGCATGATATCTCAAGAACACCTGGAGGATTTTTTTGTAATTTGGCACAAATGTTCACCTTGACTTAATAATGAACTGACCTGGATTTAGTGATCAAAGGTCTCTGTGCCCCAGTCTATTGCATTCTCTTAAATGTGATATCTCATGAAGGCCCTCAGGGAATTTCCCCATATTAGGCGCAAACATCCACTTGGAGTCAAGAACAAACTGATTCGATTTTGGTGGTCAAGATCAAAGGTCAAGGTAACTGTGACCTCGTGAAACATGTTTTGGCCATAACTTAAGAATTCATGCGTTTATTAGGACAAAACACACAAATGTCAAAGAGGATAAAATAATGAAGTGATGACATTTTATATCCCAAATGTTAAAGGTGGACCACACACGCACGCCGCACGCATGCACACACACAGGTGAGCACACGGCTCTGGTCGCATTTTCCTGACCCAACCACGTACATAACAAAGCCAAAGAATTCTCAGTAGGCACTCCAGCTGGTGTGCTACAGAGTGACGTTCATTTACCGGAGGCATTTTATATCTGGCCGATTTTTGGAGAAATAAAAGCTGTGTTAATATGTTTACCATGCTGTTTGGGGCTTCTTCTGTTTTTTTCTCTTTGAAATTTTTACCGAGGTCCGGACCTCGGTGACCTCATAGCTGGCTACGGCCATGCTTTTGTCTTATGTTTTTATTGTGTCCTCCTTGTGAATGGATGACAGATTGTGAGCTGGAGAAGCACATTTCTGTGCAACCAGACAATAAAGTAGCCTATTATCTTATCTTATCTTATCTTAAAAGCTGGAGGAGTCAGTGCCAGTAACAACATCGAAAACGGATTCATGAGGAAGGAGGCGCGCATGCTCTCCAAGTCTACAAACAAAAGTTGAAAGAGATCGATACTCATCATCAGGACTATAAAAGACCTCATCACTGCGCAGCCAAAGTCATCCCTTCTCCTCCAGTCTCCTCCAGAGGTCTCACCTGTGCCCGGGTAGAGAGATGACGAAGACTCCGACGATGATCCGCGGACCACCGGTGCTGCCGCTGCTGCTGATGCTGGTGCTCACAGGGGTTTGCATTGACGGGTATAAGCCTGTCATCATCATGCATGGCCTTTTTGATTCACCAAAGCAGTTCAGAACGATGTCTCATTTCATAAGCAAGGTAGGACATCTTTAAAGCGTGTGTAACCATGTACAAGGTGTTTAATTTTGGGAACTGACTTCTCGAGTTCATAGAAAAATCTGGTGGAAGAAGCACTCAGGTGTTTTATTCAGTGTTGCCAAAGTGAAAGTGCACAAGTACTGATATCAAAATGTACTTAACCTAACAGTAATATAACCTAACAAGTAACTGAAGTTACCAAATAAATGTAGTGGAGTAAAAAGTAGGGGAGCACGGGGTTGGTTGTGACGTTTTTGTATCAACATGAAATAACCTTCCATTACTAACAGGCTACTTGAACAGTAATGGAAATTATTTGATCGCTGAGCAGATACAGGTGCCTGCTAACAATTTATCGAGTATTATTAGAGTTTTTTTGTCTACTTTTTATTCCTTTGTAACTAGAACTATTAACAAAATCCTCCAAACTTTCCCGTGCGAGGTACCACCAAAGTACAGGAAGTCAAGTACAGTACAGTAAATGTATAATTTGGCAGTGAATGATGGTCCAGATGTTTATGCATTTTATTTTAAGGAACTTGTAAATTTGTTTTTATTCTGAGGCTTGATGTTGATCATTTAAACTGTGTGAGCACATTAAAGGATTATTGAACGGGCCTACGGTGCACAGAAGGGGCCCAGAGGTTAAGGGGGTGCCACCTGCAAAATGTCACTTAAATTGACACGTTCTTGACCAGGAAGTGATTCAAAATGACCTCAAAGAGATACAAAACCACAAAAAGATGCATTTCAACCAACAACACAAAAAGATTATTAACAATTCCAGTATGTTATTTCAATGGCCAGTATTTGTGAGCTCCTCTCCGTCAAAGCCTGAAACCAGAGAAGTAAGTCTCAAACATGTGGTGTCAGAGTATAAAGTCTAGAGCTGCTCCATAGGCAATGAATGGGAGTCCAGTTTTGTGATTTTGTAACATCATGGGCCTCATACTTATTTCTACAAATTTGGCCAAAACTTGGATTCCAAATCCAAAACAAGTAAAGTTTCAGAAGAGAATAGCGAATTCAATAGTGTGTGGACATTTTCATCCCGCTGATTGAATCAGCCATCACTGTGTTTCTGTTACTCTGTGTCTTGTTTTTAATGTAATTCCCAGGTGCACCCAGGCACAGAGGTGACGGTGATTGACTTGTACAATAACCTGGAGAGTCTGAAGCCACTGTGGACGCAGGTTCAAGGCATCAGGAAAGTCTTTGACCCCATCGTGCAGAACGCTCCTGATGGCGTCCATCTTCTTTGCTACTCACAAGGTCCACACAACTACATACTCACACTGTGCACACACATCACTGCCATCCTGTAGCCATGAATGGAACAGCAGAGAACCAGACCCAGAGGGAAAAGTTTGTTGCTCACAATAGTGTTTTCTTTGTCTCATCAGAAATAAATCAGCTTCTTATTTGGTGATTACTATATTCCCAAACGCAACGTTAGGAATAAATCATCCAGAGTTCTTTTGCTGTGCTCACAGGCTTCTCAGACATTTATCAACCTCTTTCTTTCTTTACAGTCGCACATTTCATATGTTTGATATCGTCATTTCTTTTTTCTTTTTTTTTTTAAAGATTTAATTAATAGGACAGTTGAGTGTGAGAGGGGGAGAGAGAGAGGGGATGACATGCAGCAAAGGGTCACAGGCTGGACTCGAGTCCAGGCCCCTGCGGCAACAGCCTTCTACATGGGGCGCCTGCTCTATCCACTAAGCCACCGATGCCCCATTTTTTTTTTGCCTTTAATGACAGGACAGAAAGTGAAATGGGGAGACAGAGAGAGAGTGGGGACTGACATGCAGCAAAGGGCTGTGAGCTGGATTTGAACCCTCGGCCGCTACAGCGAAGCAATGCCTCTGTACATGGGGTGCCGGCACTATCCACTACACTACCGACGCCCCCGCCTAACCACATGTTAACCACAGCAGTGATAAAACATAAAGCATCACTGTATGTACATGATAATGTGGAGATGTAATATACAGTGCCAACTTTTTATCTGGTGATTGGGTTTTTAAAGTGAAATAACAGCACTTTCCCATCCCTCATTACCGCCACTGAGGTGCCTTTGAGCAAGGCCCTCGACTCCACCTGCTTCAGTGGAGCTGGTCAGCAGCCAGAAGATCACAGTGTGGTTTCACTGGGCAGCTTTCTGGTGTGAATTTGTGCAGCTGTGCAAATGCGATCAGAGCGGTCCTGCAGAAGTGAATAAATAAATAGAAGTGAATAAATAAATAGAAGTGAATAAATAGCCTCAAGGTAAAACCAAAACACAGAGCTAAGCTGATCGTCTAAGAAATGCAGGATAGGTGGTCCAATCCAAAGTGTCCTTGAGCCTGTCACTGGCATTACTCTCAATGGTTTTGTCTCAGTGGAGTGGACTAAATAATAGAAACACCTTTCTGTGTTACGCAAAACTGTTCATCACAAACTACATCCTCCAAAATGACCACAAAGCTCAAGTAACACCTCTCAAAAATAACACATTAAAGTTAAGGAGCAGCATCTATACACCCCAGGCCTTCAACCTTCACTTCCTCATTTCTAGCAAACCGAAATGAGTGCCGTGTTTTGACCAAGCAGCTCACAGTTCTCACAGTTCTGCAGTTTATGTTTCTATGTGCTCAAAATTTTAGAGGAAACAGCATTTATGAACAGGAACATCACATTTTTATCATCCAGTTTTCATCTGCAAAATAATTGATCTTTATGACATTCAAACACCATCTCCACCAATGGATGGATCACTGAACAGGCCTGCTGGGCACAGGACCAAGAGCCCAAAGTGTCAGGGAGTCCCTTGGCCTTCACCTGCAAAATGTTACTCAAATGATCACATACAGAGCAGGCAGCAATTGTGTAAGGGTGGTCATGGCCCCTTCTAGTCCCCTCATGGTGGTGCTTCTGCCCACTTGGTAACCATCACTGCATCAGATCAGATACACGCACTGGTTTGTTGAAGCGTTCTTGACGTTGTGTCCTCTCCTTTTCTTTCTAAGGTGGTCTTATTTGTCGTGCACTTCTCTCCATGGTTCCAAACCACAACGTTGACACCTTCATTTCACTGTCATCACCACTCGCCGGGCAGTACGGAGGTCAGGGAGCTTCATTTCATAATCAAAGCATGACTGTATGATCCTGGTCCTCCAGGGAATGATGACTTTTTAGGACTCACAGTTAATTCACCAGAACCTTAAACAGTCATGCAGTGATACCTTTATAGCCAAATGTGACCTGCAATTCAGTGCCAGGTGGCCCATCGACCATTTTCTTATTCACAATGATAATCAGGACTTTTTTTGTACTTTGAATGTAAATAAGGGGTCAGGGTGCATAAAAAGCATCAAAATAGTTTTTTTTTTTTTTTTAAGATAAAGTGTTAAGGGAGGATTCTCAAATCCCAGAAATGCCCGTGCACACATGACTGGTGCAGGGCTGCAAATTTGCCTTTTTATTTATTTTATAAAGAATAAATGATGAATATCAGTAATATTTGTTTATTAATTGGCCCCTGGACTCCTGTCATTTTGCAAAAGTGGCTCCTTGGGCAGATCAAATTAAGCATACCTTCAGAATTGATTTGTAATATATCTTAAACTGCAAATACTGTCTCACTCCACAGACACAGACTACCTGAGGCACGTTTTTCCTAACTGGATAAAGACGAGAATGTTTCGTATTTGCTACAGAAGAGTGGGACAGAAAGTTTCTATCTGCAACTACTGGAACGGTGAGAAAGCTGAACATATTTACCTTTAACTGAGGAGAACCTGCTGGTGATATTACATTCACATCTTGCAAAGATACTACAACATATATTCATCTTTTCCCCACAGACCCTCACCATCGCTACCGCTACCTGCAGGGCAACAGCTTTCTGCCCAAGCTCAATGGTGACAGTCTTCACGACGACATGAAAGGTTGTGGAATGAACTACTGTCATTATGTGCTGTGTACCTGTGGATGTACGGTAACAATTTACAGTAATGCTTTTTTATTAACTTCACCTCCTCAGAGTGGAGGAAAAACTTCCTGCGGATCAAGAAGCTTGTGCTGATTGGAGGGCCAGACGATGGCGTCATAACACCGTGGCAGTCCAGGTTTTATCATTTATATGAAAGTTCTTTTATTTTAATGTGCCTGTTATAAAAAACCTAATTAATCAGTGGTGGGTGTAGTAGCTTACAATGACAACAATCATATCACTATTTTTGGGGGGGAGAAACTGACTATATATATATTATGCATTAAATTAGCTTTCAACCTGAAAAACGTGCAGAGGAGTTTCCAGTATTTTTACAACATAGTCTAAAGTCTTGTCTGCAGGTCTGCCTCTCAGGCTGCAGGTACAGCCTCCAACCATTAGATGGCAGCTGGTGTAAATGTAATGAGGCTGAAAACTGATATAACTGTAAATAGATACATTAATGAATAAAAACAGGAATAAATAAATACACAATGAATAATGCATCAATAAATAAATACAGAAAAAAATACATTAAAAAATAACAAAATGTTGAAATAAATTATATAAATAAATGCATAAATTATTATTTATCAATCCATATATATTTCCACATTTACTAATTCTTTTATCATTTTATTTATGCATTTATTTATATTTATTTTAGCATTTATGATTTTAAATTAAATTTTAATTGTTTTTAAAAATGTATTTATTTATGTATTTTTATTTATACATTTATTTATATTGATTTTTATTTATTATCTATTTATCTTTTCATTTCCATATAAATTCTTACATTTACTAATTATTTTATTGTTTTATTTATGCATTTATTTATTTATGTGTTTATTAAAGCATTTATCATTTTATATTAATATATTCATTGCAGCCATGTAAAGAGTTAAAAAAAAAACAAAAAAAACCAAAACAAATAGAATTTATTTATTTATTTATTTGTACTGGTCATTTGTGTCCTCCACACAGGTGAAAGACAAAGAAGTGTTCACTCAGAAAGCTTTCAAAATGTGTGTTGAGTTTCTGGTCAAAAGTGTAGTAGTAATTTGAAACCTTTTTACCTGAACTACTGTCTCCTCTTCTCTAAACAGCCAGTTTGGATTCTATGACAGCAACGAAAACATCGTAGAAATGAGGAACCAGGAGGTAAGTTGCAAATCACTGTATATACACCACTGCATTACTGGTAAATCAACTGGAAAACTATCTTTGTTTCTACTCTAGACCCTCGTTCACATGGTAGAAGTCTCTCTCTTCTTATTTTGTAATAACCCATCTTTCTCTTCTTCTCTGCCTTTGAAAGTTTTACAAGAACGATATGTTTGGGCTGAAGACGCTGGACGCTCGTGGGGATGTGTCGACGTGTGTGCACTCTGGAGTGAAGCATACCAGATGGCACTCCAACGACACAGTGTTCAGGAGCTGCATAGAGAAGTGGCTCACATGAGAGCAAACTTATATCTCAACAAACTTATATCATTATATGGTTTTTATACAAGACAGTGACCATATAAACATAGAGGTAACAAAAATCATATTAAAATAGCAGCAATTATCGTCTTTTTCCAAAGCTTTCCTTTGTGACAGTGCGGGTGGGGGTGTCTTAATACTGTAGTTTTAAATATATATCACAATATACATTAAATATAACAAATTTTGAGGCCTTTTGCTTGTAAAGATTCCTGACATGGAAAATTCCAGGTTCATTGTCTGATGGGATTTTATGGCTTGTCAGGCAAAAGCCAATAGTCTGAAGTGACACAGTGAACCATGCTCTGTGGCAGCACGTTAGCAATGACCAATCAGCTGCTGCCCTCTGGTGGAAGCTTCTGGTACTGTGGAAGTCTTGCAAAGGATCCAAAGACTGATCTGCCCTGCACTCCTTGGGATGAAACTCTCAGACGTGATGGAGAGTTTTGTCACACAGAGAGCAGATTATAATTATGTTTATGTCTCATGTAACTTGGTTTTTATTGACCTTTTAAAGAGGAGCACCACCAAAATTAAGAATTCCAATATGTCACTTCCATGACCCAGAAAAGTTCAGTCGACATTTGTGAACATGAGCTGCTCTCTCTCATAGCCAGAGAAGTCTCAATCTTGTGATGTCATAGGGTATAAAGTCTGGGGCTGCTCCATAGACAGTGAATGGGAGCATGCTTTTGTGGATCCCGTCTCATATTAGCTGTCTTCTACAGTAGTGTTGTCGGTTCTGAAACAAAAAATGTTCCCATACACTCAGAACATTCCCCTGGATGCTCTGAGTGTCATCTAATATCTCTCACCATTCACTGTCTATGGAGCAGCCACAGACTTTATACTAATGACGTCATAAATTTGAGTTTCAGCAGTCTAGTTCTTGGATTTGAGAGACAGTTGCTCATGTTGACCACAGCAATAACATGATTTTTAAAATGGCGTAGTTGCCCTTTAAGGATATTTAAAATGTTTATATCTGTGTTCAAATATTGAGCACAAGCTTGGGAACACCTGTCTCTAAATTATTATCTCTACATGTTTGTTTATTTTCCCATACTGTCAGAAATTTGTGGTTATCTTTTTAAAGTGTAAACATGTGATGTGAAGTGTAATACTATGAAGTGTGTGTTTTTTCTGTGCTCTTTCTGACCCTGGCGAAGACATGGTGGTGTTGAAACATTAGTCTATTTGCATAATTAAAGTTGTGAATTGATTAGTATACTTCACTCCTTTCTTCTCCATTGGAAAGTCTCTGTTTTTGCACTAAGAGGCTCCTGATTTGGCTGCATGCTGTTGGATGATGTTGGGGAGCCCTGTTTCTACTGTGAAATGTGGTGTTGGGATGTAACAATCACACTCAGTAACTAAGAAATAATCCACACCTGATGTTAACGCTGAGTTATAAAAGGTGACTGTCCATAAGAGTAGAAACCTTGCGACACTGTAATGTATTTAATTACCTTAACAAACATTAAATTTGTAATTGTAAATGTCAGATGTATTGTTTCTACTTTTTTGACAACTATGGCCAGAGGCATAATATTTTCAGGTTGTCCATCTGTGTATCCGTCCCATTCTTGTGAACATTATTATTAAGAATTCCTTGACAGATTTCTTT
Source organism: Epinephelus fuscoguttatus (assembly GCF_011397635.1). NCBI lineage: Eukaryota > Metazoa > Chordata > Actinopteri > Perciformes > Serranidae > Epinephelus > Epinephelus fuscoguttatus. Next base: position 10,576,506 of record NC_064759.1, read on the forward strand.
AAATTAGGGCACAAACGTCAGCTTTGACTCAATGATGCTCAGATTAGATTTTGGTGGTCATAGGTCAAAAGCTACGGTCGCTGTGACCTCATCTGTCCTATACTTGGGAGCATGATATCTCAAGAACTAAATGATGAACTGATTGGAGTTTGATGGCCAAGAGTCAGAGGTCAAGGTCTCTGTGCCCCAGTCTATTGCATTCTCTTGAATGTGATATCTCATGAAGGCCCTCAGGGAATTTCCCCATTTTTGGCACAAACATCCACTTGGACTCAAGAATGAACTGATTAGAATTTGGTGGTCAAGGTCAAAGGTCAAGGTCGCTGTGACCTCGTCTGTCTCATTCTTGCAAGCACAATATCTCAAGAAGTTTCAAGATGTAAACTGTAACCGCAACTTGACTGGTTTGCAGAGGAATACAACCACAAGGCGACTATTGTTGGGTTGGATTGCAGTCTACTGTATGGACGCAACATTAAGCATCTGTAAATATAAATTCTACAACAGAACCACAAAGTTCAGCCTCACAATTAACAACAGAACTGAGTCAAACAGAGACAGCTGAAAAAAAAGTCTCAACATTTTAAATGATATAAAGTGAGTCATTTTTAGTGATCGTCCCTGTTTGAGATGTTAAGATGTTCATGCAGCTTGTCCTGATAACACAGATAATGTTCAGTTGGCTTCTGACTGTGGAGAACATGCTGACTCCTTTGCCCTTTACGCATGATTGAATCAAAGCAGCATATAGGGGCTGTGACCAATCGATTAAACTTATTGATTTTCCTTAATGAACTGATTAATGAGGTTGACAGATGGATTTTGAGGTAATAAAAAGGGAATTTATTTCATAAGAATTCTTATTTTAATTTAGATATGTAGGCTACATGTTTTATGCTTACACAAATGGCTCTTATTTTGTAGTTCAGTTTAGTGATGTATAATTTGTGTTTAAAAATATATTAATGGAAAAAAACATGGAATTTCTAACTTCAATAAATACCTTGGAAAATATTGATAATCAATAAAGCCCAGTTTCCACCGAGCAGTACGGTCAGTTCAGTTCGGTACGCTTTTTTTTTTTTGTTTCCACTGTGAAAAGTTGTGGATGGTACCAATGGAGCCGTTCTGTACCGTCCCCATGTTTGGTCCCCCCTCTGTTGGGGTACCTAGCACACAGATCTGGTACTAAAAGGTGGAGCTGTGAACACTGCAGTCTGATTGGTCAGTAGAGGACGGTCACTCTGCTCAGGGCTGAGTTGTGTCTGGTTTTGAGGCTCATGTAACCACTGTTCATACTGTGGAGAGTTTTAGTAAACTGTAACTATAAAATGAAAGGATGTTTTGCTGCCTCTCACAGCAGCTGGAGTCTGAGAAAATATAACTTAATTCACTGGGCCGACTGCCGGTGACTTTTAAGGTGGAACGTTAACTTGTAATGTTACTCAATGCATGAGTTGAATCAGTCAACACACCTTAAATTTAACTGTGACAACTTTGACCATCTCTTTAGTTTTTATATGACTTACATTTTTAGCAATGAGTGGAGAGTTTAATGAGCGCTTCCATATATATATATATATAATTTATATTCTAATCCTCGCTTGGACATAAAAAAGCACTGTGGAGCTATTTTTAAATATCCCATGGAGAGAGACTCTCACTGCAGCCTGTTTTATTTTGTCCTGAAAATGTTGGCATGCAGCCTCGTTCTTTGGACGATAAACAGGTGCAGACTTCCATCTGTGTCACTGGTGGTGAGGAAATACAGTGAGTGCTGGATGGAGCAGTGACAACAACCGCCCACATTTAAGAGTACTGGAAACTCTAGGGTCTAGGTACCATGTCTGAAGGGTTTCTCTTGGTTCCAAAGGTACCATAATGAAAGCATTCATCATTCATCATCATGAAAAAAAAAATGCTGTGATTACTTGATTTTTTTATCTTTCAGTATCCACAATGTCACCACTAACCTGTCAACAGCTGTTTTGCACTAGTAAGCTGTTAATCAGTGTGCAGTGAGGAGTGACAACATGACCCGGTCTCCCCTACTGTGTGTCGGTCCTCCCAGCCAGTGTTTGCAGACCTCCTCCCTGCGCTCGCGCTGCTCTAAACAGGTATGACCGATGACGTCAGCAAGGTGACACCCACCTCTCTTCCCCTGCCCCTGCGGTGTGTTGCAACGCGGCTCCAGCTCAGCTCAGCGCGAGAAACTTTACCTACATGTCTTCTCTGTGACTTCGACTTTTGTATCACGAGACGACGATGAAGATTTCCTCCTCGCGTGTTGGACTTTAAACTTTGATCAGCGCGTGAATCCCGGAGGACTCAAACGTAAGACTTTAAAAATACTTCATATTAAAGCTGTTGGTGTGTTTGTGAAGCAGATTGAGCTGAAGTGAGGGCGGTGAGAGGCTCACACGCTGATGTTACTTTCACGTTGAATCGCTGCGCTTCAGTGGCTTAAAATAGAATCAGAGACACGATAGTCCAGCTGTTTCCCTCTGATGATGAAGACTTTCCCTTTGGAAACGTGTCGCATGCTGTTTGGTTCCCGGAAAAAGAAAAGAAACTTTATTTAAATGGTCCAAAGGGTTGGATGTCGGCAATATACCACACTATCCACATGGAGAGAGCATATTGTCATGTTGAAGTCATGCGTCAAAGTGCTGTAATGTGGTCAGAGTGATTGAAGCGCGTCTCATATTGGACTTGTGAGCAGGGGAGAGGTTCACGGAGAGACTGACTGTGGAAGAGAAACTTTCATTCATCACAGTCTGACTGAATTCACTGTCAGCGTGGCTCAAGGTCGACGTGTCCCGCCCTGTGGGGAACTTCTGTAAACAGCCAGCAGCTGTGAGCTGCCATAAACCGGCCAAAACATCCATGCACAGAAGAGATAAAACAAAATCAAAGTCACAGCAACAGGGAGACAATAAATATGTCAAACTGGGGAGATTAGATGGCTTGTTAAACTTTCTCTGACCTGTTCTAGTGTGGAAATAAGGGGGAAATGAAGCCTTTTCTAACATTTTAAAAACAAAACTCACTGCCAGCTTCTGGGCTATAAGCCATGTTGGTTTAAATTAAGAAACTACTTTCTATAGCTCACTCACTATACTGAATATGTGGGAATAAAGTAGAGAACAAACTGGTGGTTCTTGTATTTAACAGAATAAATTAAAGGTCCAGTTTGTAGGATTTATCGTGGTATATTGGCAGAAATGCAAAAATGCTATAGAAAGTGTGTTTTCTTTAGCGTTTAATCACTTACATAAGAGTTGTTGTGTTTTCGTTCCTTTAGAATGAGCCGTTTTTACCTCCATGACATGCAACTGTACGTCCTTGCAGAGCCAAACAATGCTGCAGCCATAAACTCCATCACCACCTTTTTTTTGGCGACAGATGAATGAATGAGCAATAATTTCTTAAAGTTAAAAGAAGACAACTGAAGTCCTGCTTGTCAGCCCTAAAACAAAAAGAGAAACGGTGCCTAATAATCTGAAGGAATTTAACTCCCTGGATTGAACAGGAGGTGACAAGTCTTGGTGTGATCCTTGATTCAGATCTAAGGTTCAGGTCCCTTAACAAGATGCAGAAAGCATCATTTTTCCACCTCAGGAACTTCGCTGAGGTACGACCGTTTCCAAATGAAAAAGATACCAAATAATTGATTCATGCCTTTATTTCAAGCCGACTCGACTGCTGTAACGCACTTTTTACTGGCCTCCCAAAAAACACCACTGAGAGACTTCGGCTCATTCAGAACTCTGCAGCTCAGCTACGAACCAGAACCGAGAGGAGAGAGCTCATCAGGCTAGTCTGAGCTGCTCTACACTGGCTTCCTGTAATGTTTAGAATTTAAGCTCCTCCTCCTTGTATACAAAGCTCTTCATGGGCTGGCACTGAGCTACATTGCTAACTCCCTTGTTAACTATTTGCCTCCAAGAACACTGCGATCGTCTGCTGCTGTTTTATTGGAGGTTCCCAACAACCAGGGGGGTGCAGCCTTTGTCCATTACACCCCAAAGCTATGGAACACACTACATATAGATATCAGGGAAGCTAGCTCGCTAATTTTTTTTAAAAGACAGCTAAAAATGTATCTGTTCACTTTAGCCTTTAACTAGCTCTGACTTCCTGATACAGGTCTGAATCTCTTTCTATTTACGCGTCACGCTGCTGCAACTCTTTTAAAATCTTACTTGATTTTATGATTGATAGTTTTACAACTCTGTGATTTTATGAACGAGTTCTCTTTTATGTTCATTCTGTCTGTCTTCATGTGAAGCACTCAGTGCCTGTACTGCCCTTATTGTAAAGCACTTTGTGCTGCACTTCTTGTATGAAAGGTGCTATATGAATAAAGTTTATTATTATTATTATTATTATTATTACATAGAGAGCAGGTCTTCATTTATGGAGATCACCATACTTACTGCCATGTTCTACAGTAGCCCAGGACGGACAAACCATACACTGGCTCTACATAGATGGGAGTTAGCGGCACCTATGCGACAGGAGTGTTGGAAAAACATAAATCTTTAATGTGAAACTGCTTTATTCAGTGTTTTAACTTGTTTGAATCATCAGGTCTGTTTGTTTTGGAGAGGAAGAGACCTCTGTAGAAAATTTGACTCTGACCGGTAAAAACCTCCTGAACGTTTGGGTCTTAAGTTATCAGAGAAAAAGGTGAGCACACATTAGCAGGTGCTGGGCTAGCAGTCTGTCTCCAACATGCTGAACAACGTCACGTCACAACACTGATTTCTATTTTTTACCAGTTTTAATCGCCTGGTCCAACCTTGACCCACTAACCCTAACCTTATCATGATGTCTTGAACCAAACAGGCATGGGTGAGCTAATGTTAAATGCAGCTCATGGAGAGAACCATGATCTGTTTGGAGACCAGTAACAAGGAAGATGAACGCACACATGTAGATTAAAAATGTCAGTTAACATCACATAATGTGCTTTTTTTATTTTGTGGCAGGATTTTTCATTCACAGGTAAAACAGCACAGATATGATGGGTAATAAAGGGACTTGCCATGCCAGCCCCTTTAACTCCAATAGAGGTGGCACCAAAATCTGGCACCAGTGCAGAATTCGGGTGCTGTCATCCCACATGGTTTCCTTTTTTAAAATCAGGAAAAGACAAAACTTAAGATACTATGATATCCTAAATCTAAGACGATACCTAGTGTCATATCACAATATCTATATGGTATCAATATCGTGACCAGCCTGCATGCCAGCAGCTGTGCTATCAATGAGTTCCAGGTTGCTGTAAATGCATCCCTGTTTTTCTGCTTGATTCACAGAGAATTTCCAACATTCATCGGACAACGAGGGAGATAGTATCAGCCCTCTGTCCACGATGTCCTCCAAAGGTAAAAATGACTCGTGTCGAATATGCGGCGGAGCTCTCCAAGGAAACCAAAGGAAGTGGCTGTTTGGAGGCCAAAATAAGAAGACGGGTCAGCCTTGGACGCCGACAGGGTCCCTGAGAGAAGGACGTCTGTCCCGGTCCTCGCAGAGCAGCCCCTGGGGTGAGTCTGGAGCATGAGGAAATAAAGATTTTGATCACAGAGTTCAGCGTTAACTTTTTTAATTTACTCTTCACAGGCAGCACATTATCTCTGGCTTCCTCGGCGTCTCTCTCCAAGTCCCAGTTATCCCTGAGCTCCCCGCCCAAAGGGATCGATCTGCTCTCGGTGTTGACTCACATACTGGGGCAGTCTGTGCCACGTGGCAGCGGGCAGGGGGAGTTTGTGTGTGGCAAGTGCGTGTGTGTCCTCGAGCGGGTGTTCAAGTTTGACACGGTGATAGCCAGGGTGAGGGTGCTGTCGTCCGAGAGGCTTCAGAAGCTGATGCAGGAGAGGGACAAGATCAGACAGTGGGTGCGGCAAAGCTACCAACACAGACATCCGCAGGAGATCCAGAGCAGGGGCAGCACCAGCGAAGAAGATGGAGAGGCGGAGAAGGAGGGCTACAGGGAGATGCTCAAAGAGAACATGGCACTCTCAGAGTACGAGTGCTGGTCCGAGAAGTGGGACACGTGCCCGTATTTTATAAGAACAGGTAAAAGATGCAGAAAGGGCAAAGGATGCGAAGGCTGTGATTCGTTAAGGGTGTCCGACTCGGATTACGAGTCTGTTTGTGGGATTCCTCGCCGCTTGCCTTTCCAACCCTTCTCCCCGTTAGCGTTGTCACGGGACAAATCCCAGAGCATGCCCCTCCACTGGCAGAGGGTGTCATCCATCAGCTCCAGCCAGTCTTCAAGGGTGGGGTCCACTCTGTCCTTACAAGAATCTTCCCGCACCGCGTCCATTCAGTCTCTGGACTCTCTTGATGACAATGACCCGTTTGACTCGCCGGGGTTTCAGTCGGCCAACTTTGTGCTGAAGGAGCTGAGAAGTATTGAAGGGAAGCCGGTGAGTTCGCCATTAGGGAGTAGGATCCCAGTTCTGAACAGGAAGTACTCAGGAAAAGTTGGAGAGGTGGCGTCGCCCTCAGTGAACAGGGTGCTGCACTTTGGGAACGTGGAGAACGGAGAGGATGAAATGGATGAAGAGGACGGGGATGTCCTATCAGAGCTGAGGGACGAGTTCATGCCTCTTCATCGAGAGGTGAGTGTCATTCCTGTCTGCCTCCCATCAACTAACAAAATGTTCTGTATGTACAACACTGCTCAAAAGTTTGCAATCAACTGTCACGTCAATGATTTCCTTCTTTCCTTCAATAATTTTTAGAGATAAAACCGATGTAATTGCAAAAAAATGCAACATGTTTCCCGAGCCTTACGGGGAGAATACTGTTGTATTCCTTTTCCCCCAAAACCCTTTGATTTTGAGTTTGTTTTCCAGTCTAGAGAAGCGTAATTGATCCTTGATCATTAAATCACAAAAGTTCCATGGGCTGTAAATATTTTGGAAACCTGCAGTCTGCTCAGTGGATAGGTTTGAATAGGTTTAAACTGTGATCTGTCAGTCTGTAGCAGTGGTTCTCAACCAGGGGTCCCAGAAAAATGGGTAATAGTTTGTTTTCAGTGAGCCCAGTGTGAGTAAAAGTCATAAGAGTGACTATTCTGATCACAGGTTTCACTTCCTCCACAGTTATCTCCTCAGCTGTAGTTGATAAATATAGAATTGTGGTGTTAATCATATCTAACAACCAAAATCTTTTCAGATGGAGGTCCCTGAAGCAAAATCTTATCACATGGAGGTTCGTGACCTAATGTTCAGTTTAGTTTATTAGGATCCCCTTTAGCCACTGCATTACAGCAGCTGTTTATCCTGAAGTCCACAACAACTTTATATTTGTGACAGTTTACAAAACAACTCACAAATAACACTGAACAAATAACAGGATTCGACTGAAACATTGTCACAGAAAACAAGAGCGCTCCTGGTAATACAATAATTACCTCCGCCAAGGAGGTTATGTTTTCAGCGGCATTGGTCTGTTTGTCTGCAAAATAACTCGAAAAGTTCTGAATGGATTTTGATGAAATGTTCAGGAAAGGTTGATAATGGGACAAGGAACAAATGATAAAATTTTGGTGGTGATCTGTTGAAGCGAAGTGGATAAAATAATAAAATGGCAGGAAATCCGAGCTGCTGGGCGGAGGTCTGCGCTCTCCGAGTGCTCTAGTTAAGATAAATGCTTTATCATGATTTCATCTGGTAAGTCACCACCAGTTTGGGGCTAAATTTTGCTCTGATTACATGATGATGCTCCATTGTTGTAATTTAAGACCACGTGTTTACATAATACTTTACATTCACATCTGTATGTGTCCATACACACATTACATGTGCATTAAAAGGAATAGTTCCCAGGAAAAATAATATTTTCACCATGCATGAAGTTCAGTACAGTGTATGAATCATATTATATAGGTCATCTTTTCTTGTAGTCTCCTTTGGAAAACACAAAAATATGATTAGTATACTAACAGAAAACCTAATGTGTATCAATGTTGGGTTCTTAATACAAAAACAGTTGAGGATCACTGTCTGAAGTACCCCTGAGACTAATTTTCTGTTTCTATTGTGAGGTGCGAAGAAAAGCTTTGCTAAAGCAACATGTCGCCTGTTAATTCGGCTTGTTATCGTCATTATTGTGCACTTGACACTGAAACAAGAACCTGTTCCTATTTAAATCTTCACCCATTTTGATGCAAAGCTTCCAGTTTCTTTTACCAATGACTGCTGATTTGTTCTTTTCATATTCAACTGTTGCTTAAAGGCATCTTTGTCCCTTTCAGTTGTCAGTTTATTTGAACTGTTGTACAGCGTTTTGTTCTCCATGTGCAACATATATTTGTAAAGAGGACTTTTACAACCCAAAAGCATGGCAGACCATTCAGGGATATAGAGTAGTTCCCTCAGACGTCTGACTGGACCCTGTGAAGCTTTCGTGTCAGGAGATTTTTAACTTTTGAACAACAGTTAATGTATTAATGGGAGAACTCTGACCAGATGGCGTGTGCTGTAAATATTGACACACTGTGCTGTAATAGTTAATCCGGGAGCAGCTGAGGTCGGTCCAGCAGTCCAACAACATCACACCTAAACATATCACTTGTGTTTTTACTTAATGATACTCCAACTCAAGTTTACTATGATTTTTTTATCATTTCAGAGCACAAATGGCAGGTTTCACCATGTTGTCAGGCACCTGCGAGGCCAGCTGGACCAAGCTGTGTCTCGCATCAGGACCCTGGAGGCCGAACTGAAACATGGGAGGAGCAAACCAACTGAAGTCAACGGATCAGAGGATTGGGCCCCTGTAAGCATTCAGTTTTTTCTCTCACACACTTCATTTGAGATGAACGTACTTTATGTTGAAAGAGTAGTTTCACCTTTTGGGAAGTGTGTTTTTTGCTCTCTTGCCAGCCAGTTAGCATAGCCTAGCATAAAGACTGGACACAGCAGGAAGCAGCTAGCCTGGTCTAGGCTCTGTCTAAAGTAGGGCTGCAAAATATGAGGAAAACATGCAGCTAGATCTCATAGACATTTGTGAAATGACCACAAACTCTTAACATCGCATTACATGGTGGTGGCACATAATGTGTTAAATTATTTGGTGGCAGCACAGTTGGGTTTGTGCACCAAAACATCTGGTATAGAAGTTTATATTTTTGGTTAAAACAACTACATTTGTTATGTACGGGACATTACTATGTAAAGGAAGCAAGTATGTTAAGATAAAAGAAGTTAACATTAATTTTTAGTTTCACACTGGACATGAACAGCGGCTTCCTGGGTGAAAGCCCTGTGTATGTTTGACCAATTCACAACCCCTGCCTCCTCCCTATGCAGAATTTCTTGCTCTTTATACTACGTATAGAGTTGTAACATTAACCATCACCCGCTGCATGACATCAAACTAGAGAATTCATGTGTCTACCACGACAGAGAGTCCAAATTGGGTACGTTTACATGCACACAAATATTCCCCTATTATTACAAATATGACAACGTTCTGAATTTGATTGCAGTCATGTAAACAATATAATCTGTTTGGATATTCAAAATTAGGCCTTTTTCCGAATGTATCATTTTCCGATTAAGACGTGTGGGATATGCCGGTATTATTCGTGTTTTAAAAGCATTATTTGGGCGTGTATACATCACATTGAGAATATACGTCTCAGCTGGGGTTTGCAACACAAGGCTTCTTGCCTGTTTATGGTCAGCTCTGTGTTTTATCATGATACGTTACACACAAAACAATTTGCCAACAGTTTGCAAGGATGTAGGGTAGAGATGCACGCTGAGAAGAAAAGCCTACATTTCTGGTTGCCCGAAGAATCTCACCTACTTTCAAACATTATGAAAGACTTGGGTATCGATAGGTTTTTGGATATGCGCAAGTAACGCAACACCGACCTTTTCAAGAAGGTGGTTCAAGGAATGAAAGAGGAAGGTTGTGTTCACACAGTTGAACAAGTCCTCCACCAGTAAAGAAAACTTTTCTATATATATTTTTATGAGAACATTTTTATTAAACTTTAACAGGATTACACAATATTCACAACAGGAGTCAAACTTTAAGCATATATATGACGGGTACAAAGCGTGAAATCCAATCACAATCCTCCCCATTCCACTAACCCCTAACAGCAGGAATATTGTCAATAGGACGGCCCTCTATCTCCTGAATAGCAGGAAAAATGACGGATGAGCTAAAAGTCAGGCTCCATATTAAAAGAGAGGGGAGATGCCTGTGTAAAAGGCACTTTTAGAATAATCAGGTACTATCAGAGTATACACTGACAGAAAGCAACGAGAAGAAGAAACAAACATTTTGACAGATAGGGAAGTATTTCAGAAAGGGAACCCTCACTATTTGGAGTATTTTATCTGAGTTACAAACTGAGTAGCACATCTTTCAAGATTCAGGCACGACATAATGTCGCTCATCCACTGGGCGTGGGTGCCTGGGCAACATCTCTCCATCTGCTGCCTGTCTGGCCAGCAAAGAGGCAAAGACAGCGTACGGTATTGGATCAGAGTCAGGTGTACATCTTCCTCTCTGGTGTTGCCAAAGAGGGTGACCAGAGGGCTGGATTGCAGGTCAAAGTTGAGGGTTGAGGATTGAGGATAAGGTTTGGAAAACGTCATTCCAGTATTTTTCAAGTCTCGGACACGTCCAATACACATGAATAAGAGGAGCCTTGTCCTTCAGTATTTGTCACAACCAGGGTTCTCATCTGGGTAAATCACTGTTCTATATTTTGACATGATAAACAACATGTTAGGGCTTGTTAATTGGAGTATGCGTGACTACATGTAAGCTGGAATACTTGTTTTCATCAACCGTGTGAACATCTTAGTGGGATTATTGTCTGTTTCAGATAAGGGCAATAACCAGAATATTTCGTGCATGTAAACGTAGTGATGGACTTTGGCATTGTTTCCATGGATCCGCACACGTTCAAGTATGAACACATTATGTACCGCCGCCATGTAATGTGGTGCTGAGCGATCGTGGTCGTTTCATGTATTTCTGTGAGGCGTGGTTGAAAATACGCAAGATGCACTAAAGTTGAGTATTTTGATAACTGTATTACTTGCGATATATAAACAGATATGAAAGTGTAATGAGTTTTCTGCTGCTGCTAAAATTGAACTCTCTTTCATAAAACTTATAATATAAGCTTGAATAGTTTATAAATCTAGAAATACGGGGAAAACAAATGTAAACTCAGTGATAATCAAAAATAAAATAAATACAGGTTGAGATGTCAGTGACGTTTGGATGCAACAGACATTTACCCGCACAGTTGTTGCCTTTCAAGCTTTTTTTCTTCTACACAAGAAAAACAGGTTTATTACACAGAGCAACATCACACAGCAGCTCCTGAGTCACATGTCCAAACAGCTCCATAAACCACTCTGTGAATGTTGACTGAGCACAAATACAGCGTTACGAAAGGAATGGAGGGAGGGTGTAGTGTGTTTTCTGTTGAAGGGTGTGTCCGTTTTTCCTCATTTACAGGTGCAGATAAAGACACACACACACATACACACAGCCTCTCTCTGGAATCCTCCCCAACCGGTGGAGTTTGCCCCGGGCTCAGTAGTCTCATGATAGAGGATATCATTATAAAACACCCCAGCTGCTTTGTAGAGTTCACATGACCTGATCTGAGCCCGTCATGTGAACAGACAGGGTTTAACATTAGCAAGAGTTAATGTGAAGTATGTGGGAGTAGCAGCAGGTTTAAACATTAGCGGTGTTCAGTACATGTACGAACTAATCTTTTATCAACGGATTTGTCAGCTCAGCTGTGATTCACCACTTTACCTCATAAAAACGCATTAAAAGAGAACAGAAACAGAAACAATCATAACCAGTTGTAAATTACAGCCTGCCGAGCTGTTAACTTTATGTATAGTGGTTGTGTAGGCTAGTTTTGCCCTGAGCTAAACATGACAGCTGGGCTGACAACAGACTGAACATCCTACTAAACTGATGGCTATCTGAAAGATAATGTGTTCACTTGCTGTTGCAGGCACTGAAGTGCATTTAAACAGTGTGACTGCTTATCTCAGGGGAAGAAAGTGACAAAGAGACATTCACAGAGCTACCTGTAGAGCCAGCATTCTTCATACTGACAGAGACTCCAGAGGATTTAGACACTGAAAACCAGACATATTTGCTCAGGGTGTTGCCTCTGATTGCAAAGAAGATGATTACAGTGTCATGGAGAAATATGAACTAAAGCCACCAGCTGTCCAACAATGGAGGGAAAGATAGAAAAGTGTTTAAGTGGACACACAGCTTGTCTGTAACATTAGTGGAGGGGAGGAGTTTGACTGCTGCTGTCAACATGTAGTTGAAGCCATGTATACAGATGTGACTGTGATTGTGTTTAAGCACATGTACAGCAGGAGTGTAAGAAAATATCAATACATTTCAGTATCACAGTATTATGTTTTGTGATACAAATTGATTCTCAAAAACACTGCATTGGTTTTAATTAATATTTCATCGTAGAATCATCATCTTTAGATTGCGTGCTTTCAATCTGAAATTCAATTTTTAAAAGTTTGAGTAAAATAAAGCTAGAAATTGTTTTATTTCACAGGCTTAAACCAGAGAATCTTTTACATTTTTGCATGATAAATGACTTAAAGCTGTTCTAATTAATATTTTTGCATAAAAAATGGATCAAAAGTTGTACAATATGAAGGGTGTCTTTTTTCTAGTGATCTACCTCTCAGATGACCCGGGACACGTCTGCTTACCATCACCAGAGTCAAAACGAAACACATTTTTGCTTGTGCTGTAGAGTGGCTGACAAGATCAGCACCTATCTAAACTGTTGCTGGTTAATTTTCTGTTGACTGATAACTGATTAATCAACTAATTGGATCAGCTCTAACATTAACATTGTCCAAATATTGACGTATTGTTTTATCTGTGGTGAAGCTTAGGTATTGTAGTAGCAGGGGAGGAGGAAAGACGGAGCACACTGTTTAATTACTGCCTTTAATTGTGCAAGCAGACTAATGTTTCGTATCGTGGTAGCACCGATGTAGAAACATTTCACATAAAACCCTGTAAAACTGCAACTATTAGCCAATTAATCAATAAATTGACTGAAAGGAAATTAATCTGCAACAATTTTTATGCTAGATTAAGCATTTAAGTATTTTTTAAGCAAAATACCAGATATTTGATGGTTTCAGGTTCTAAAATAGGAAAATATGCTGCTTTTTTGTTTGTTGGTTTGTTGGACAAAACAAGGCATTTAATGATACTGTGAAAGGCTTTTTTCACTGTCACCTGGTGTTTTTCATAATTATTAGTTGTGGCACCTAAACTCAGGCCTTAGGATCTGGAGTATATCTCACTCAGCAGTTCTCCAGAGTGATTCATTAACACAGTTTGACTTTTAAAAGGAAACCATTGTCATTTGTTTCCCTCTTTCCTCCAGTTGCTCCAGGAGGAGGGTGGCAGCGCCCTGCTGCAGAGCCTCGGTCACTCCCTGCACAGCCGGGAGCGTCTGATCCAGGTGGGTGAGGTGATGAGGGGAGACAGGACTCAGTCATGCACACAGCAGTGGAATCTTCTGCTGCCGCTGCTGGAGCTCTGGCTCAAAGCTCACAGGAATGTTGTTTGTCTTTTGAAGTCACTGTACGGCCTTAAAGTGGCAGTGCCAAAACTGCTTTGTCTGTTCACCACATTGTAGCGGTGACACTGAAGTATGTTTTCTTAGGCTTTGATCATGACTGCTTTTATTTTTAGCTGCGTGGTAGGTTGACGATTTACAGCAGGGATTTTATTGGACTGTTGATAGCTGTGATGCGTGATAGCTAAAGGGGCTAAAGCAAACAGGACTGTCCTGTCACAAAGACAACCAACGACTTTCTTATCTGATGCAAAGGGTGCTTGAATGAAGAACACTGTATAAAAGATTATCAGTAAGTGACTATAATAAAGTCCCTGTTGCACTTTTACTTATGGTTTTATATCCTGTTACACTGATAACTTGTTTTATTTGTGAAAAATCTGTCTTAGTAGTTGAGAAGATCAAACCGCACCCATATTTATGGGTGTCTCAAAGATTTCAGTCCTGGTTTATTTGGTGACACCTGTAGTTACTCGCGGTAACAGCAAGTGCAGTTTACTAGACTACAGGTCCCACTGTACTAAAGGCAGCAAAACAAATTATTGTTGAGTTAATAAATAAGTCAGGCAATAAATTATCCTTTATCCATAATTTTAAGCTGCACACAGCACGAGTCTGCAGACAGCAGGGTTGCTTCACTAAGTTGGAAGTATGCAGCCTGCAGCTCACTGTGGCTGCTCCTCACTGTTTCATTGCTCTTTGCAATATTTCAAACAGATCCCCTGTCACAAAATGGCAAAAATGCCCATTGTCTTGTTTTGTAGAAACATTTTTGATGCATGAAAGCGGTCAAGTGCTAAGCTCAATGTAAACACACTGCATTTTCAGTGACTACTTCATGTTAAAAGTCTTAAAAAGGCGAACATCTTTCTTACCATATAATGACGAAAACTCTGTCTGTCTGTGTCTGTTCCACGTTTTTCTCCTCACTGACTTGGTCAATCCATGTGAAATTTGGCACAGTGGTAGAGGGTCATGGGAGGATGCGAATGAAGCAATATTACATCAATTGGCCAAAGGGGGGCGCTATAGCATATCTCGTGCCCTGTATGTCGTAGAGACATGAAACTTTGCACAGAGATGCCTCTCCTCATGAGGAACAAATTTGCCTCAAGAACCCATAACTTCCGGTTATATAGATTTTCTGCCATTTTTAATTTTTTTTTTTTCTCTTAAAATCGATCTCTTCCTAGGAAGTTTGAGCGATCTGCATGAAACTCGGTGAACATAATCTAGGGACCAATATCTAAAGTTCCCTCTTGGCAAAAGTTGGAAAACTTACTAAAACTGAGCTTCTATAAGGCAATGAATATTGCGGAGGGCGTGGCTCATCACATAAAGGTGTAGAACATCTCAAGGGTTTCACCCATCACCACGCAACTTTGTAGGCATATGACCACACATAATCTGAGGGGACCCCTCCATTATTGACCCCATCAAACAAAATGGGGGCGCTAGAGAGCTAATTTCTTATCTAGGCCTAACCGCCATACCGATTTTTACTAAACTTGGTAGATATGTAGAACAGGACACCTCAAGGTGACTGGAGAAATTTAACTCTAACTGGCAACTGGGTGGCGCTATAACAACAGAAAAATGGCTAAAATGCAACAGATCGCTGTGGCTGCAATCTTACTATCAGATTCACAAAAACTCTGTCTGAATACATTGCTCTTCTTAATGGGTTCAGTTGACTATTTAATCTGCAATTTCCTATGACCTGTATCCCAAACACACACTATGTGAAACTATCCATGGGCAACTGTGCACTCAATGGGTATGGACTAGTTCTTCATGAATTGAAGAAAATTGGTCACTAGCTCACATGCTCAATCACCATTGTTACTTAATTCAGTAATAGATAGTTACTCAATAGACATTAATTCAAATGAAAATCTTTGACATTATTAGCTTGGTGTAGCATAAACACTGGAAAAGGGGAAATGGCTGACCTGTCTCTGTCCCAAAAACACAAGATAACATGTTAATTAGTGAGCTGGCTGACAGAACCAACCAGCTGGTGGCTGTGGCTTCATATTTACCACACAGACATGAGAGCAGTTTGTTTTTTAAACACTGCACCTAGCTGGGTGTTGTGTGAGTCTGGTGGTTTGTACAGATTTTGAGTTTCAGGGTGAGTAGATAAATGTGGTTGCTTGTTTGATGGAGTTTTAGATTTGTGATGGCACTGCCTGATGTTTGCGGTGGTTCTCATTTACATACATATCAGCTTGGCTCTTGCCTCTACAGTACCACAGTAACACTTGAGTTATTATGTTACTGTGTACTGATTCATGCTTGGCTTTATACACTTTGCATTTTACAAAAAGCCACACTTAGGTAAGCCTCAAAGGTCCAGAGTGTAGGACTTAGGAGGATATACTGGCAGAAATAGAATATGATATGATAGCGGGTTTTCTCCAGGTGCTCCAGCTTCCTCCCACAGTCCAAAGACATGCAGGTTAACTGGTGACCCTAAATTGTCCGTAGGTGTGAATGTGAGTGTGAATGGTTGTCTGTCTCTATGTGTCAGCCCTGTGATAGTCTGGTGACCTGTCCAGGGTGAACCCTGCCTCTCACCCAATGTCAGCTGGGATAGGCTCCAGCCCTTCCACGACCTCTTACAGGATAGGCAGTTACAGAAAATGAATGAATGAATGAATGAATGAATAATAACTATGTTTTCTCTCGTGTATAATCATCTGAAAATAAGAATCATTATGTTTCTGTTACCTTAGAATGAGCCATTTATTGCTACATAGGGAGTAGTTCCTCATCTAAGGTGATCACCATGTTGCACTGCCATGTTTCTACAGTGGCCCAGAACAGACAAACCAAACACTGGCTCTAGACACAGCCATTCGCATTAGTCAGAAGCCCCTCCATAATGAAAGCGTCAGAAAAACACTGAATTTTTGAGGAGAAACTGCTTCATTCAGTGTTTTTACCAAATTGAATCAACAGGTCGAATCTCTACGGATAGTTCAGCTCACTCTTGAACAAAGAATACGTAAGGAAATTTAACCAGGAGAGGTTTCAGCTGGTTGCAATCTGCAACCCTCACCGCTAGATGCCACTAAATCCCCCTAAATCTTACACACTGTTCCTTTAAATCTTTAAACTCCCACATAACAGTGCAATTAGTTGAGCATGTTTGCTATTTTGCACTAAGCTGACAGATGTTTCCTCTCTAGCAGGAGTGTATGGGTCTGATCAGGAGGCTGTGTGTGGAGGAGGGAGCAGGGACTGAGCTGGCCGACAAGCTGACTGAGAAACTGACGGAGAATCTGAAGGAAACGCTCTCTGTCAACAAGGTCAGAGCTGATGCTGTCCTTTCCCATACATGCTTCATGCTGGGTCTGCTATGATGACACATATTACCCACTCACTAAAGCTCAGTTATCAGCATGAGCAGACGGGCTTTTGCTGATAGTCACCAGACTAGATGCTGCTGTCCCTGAAGGCTTTTGTATTAGCAGTGCAGGTCTTGTGATGGGTGTTTGCTTTTTTACCTCAGGCCTGCAGGAGGTTTTACCAGTCTGACAGTAGCATGGCAGCAATTTCCTCCAGCACTGTGGAGAGATTTGTCTGGAATTACACACTGTGTTTTGACTTTTGACTCCATTGTGTCTGTCACTAAATCACACAAAAATCATGCAGATGTTTTGACATGACCTGACTATTGTTTTAGACTGGCTGGAAAAATTGGGAATAGAAACATCACTTTAAATACATCCATATATGTTCTTCTGCTC
The DNA here is from genome assembly GCF_011397635.1 of Epinephelus fuscoguttatus. Taxonomy (NCBI): domain Eukaryota; kingdom Metazoa; phylum Chordata; class Actinopteri; order Perciformes; family Serranidae; genus Epinephelus; species Epinephelus fuscoguttatus. The sequence goes on from NC_064759.1 coordinate 10,593,912, forward strand.
GTCCAGGCCTGAGTTGTGTTGGTTCCATTATCTATATTGTTAGAAATTACTCTTATATGCTGCTGGCAAGTCTGAAAACAACAATAAATTCAATGCTGTATCATCGCTGCTGGTTTTCATATTTTGGCTGGTATGTTTGTGGAATAATTATTCTGTGTAGTATTTAAAAGGTCTTTAAAAGTATTAAAGTTAACATAGTAAACCCTGCAGAAACTCTCACCCCAAAATCAAAATACATATTTTTCCTCTTACCTATACTTCTATAAATCAATCTAGATTGATATATCTGCCGAATAGCGATGTCTGCCTCCTGTTTGTTCATTCTATCCTTATCTAAACAAGGTAGAAATAAAAAATGCACATGCAGTCATTAAACTGAACACAGGGTGGAGCATTGTTGTGCGAAGGGCATATAGGTACGCTTCAGGTGATGAGAATCAGGTGTGGAATCTGGAGGCCAACAGTTTTTGACCGTGTATAACTGAATTGCTGAATGGTATAATGATCACATATGGACAATGCTGTCACCCGTCTGTGTTGTGGTGAGCATGTATATATTGTATTGAGAATAAATGGATTGCCAAATCCAAAGAGATGAAGCACTCTGGAAAAGCTGAACCTCTGGAATGTTTGGTATTTTTGCTTTAAGATTTACCCTGCAGGTGTATTTAAATCTAAATCAGATGTAACTGAGATGTTTTGTGATCTGTAGGCTGCCCTGCAGACTTTGAGCTCTGAAGTGACAGAGAAGGAGAAGAGCATGGAGAAGGAGATTGAGGCGCTGAGGAAGGCTGGAAGAGACCGAGAAAGAGACCTCAACACACTCAACACCGTGCTGCAGTGCAACCAGGATATCATCAACGTACGAACACACACACACACACACACACACACACACACACACACACACACACACACACACACATACACACACATTAGAAACCAGGGATGGAATTGCATGTGTTGTTCAAAACACACACATACACATTCTCACCACATTCAAGCAGCGTGTACAGTTTCACTCTGTCCCATGCACAGTTCACTCTGCATGTACTTGGAAGTTTTCTTTAGGTGAACCTGCATTTTGTCTTTGCTCCAGGACCTGCGAGTGGCTCTGGGGGAGAAGGAGCGACTGCTGCAGGAGGTGGAGAAAGAGAGGGAGGTGTGGAGACAGAGAGACCGGGCCCTCACTACTGTCCTGCAGGAGAAGGACGCTCTGATCCAGGAGCTGGAGAGCTGTCAGAAAGATGTGCAGGTGATATACAAGGGTGTAATTTGGAGATAGGGGATATAGTGTGTCTCCCTCACTCTTCAAAGGGATACATAGTGTTCACTTAATATCCTCCATTTTTTAAATAAAGTTACAAAGCTTTTATTCTCTCTGTATTCTTAAATGAAGGAAACTGCCACTCACAACATGTCATTTTCCTCCACACTCTCTCTGACTCTGTGATCGGTTAGGGGTTGGCAGAGGATAGAGAGGGAAACAGCGCCACCTTGTGTGAGGAGGTCACCAAACTCACCACCGCCCTGCAGGAGTATCAGGACATGGTGCAGGTGAGATATTAACATGAGGAAAGGATTTAAAAGTTTAATACATTGGAGAGAAAAAAAACAAAAAGCTGCCAGCGGTTTTTCACCTGACACTTTCATATTTGAGAACTAAAGATGTGATGCAAAACTGATTTAACTGGTTTAAAGTAAAGCCGAAATTATCCGTTGGTTAATCAGTTAATCCATTTGCTTTTCTTTGTCATTTATTAAAACTAAACATTTTTTGGTCGAACAAATCAAGACCTCTGAAGTTATCATAGTGGGCTCAGAAGTTGGATGGATGGTTTTTTTTAAATTATTTCATAGATTAAACAATGCATCAAAGAATAAATTAAAGATGAATTGCCAATTGAAATCATAGTATGAAATGGCAACCAAAATATACAGTACAGTCACACTAGTACAGCGTCAGCCGGCTGGAATGAAGCAGGACATGAATTAATTAAAGGAAAAATGAATTACTGTTTTTTGTACAGATTAAAAAAATGTATGTGTGTTATATTTTTCTATGCTCCCATTATGCAGATAATTGAACAACTTCTATAACACAAGTAACAACACTTTTGTTTGATTAATATTTGAAATGTGATCACTAAATTTATAACAGTAAAGTGTCACACTGACTGGCACACACAGACAACACATCATCTCAGCCTTTCCAACTATGCCTTTTTCTTTTTCACTAGAGTCAGCAGGAGAGTCACAGTCAGACGGTGTCCTCTCTGATGGATCAACTCAGAGACACCCGGCGGGAGCTGAGGGAGAAGGAGAGGGAGAAGAAGGAGGCCGATAGAGCGTGGCAGAACAGCAGAGAGGACAGAGACAGAGAGGAGAGGAGACTGAGGGACAGCCTGGAGAAGAGAGACAAACTTATTGAGGTAAAGTACTGCGTGTTGTCTCAATATTCGGTGTGTGCGTGTCGACAAGGAACGAGATGTTTGTCTAATATACTGTAGACCACAGAGCTATATTAACTCAGAGTTAACTATAAAGCCACATTTTCTTAATTGAAAATATCAAACAGCAGTATTGTAACACTGAAAAATTTAGAAACGTATGTGATATAAAATCCCACCCATCACACTTTCATGTTCACCCCTCCTCTTCCCCAAACTCCCAAAGAAAATAAATTAAAAAACTTAAAATTGAATTAGTAGCTAAATCGTGTGTATACTTACAAATAAAATATAAAATACACATACATGTATGAAATGTATAAAATTATATCTAATATCTTTAGAGCTGCAACAGTTAGTCAGTTAATGACGAGTTCATTGACATAACATTAATCTGCAACTATTTTCATAATCAATTAATCGTCTTTTTCCATGCAAAATGAAAAATAATTTAAAATGTGAGGATTTTCTGTGTTTCTCTATTTTCTGTCAGTGTAATGTGAATACTGAAAACTGGGTTTTGGACTGTTGGTTGGACAAAACAAGGAAATCATAATTGTGTTTTCTGATGTCAGATTGAGCCAATGATTAACTGATTAACTAAAGAAATAATTGGCAGATAAATTGATTATGAAAATAATCCTCAATTACAGCCCTAAATATCTCTCCCCACAAACGTATTTCATTTTAAGTTCATGACGACATGCTGCTAAATATGAAATATTTGCCAAATATCGCCTAAAGGCACTCTAACAATTATCAAAGTATAGTATATTTGAAGGCCAAACATTTAACAAGAACAAGTCAATGTCAGATGGTTTTGTTATGAAGGCTGAAAATATCTCGCAGTACAAATGTTGTTGTGCCGGTTTGGTTTGGTCACTGTAATGATCTTTAAATTAGCTGGATGCTTGTTGAGATGATTCATCGAGTTACTATTGTTGTGCACAGTGTGACACTTCTCTCCTCAACATACCACACACTGACCAGCCCTGTCTGTGTACTCTATTCAAGCTCACTTAAATGCAGCTGTGATTATAATAATGATATAATTGCCACTGAAGGTAATTACTGTCAGAAGACGAACAAGCAAGAAGTACAAATACACCCTGAGCCACTCCAGCACAGTTGAAAGGAAAAAAAAATCTTCCTGGTAATTGGAAGCCCTTTTTGTTTTTGGTGGTGTTTATATTTTTACACCTCCACACTGGCGATAGACACGGCCGGAGGCATTATGTTTTCAGGGTGTCCATCTGTCCGTCATTACCATTCTTGTGAACGCAACATCTCAAAGACACCTCAAGGGAACTTCTTCAAATTTGGCTCAGATGTCCACTTTGAGTCACTGATAAACTGATTAGGTTTTTGTGGTCAAAGGTCAAGGTTGCCATGACCTTGATTATGTTTCATTCTTGTAAAAGCGATATGTCAAGAAGGCATTGAGGGAATTTCCTCATATTTTTCCTCATAACGTCCACTTGGACTAGAGAATGAACTGATTAGAATTAGGTTGTCAAAGGTCAGCGTGACCTCACAAACATGTTTTTGGCCATAACTGAAGAATTCATGCGGTAATTATGACAAAATGTAGCACAACTGTCTAAAAGGATCACATGATGAAGTGATGACATTTGATATCCAAAAGGTCAAAGGTTAAATTCACCGTGACATCATAATGTTATGCAAAAATACTTTTCTGGCCATTATTTAACGGCATACCTCAGGAACAGAGGGGGAAACATTTGGTTGGCTATTCTAACGAGTAAGCTTGCCAATAGGCTCGAATATTGTTCAGTAACACAGAGCTTGGATAACATCATTTTCAGTTGCAAATTCCTTTTGCCAACCTAGCTAGCAAGCTAACTCGCTAATATTCTAGTCTATCAGCAAGTTAACTCTTTAGCATAGCCTATCTAGTTAGCAAGCTAACTCGCTAATATTCTAGTCTATCAGCAAGTTAACTCATTAGCATAACCAACCTAGTTAGTAAGCTAACTAGCAAATATTGTAGTCTATCAGCAAGCTTACTCATTAGCATAGCCAGCCTAGTTAGCAAGCTAACTCGCTAACCCTGCAGTAGCTTACAAGTGTTAAGTGTTGTTAAGTGTTACTGTATTTTGTTTAATTGCACTAACATGAATTTATAAAATTAGCTTAGCTCTGAACAAGCACAAAGGAATTTTAAAAGACGCACAGGAGCAGCACACTGATGATGTCAGAGGGCTGTGATTGATTGATTGCAGTGTTGATCCTGGAATGGGATGTGGGATGTTGATCCAGGGGCATGTCCTACTTGGCAAAATCACATTGTTTTCACAGACATGCATCTAAACTGTAAGTGCAACTTGACTGGTTATTTTTTTAGATTAAAAATGTTTAACAATGCCAAACATCAGTGCCAGGTCTCAACGACAAATCTTCCAGCCACAAGATGTATTTTGATTAAAGTGAGAAAGTAATTCTCAAATAATATCGAGTTAAAAAAATGAAGCAACCTCATCTATTTCTACCTGATGATAAAAAAAAATGAGAAAAGTGGGTCAACAAAAATAATAAAAGTTGAGATAAGTTGGGGATATTATTTTTTTTCTTCCTACTGTCAGCAAATCTTACGAAAAGACAAAAAAACCATTGCAATTAATAGCTCCTGTGAACAATTCTGTGTGAAATGTGTGTGATAATCAGAGCTTCATTATAAATACTTGGTGATAGTGACTGACATCTTTTATTCCTCTTCCATGTAGCAAATCCTGTTGGATGCTGAGGAGCGGGACCATCTGTTCAGTGAGCTGCAGCAGAACCTGCAGAACAAACGAGAGCCTCTGACTGCCATCAAACACACACTGTGATAGAGGACGACTGCTGTATTGGCAACATGCAAACTAACTGCACAGAGATGGAGGATTATTTTTGCACTTTCTGCACCACCTTTTTGCGTCTTCAGCATATTTATCGTGGTGTACATTAAGTCTATTTATTTTTATCATTCGCAGACCTGCTTTGTTTTAGTAATTTTCCACAATTACTACTTAACTATCTGGAGTGAATCAGTAATTTCAGACTTAAGAGAGTCGGACAGCCTGATTGTTGTCAGTATGGATGTCAGGTATACCTTCTTGTAGCTGGATGTTTAATACTTGATTTAAAAATCACCAGATTACTGTATTAAGTTAATTTTTGAATGTAATGGGTCTAATGGTCAGGCAGTGATTAGATTTCATTCCATGCAGTAGGATTGCTGAGACAAACATTTCTGAATGGTGTGATTGTTCGTGGATCTGAGTAACATTTATTATGTCCTTTAAGACAGGGCCAGGTACGATATGTGAAATCTGAAATTAACTTTCTCTGTTCTGTGAAGCTCTTTGCCTTCATTGTGTTCGTCTTTCGACTTTATCGGTACAGAAATGACAATTTTTTGTTTACAGTGCTATGATAGTGCTCATGGAGGAGAACACTTAGGACCAAAATAATATTTTTAACCCTTTTTTTCTGCTTTTATGCATCTTTTTTTTCAGTGTTTACATGTCTTATATTGTTGTTCTGGGACTTATAACTGGAGACATTTTCTTTCTTTTAGCTCAAGAGAATTAAACACTCTGATCCAAATAACTCAACAGACGGTGTTATTTCATGAACTATCATGTATGCTTGGTGATGCCGCTGGTTCTGGGAGTTTTTCCCCAATCTCTATGCCCATTACAAAATGTTATTAAAAAATCTATTGAATGTTAGTTAAAATAGAAACAAGATTTGCCAGGATAGTGTAAAAATAATTTAGGTCTGTGCGTGCAATGTCAATGAAAGAGATACATACCAGCAAGGAAGAGACTAAAAATGACCACAAAAGGATAGGAATGAACTGCAAAGAGACACAAAAAAACTACAAAAAAGGGGGAAATACAACCAGAAAGACACAAAATGACCTCAAAGAAACACAAAACGACTAAAAAAAAGACAAAAAGATTAAGTCAAAGTGATGCAAAATGACCTCTAAGAGACGCAAAATGACCAAAAAATGAACTCAAATGAACACGAAATCCTCTGAGACACAAAACGACCATAAAGACCAAAAATTAACTCAAAGTGACACAAAATGGGTACAAAGAAACACAACACGACCAAAAAAGACAAACAAAAATTAACTCAAACTGACAAGACTATCTTAATGAGACACAAAACTACCAAAAAAGACAAAGAAAATGCTCAAACTGACACAAAATTACCATAAAGAGATGCAAAACCACAAAAAGATGCATAATGACTTCAAAGAGATGTATAACAACAACCAAAAAAGAGGCAATACCAGGACAAAGTCTGTGTTTCTTCCTGTGTAGGTCTTTTGCATATCTGTGTTCAGGGGTGTCTCATGACCTGTCCATGGGTTTATGTGGTTATAATAATAATAATAGTAACATTTTTTTTTAAATTTTTATTTAAATTATTATACATTATGTATATAAAAATTAATGACGACATAGTTTCTGAATTTATTGTTGGGGGGGGGGGGTGTTAGTGGGTTCAACGACGAATCGCATTGCTGATTTATCACATCACAGGACCTGGATATTATAATGTGGACCCAGAATAGACCCTGCACATATCAAGTTTGGTGTAGCCATAGCAACGCCCTTTATAAACAACAAGCCTGCCAATACAAGCAAGTGCTGATAGTGGGTTAGCTTCCTACCTTTCGTTTCTAACCGAGGGGGGTCATCAACACAATGTGAATTAGGAACTGGCTCCTTCACTCTAAAGATCTGGTTCACTCGTTCACTTCAAAGAGCCGGTTCAAAGACTCGGCTCGTTCGCGAACGTCACATCACTACAATGAAATGTTTATGTTCTTGGGCTTTAATTTAGAGTTCTCGACAAAGAAGCAGATATTTTCTAACGCAGACATTAAACGTTTGTACTGATGATTCAACCGGGAGAGTTTCATGTCGATACAACCTGTAGATGTGCTTCAACTCTGAGTCACCTGACATTGTCTGCAGGAAAATGGATAGAGATTGAACTTCCGGAACCAGGGATGCCCGATGAAGCAGTGGTGTAAAAGCCGGTGTTGAATGACATGACTTCTCCTCACTGTCCAATCACCAAATAGCTTTGAGTTTCTTGTTACTTCAGGAACTGTTGCCATGGAGCTCAGACTTCAACACTTCACACAAAGTTTTCACCCTGCATGCCTCACAGTGGACACACTCATCAGAGGATTTATCAGGCAGCTCATGGTAAGCATTTTAAGGTCAGTGGATGTGAAGGAATGCAGGTCCAGTCGGTGCCCCTCGGCTCTGTCACTATAGGACCGCAGTCCTGGCGCGATGGGACGGTCCGCTCCATCCGGCGGGCGGAGCGCCTGGTGCGCCAGACTCGGGCCGGGCGGTCCGGGACTTGCAGCCGGCCCCGGAGCTGCAGCGCCACCGCCGGTTTCACCCCAAAGCGCACAGACTGCACAGCGGAAACAACAGATGATAAGATCACAGGGGAGGAATGCGGAGAGAGTCGTGACTGCATCTGCAAAAATAAGATGTCGAGGCCCCAGACTACTGGAGCGATGGTGAGAAAACACAGTGGTGTAGATAGATAAGGCTGCATGACACTCACAAGGAACAATGTGCAGTACAAGTTAACACCTGCACTCTATTCATCATCACATAGATTAAAAACAACTGCACCAAAAACATCTGGCGTATGGACGATTTAGATTGTTTTTTGAGAATTAGGATGAGGTCAGATTATTTAAGAAGTATTAAATTGCACTAAAGTCTACTTAAGTACTGAGTATTATCAGCAAAATGTAATCAAAAGTATCAAAAGTAAAAGTATTCCTGATACAGAATGGCTCCATTCAAAGTGTTAGATGTAAATGGCTTATTCTAAAGCAGGCATGTCCAGAGTCCAGACAGCAGTCTGCGACTTGTCTTTTAAAGTGTGACCTACCACACAATGTTGGTTAATCTTGCAAGTTCACTTTGCATTTTTTCTTTTAACCTCATGATTGCAGTCCTATCATTTGTAGACATGCACCAAGTGGAACTAATGTGTTTATATAAACAGACAGTAAACAAGCAAACAAACCGGTTACCTGACAACAGACATTTCCTGCTTTGTAGCACACATGGCCCCTGTGATTACACATTAAAGAAAATATATTCTGTTCCATTTCTGCCAATATATCCCCCTAAAACTGACACACTGGATCTTTAATTAGAGCTATTAAACAAATGTAGGCTACAGTGTTTCCCCCTGAGATGTGGTGGAGTAGAAGTACACCCTAAAGTTGTATAAAATACTCAAGTGAAGTAACCTACTAGTACCTCAGATTGTACCTAAGCACAGTATTTGAGTAAATGTACTCGGTAACTTTCTATCACTGACTCAGACATGTAGAAATTGCATTCTAACTTTCTTCCGAAGTTCCCTAGTGGGTCCCAGAAGACGTCTGTGGCCCTGTTCCTGCCCACCAGCTTGCGTGAGCAGTGTGCCGGGGCCAGCGTTGCCGTGGCCGGTGACTACATGCGGAGGGTGCGGGAGGTGGAGGGCCAGCTGCGCAGGCAGGCCGGCAGGGTGACCCAGGAGGGCATCAAGCTGGAGAGGGAGAGGGGTCACCTGGAGAGGATGCTGCGCAGCCTCAGGACCAGTCTGACTGTCAACAGGAGGAGCTCAGAGGGGAGGACCAGGAGGCCATCCACTGCTGAGACTGTAGGTTTATTCTTGGCTCTTTGCTCTTCTCCACCCCACACTGTACTCTGTTCTTCATGGGATAAATATAGTCATATAACCAGATGATCCATGAGTGAAACACTGACTCATTTCTTGCTTCAGGGCTGCTGTTTTGTTTCGTTCTGACCTCTGACCTTCTTGTGGAGAAAAAACACCAAAAAGAGAGTTTCTATTCTACTCCACTTCTAAATTTGGACTTTTTTTTTTTTTTGAAGATTTTTTCTTGGACTTTTTGCCTTTGATGACAGGATGATCCAGGGCGTGCAGCATGCAGTGAGGGGGGCCACAAGCTGGAATAGAGCCTGTGGCCGCTGTGGAAAGGACGCTACCTTTGTACATGGGGTGCTTGCTCTACCCTCTGAGCTACTGTGCACCCCAGTTTGGATTTTTTTATGTTTATCTGAGGACTTAAAATGTTGCCATTTTTTTGTATATTTTCTATACAGCACCACAGGAAAGTTTAAGGGATTTCACCTGCAGGAACATGTACATCATGGTTCTCAACCTTTAAATTATGTTAAGATCCCATGCACCTTATCTTGTGCAGACACAGTATTGATATTATCAAACCATTTTTAAATCCTTTAAATCCTTATCCTTTTCTCTGCCACTGCAGCTAAATCCAGTACCAGACATGGTGTAAGTGATACACCAGACAGATTAATTTATTAAGTTCTGTATTGCGAACTTCATTTGTCAAAGAGAGGTGATGTGTTTGCTGACAGGTCTGCTCTGTTGCAGGAGAGAGACGGTGCTGATTACCTGTTGTTGTGCGAGAGAAGAGAGCTGGCACAGTTGAAACAGGATCTGGAGGAAGCGCTGAGAAACACACTGACCCAGCTGCAGGTGATTTACAGCGTTACTGTTCTGTCTTCATCGGTTGACTCATTTTCCTTTCAAGCCTCCTGCCCTCACTCTGTCACTGTCACTCTCCTTTCCACTTGCCCCCCCATGTGATTTACTGGCATGAGCGATGGAAGAAAAATAACACTGCCAAAGCTGTCATGCGCCAGTAACCTCCACCAGTTTCCAACTTTGGACAGAGATCAAATTATACAAATGCAAAGTGAAATCACTTCGTTATACTTCTGATGCATACTTGCCAAGACCTGTTATGATAATGTCATTAACTCTTACAATAAAGCCAAGAAAACTCTTTAACAAACTGCATAAGTCAAACAGCTGAAACGATCAAAGGAAATGAATTGGCAACTATCAATATATTAGCTGATTGTTTGAGTAAAACAAGATTGTAAATTTAACCTTCTTGGGTGTTGAACAAGAAGACATCCGAGGATGTTACCTTGGGGGTTTAGAGAAGTTGTGGTGGATGTAATCAGCAGATTAATCAGTCCTGTAAATAATACTTGGTTGCAGCCCTAATGTGTGCCTTCCACGTCTCTTCCAGGCTCTGGGTCAGAGCAGCAGACAGCTGCTGGACTGTGCCAGTGAGCGAGCTCGTGTCCTGGAGCTGCTGCCTCACAGCGGCTCTGCTGGAGGACACAGCAGCGCTGCTCAGACCCTCAGCAAAACAGACCCCGTCAGCCCCTTTACACCAGGTACAGTCCGGACAGGATGTAAAGCTCTATCAGTCTGTCATGGACCTAGCAGTAAAAGCACAACAAACATAGGTTTTAAGTTGAAAAAAAAGTGGGTTTATTTCCCCAAAAGATACATTTTACAAAGCAAATGACTAAAGATAACAGAACTGTTATAGGGCCCTTAAAAGACATCAACAAAACATAACTCTACTGACAAATAAGGCAAGCAAACCTAGACTTTAACTCAACGAAGGGGCAACATATATACTGGCTGATCAGACCACATTAAACACAAAGGGGAGAACTTACATAGACAATAACTCAGACTGACACAAAGAAACCCCTAATCCCCCCAATGATGTCTCAGCTCTTACTTTGGTCCTTGGGATGGCCTTCTGCATAAAACCAGGCTCCGCCCTCAGTCCCAACTCCAACCAGGAGGTGACTTCAGGTAACTCAAAGACAAAGAGAAATTAATTAATAACTTACAAAAGCAAATAGCAACATGACAAAAGCAACATGACAGAATGACAGACAATTTTAATCAAACAAACTGGTGCTGTCTGTAGTTTAAGTGACTGCAAATTAAAGGTAACTGAACATGTGGTAATGCTGTGGGTGAGTATGGGAATCATTCAACCTTTTGTGTGGCTGTGGGCACGGCCATCACACGGACCCTGCATGCGAACATGCTGTTCCAACAGGAAATGAAGCCCTTGAGGAGAAAAGACAAATTACAGAAAAGAGTATGTAGTATAGAAAAGCAGATGTTAGGCTACTGGAAAACTCTATAATTGGAAAAATAACCCAGACTTTATACCACAAATCTATTTAAGTAGATCCTTTTCAGATGTGCCGATTGGTCATAAACCAAATTATTGGACAACTTCACCTGATGATGGCATTAAATCTAAAGTCACAAGATCATCAGCGTTATTGTAATTCATCTTGAAGGGAACATGAATATCTGCAATGAATTTCATGGCAATCCATAGGAGTGTGGACCTAGAGTTACATCGTAAGCATGGCTAAAAACTGTGCCAGACTGTGGGCCTTCACTCCATTTAATAAAATTAATTCCTTACGTACTAAAAATATATTCAGTCCATTATTACCATTATTACATCTTAAAATAGACAGAGTAACTCCTGTATATGTACAGAGTTCAAATATGTGTACATCATTATCACATCATTTCTCTAACATACTACCACAAAGGCTACTAACCTACACTTCCCTTAATAATTTTCCTGCTCTCAGCTTGCTCAGCTGACCTTCCTGGTTTCAAATGACCCGCTGTGTACTCAGAGGTGAAATGTTATCGTAAATGGTAACAGGAGATGCAGTAAGGGTTACGTTAGGATGGTCCCCGCTTGTTAAAAACCTGCTGCTGTTGTCCACCAGATTTTGTTTAAATGAAACAATTTTATTTTCTTACATCACTGATTTGTCTTGTTGCAGAATGTAAACAGGTTTTAGAGTCGTCCAATTTGACCATCAATCAGTCACAGCTGCTGAGGGAGAACATCGTACAGATGCTAACCAGCGCCATCACCAGGCAGAAAACTATTCACTGCGCAGTCAATGATGGCCTGGTGAAGAAAATGGCAGAGACAGTCAGTCTGCAGGTAGACACAAATACAACTATGTGTTAAACAACATTGCATGCATTTCAGAAATACTCTGACATCACTTAGATATCAGAATAATAAAACACAGTTTTCATTTCATTCTGTCTTTTGCAGCAAAACCTGACTTTGATGTCTGCAGCCACCAGGCAGGCCATGTTTCGCAAGCAGAGGGAGATTAACTGTATTCGTCACAGCCACGACAGACTGCAGGTTAGTTTGTGTGTATGTCAAACAGGATCAGTGAGTTTATTTGAGGTTCAGAGACGATGTGCACAAGGTGATGTTCTCCCCGTCTTATCCTGTGTACAGGGTCCAGAGTACAGCGGTGACATACTGTCCAGAGAGAAACTCAACAGGCCTCTGGTGCAGGTTTATCACAGACACCCAGGGACACAGTTACCTGAGGCTGCTCATCTCATACAGGTGTTTACTGCTTCCACTATATCTATCCATGTATACATTCAAATGCACTCATTAATTATGGTGATGGAACTTTGGCCACCACGTCTTCTTCATACTTCATTAAAGGGTTCTGCATTGTAACTAATGGCTTTATTAATTCTTAAAAAATCAATTATGTAAATCAATAACACTACACCAGTGTTGGGGCTGAGTGATAAGTACAAAATCAAATATCACAATATTTTTGACCAAATACCTCAATATTGATATTGCAACAATATTGTAGTGTTGACTATTGATGCTTTCACAGAATGTAAACACAATGAGGTTTTTGATAAATAATCAATCAGTAACGTGGATAAAATGACTAAGTGGGTAAAGGTTAACAATAGAGCAGCTGGATGACATGCAGCAAAGGGCTGGAGGTCGGAATCGAGCCTGCGTCCGCTGTTGCAAGGATGTGGCTCTTGTACATGGGGCGCCTGCTCTACCAGGTGAGCTACTCGGCGCCCCTGGAGTTGTGTTCCTGGCCTGTTTTGGTCGCTACCAACTCCTCAAGGAAACATCTGACTCTGTGTTCACCAGCCAGTAGCTAACTGTGTCTGTCTGCTGTTTGGTGCAGAGCAGGTGGTGTTTAGTGAGTTAAAGGGATAGTGCACCCAAAAATGAAAATGCAGCCATTATCTACTCACCCATACGCCGAGGGAGGCTCAGGTGAAGTTTTAGAGTTCTCACATCCCTTGCGGAGATCCCAGGGGAGAGTGGGTAGCAACACAACAATATCTCCATACTGCTCGTCCATAGTGATCCAAGTGTCCTGAAGCCCCGACATAAAAAGTTGTTTGGAAAAACGTCATGTGAACTCTGATTTTAGCCTCACTGTAGCCTGTAGCTCTAACTGCCTCTCTGTGCACTGCGCTCATGTGTGTGCGCTTGCGCGAGACCAGCGAAAGCACGTGAACACACATGAAGGTGGTGCCCATGTCTCACGGTCTCGCACAAGCGCGCACACGTGAGCGCGGTGCACAGAGAGGCACCCGACTCTGACTTTTTTGCACTTTCTTATACGTTATTTTCAGGGATGGAATTACATTGGAGTTAGTTGAAAGCCTGGTGCATTTCCTTTTATTGATTTTAATAATAATTAGATACAGGATGCTAAGATGGTGCCTATTTATTCCAATGGAGTTGCTCGCCTGGCGCATATGCCAAAAACTTTTTCTAGCTTCTGGGTTTACGTCCACAGTATGCGGCCCACTGAATATGCACAGTACTGCTTCTCCCACTGGCCCCACCCACAAGCTCCAGCTTGGCTCATAGATTTTACATAGTGCTGACGTGATGGAGTTTTAAATCACGGAAGTGACGCTAGGTTGACCAGTGACACCTTTTTCTATCTTTTCATACAGCTTTTTGACCCAGTGGTAATAAATTATATTGATTAATGCAGCTTTAATATTTACATCTGCAGCCCAGTTTGTTTTTTACAACCTAGCAACCTACAAATTACAAATCTATACAGTTTTGATTAATTTATTTGTAATAAACTATAATTATTTATTAAGCTTTTAAAAAGCCATTAATTCCAACTTATAATTTGTAAATATTTCTTATTAGAAAGTGACATTTGAAATCTGCTAAATAAAGTGTAGACTGACAAACTTTTCTGTGAATAAAGGGGAAAAAAAATGTCAACTTGCACTCGCACTTCTGCAGACAAAAATCTGCACGACTGACCTGAACCAAACCAAAACTGAGTCTCTTAATACAGCATCAATATGTAGTAAAGCAGTGTTTCTCAAATGGGGATACAGGTCCCCCTAAGGGTATTTTGGAGTACTGCAAGGAGCACATGAGATTTTTAATAAAATGTTAATTTAAGAAATATCATGTCATGCATGATTCCTAAAATAATTATACATAATAAGTTATATAAAAATGTAAATGTTAGTTTGATAAACCACATTATATATTAAATATTTATTTTGTTAATGCAATCACTGTAAACTTTTAACTGCTGCAACTGCAATCACATCCGTCTGTTCACTGTTTTTCTACTAAAAATGTTTTGCAGTGGTCAGAGGGTTTATTGTTAATAGAAGTTTGAGAACCATTGTTACAAGAGGTTAAAGACTGAAGATAATAGCCTCATAAACATACACTGACCTGAATACTGGGAATAACAGCAAATACACACGGTGTGGCGTAAACTTTTTGTCTTCCATATAGTAGCATCTTTTCTGCTCATGTGTGACAGTAAAGACAAACACACCAGGATCTTGTCATATTCAAATATGCTGGCAGATGTTCACACCTTATATTAAAAAAAGCCTTCAGTGGTTTGTCTCAAACAAACCAAACCAGGTTAAATGTGTTTCCTGTGTGTCTCTCAGGGCAGCGCAGTGCTGAGGCGGTGTCTGATGTCCTCTGAGGGTGAGCTGGCGAGGCTGCAGCGCGCCTGTCTGCAGCTGCTGGATGACCAGCACTGCAAGAGGGCAGCAGCTCAGGTGGATGCAGCTGTCATCCGCATGAGGCGTCAGCAGGTCGACAAGCGAGCCATGCCCTCTGTCCTCCAGCAGGGGGCGTGCAGAGGCCAACTTCCCCTGTCTTGTGCTCAGTAGGACTCCAGCAAGCATGCAAGTAGACAGGGATGATAGCTTTAAGTGTGTTGCGAGAAAAAGGGAGTGGCCATGTATAAAATGTATCAGTTAAAGATTAATAAAATAGGATTAAAGCAACAGTTTGTGGTCAAAAGTATATGGAAACCCTTGGTCTCATAGTCTTGAGAACTTTTAGTCTTAGTTTGTCATGGTTTGGGTAAGGTCCATTTGTTAAATTAAAAAACATTTTTAATGCTACAGCAAAGCAATTTAAGCAAAGAGTGCTGCCAGCTTTGTAGCAACAGTTTTGGGAATGCCCTTTCCTGTTTCAGATACCCCCAGTGCACGAGGTCAAGTTCATTAAGAAATTCTAAGGATTTGTCTCAGATATGTTAAAGGTCCAGGTGTGTACGATTCAGGGATATCTACTGTCAGAAATGGTATATAATATTCATAACTATGTTTTTATTAGTTTATAATCACCTGAAAATAAGAACCATTGTGTTTTTGTTACTTTAGAATGAGCTGTTTATATCAACATAGTCTGACTCACCAGATGTAAACAACAACAAACAACCTCTGAGCTAACAACACGCTGAAACTGCTGTGTTTTGACTAAGATTTGGATCCTGCAGGAAGGCATGCCTGTTTTGTTCCTTCAGTAAATTGTTGTAAAGATATAAAACGATTAAAACAACTTGGGAACGCATCCCGGGAAAGCCCAGATTAAATCTTGCACTACTCTCGAGCTGGATCTGTTTTTTGACACAGCCAGTCGGGGTTGATTTGGCACATCTTTTAACTGTGGCAGCAGCATGCACCAGTGCCAATGACTTCACACACGTACTGATCCATTCCACTTCACAAGAGCACCACGAAAACCTCATACAGCCAGCAAATAGTCTGTGGTTTCAGCGGGTTTAGTGAGCTCATCCAGCCCTAAAGCATAGTCATGCTTCACCTCTAGGGCTCTTATCAAATGATGTTTGTCTTTTTTATCACTAAAACCTGAATCACACAGTGACATATGACTGTCAGTGTTTTTTGTGGTGTTCTCTTTTGCTGAGCCATTTTAAAGGGGAACCAATGTTTTTTTTCAACCTGGGCCCTATTTTCTGATCTACTTTTGTCTAAATGAGTGATAGGATGTTCAATATTTGACATTTCTCCAGTACGAAGCTAGGGCTGACCTGCCTGCAGCCCGTGAGCTTGCGCTATATTGAATAATAGGGCTCTCAGACAGCGTCAAACAACGTCAAAATACGTCCACTAAACACGTCACACAGATAGGCTCAGATTGTTAGTATAATTATCCGACAACATAACGGAAAGGAGAAATGAATGTCTGTGTTTACCTTTAGCTGGATTCGGACATGTTCCTCTGCCTGCTTCTGCTCCCTCTCTCTCCTCGTCCACTCTTCAATTTCAATGAGCTCTGCTCCATGTACGTCCGTGTTCAAATAAATACGGGTGGTCATCAAATTCACATGGCTCATCTAGATCCAGTTGTTCAAAATCGGGTAAAAATTCGGACGTTTGTTGTGGCAAGTCAAAATCTCACGTCTCGCGAGATTTGAGTTGTTGCAAGAAGTTACTGTTGGAGTGACCTTACAAACACCAGGAGTTACTCTGTTTGGAGTAGTCATGGCTGAATTTTTACCCGATTTTGACCAACTGGATCTGGATGAGCCATCTGAATTTGTTGACCGCCCGTATTTATTTGAACACGGAGTACGCAAACGTACACGGACACAGAATTCATTGAAATTCAGGAGCGGATGAGGGGAGAGAGGGAGCAGCAGCAGGCAGAGGAATGTCCGAATCCAGCTAAAGATAAACACAGACGTTCATTTCTCCTTTGTTATGTTGTCGGATAATTATACTAACAATCCGAGCCTATCTGTGTGAAAAAATGCACTTTTAGTGGACGTATTTTGACGTTGTTTGACGCTGTCTGAGTGCCCTATTATTTAATACAGCGCGCGCTCACGGGCTGCAGGTAGGTCAGCCCTAGCTTCGTACTGGAGAGATGTCAAATATTGGACATCCTATCACTCATTTAGACAAAAGTAGATCGGAAAATAGGGCCCAGGTTGAAAAAACATTAGTTCCCATTTTATGACAGTGCTCACCTACCCACGTAAACAAGTTCACTACCGACACTATTTTGCAAGGGCACGGTTGCTGCATCCTGGGCTTAGCACCACCCAAGATGGTTGTGATTGGTTTAAGGACTCACAAACAAGCCAGAGGGTTTTTTCTTTATGGTACAAAGATAAGCAATGATTCCAGACCTATCTCCACACTGCTGTGACTGCACAGTGGAGCTAAGAATGGACAAACCAAACAGTGGCTCTAGATGGGGCCATTCACATTTTCACATTGGCCACCATAGTTTTCCTACATACTTGGCACATTTAAACATCGCTTTTAATGTCATGTCTTTATGTCTTTTCTGTGACAGACAAAATTGTCTTGCTGCAGCACATCCTAGCCACCTGTTTTATTCGGTGTCCAAAAAAATGCCAAGATTTTATTTGCTGTACCCATTTCATCGTGGTCTAATTCAGTTATCTTTACTGCAATTAAACATGACCCTGATAGGAACAATGGCCTTCTG
This sequence comes from Epinephelus fuscoguttatus, assembly GCF_011397635.1. NCBI lineage: Eukaryota > Metazoa > Chordata > Actinopteri > Perciformes > Serranidae > Epinephelus > Epinephelus fuscoguttatus. Next base: position 10,611,882 of record NC_064759.1, read on the forward strand.
TACAGCTGAAAAACAGAAAAAAGAGATGTGAATATCTAATGTGGTTAACTTATCTAACAAGATTATCACATTTCTCAGTGAAAACCATTTATTTACTTATTAAATTAAAGTACTGGAATTCATTTCAAGATATAACTGCCTTTTTTTGGTGAGCCAAAACAGCTTTAAAGACCTGTGAATTTAACATCTTTTCTTGCACATATCTAGTCATGGGACTGCAGGTCACTTGACAGCCCTCCTACCAAACCTAACGTCTTTCATTAAGAAATAAGACATGATTTAATAAACCTGCCCTGTTTTATCATAGTAGACATCACATGTCTTGTCATTCTGTGAAAAAAAACAAAACATGACATACATGGACATTTATATATATGGACATTATAGATTTTAACCTAAACGAGAGTGTAGTTCCCTCACAAAGCCCCATTGATTCTCTTTCATCTGAATGGGGCTATTCTCAGCAGGACAGTGAGCCCAGGCAGTAATGTCAAGTCATGGCTGTCACCGGGAGGCTAACAGCGTAACTGAATTATAAGTACTGGGGTGTGGAGATTCCTGGAGCTAAGTGACGGAATATCAAGAGGAGCCAGAGGAGATTTTACCTTCAGATCTCTGCAGCTGAGGAAGCTGAGAAAGCCCAAATAACGCTGGCCAGAAACTGACTCATAAAGACGGAGACTTCAGCAGGTTTCTTGTGTTCAAGATGAAGACAGCTGGTTTGTTCCAGTGAATAACAAAGAAGAGACGACGATAAGAGTTGAAGAACTGAGCTGCAAGAATATATTCTCCCTGCAAGACAGAAAAAGTCAGTGATGTCGAAGTTGGTTTGTCCTCTGCTTCTCCTTTGTTTACTTCCAACTGTGGGTAAGTGAACTAAACACGAGTGTGTATTTGTTAGTGTGGATGAATGTACAAAACATGCCTGATATTGCTAACAGAAATACTTATTTGCAGCAATAACTAATAGTAAGGCTAAAACTAATGATTATTTTTATTATTGATTCGTCTACCAGTTATATTCAATAACTGATTAACTGTGTGGTGATAGAAAATAGTCATGATTGAGCATCACAGTTTCCCAGAGCCCAAGGTGACGTCTTTATACATCTTGTTTTGTCTGACTAACAGTCAAAAAATCGAAGATGTTCAACTTACTGTGATGTAAGACAAGAAAACCCAGCAAGTCCTCACATTTGAGAAGCTGGGACCAGCCCTTTTTGGGGTATTTTGGCCTGAAAACTCAAGCAATTAATGGATTATCAAACGAGTTGCCTCCGTATCAACAATGAAGGTTTCTGTTTGATACATTTCAGCTTATTCATTAATTCATTTTCTCTTTTCTTTCTTTTTAGCTATTTTTGAGCTATTTAAATTCAAAGCATCTGTCCCTCCCATCCTGTTTTGGGTCATAATCAAGATGTCACGGCAGCTCCTCTGCAAAATTAAACTCTTTAAAGCCATTTTTTGTGTTAACCTACATGCCTGTCCTTCAGTTCCCCTCTTCTGTTACACCTGTGTGTTCCCCGCCATCTCACCTCTGGACTGCATCAGATACCCTCTCAAGTGTCCACCCGGGCAGGTCTGTCTGTCCAGCAGAGCTGTGGGCCAGAGAGGTGAGGGTGCTTTAAGTCACTTAACAACATTTAAATATATCAAAACTGAGAAAAAGAACTGAGAACGGAAACAGGCGGGGAGAAGTGTGGTTTCTTTTCAGCGTGCCGTTGTGCGAGTCTCTCCCAAAATGATGTTTCTAACAAACTTGTGATTTTCAGGAGGCTTCCATGTGGTGTTGTACGAGAAGAGCTGCATCCTGCCCTCCTTTTGTGGAATCACCGGTGAAAAGCAGGCCATGGGACTCAACTTCACCTTCACCAATGACTGCTGCAACACACACCTGTGCAATGGAGCTGCAACACCTGCTACCTCCTGCTGGACTGGCACAATACTCACACTTCTTATTTCATATGCCCTTTGGTGAACAGAAAAATATGTGGAAGAGATCTAGTTAAACACAGATGAATTTGCCTTTTCTGCCATCTTAATGGACTGACATTGTACTCAGCGTTTTTTTAGTAACTGTGCACTAATCTGTGCTAAACCATAACCATATCTGTGAGATAGAAAAATAATATTTTTCTCTAATTTTTGCTTATGACATCTAAAGACCTGCCCTACTACTTGCAGAGCTGTTTCTGAAGCGGAGAGTGGAAGTGAGTGTAACATCTGTCACTTATGTTCCCATGATTTAGTATTTTTATACAAACTGTGACAAAATAAACTACCTCTACCCACTTTTCAGTCAAGTTAGTCTCAGAGGGCTCTACAGTGTTGTATGTAAATATGTACACAACAGGCCTCATGCAGGAAGCGATATCTGAACACATTTTCTCTTTTCTCTTTGTACCCATTGACTTCTGGGATTCACCAATATTTTCTTAATTTTGCTGTTCTGTGGTCGAGAGCACTCTTACCTAGACAAGAAAAAAAAACCATCTTGTTCTCCACAGTTCTCAATATGTTTGTCCAGCACAAGGAAACATAAGTTTTATATTTGAGGAACATTTAAAAAATGCACAAACATCACAAAATCAAATTTAGATTAAGTCTTACAATGATGATTAGATTATTAAACTGTGATTTCAGTTACTGTGCGTTCCTCTGCTGACCAGTGCTGGAATGTAACTAATTACATTTACTCAATACTGTACTTAAGTACAGTATTGAGCTTCCTCCCTCTACTTCACGACACTTCAGATGAAAATATTATACTTTTTACTCCAATACAATTATTTGATAACTTTAGTTACTTTAGATAATAAGATTTTTGCACTTAAACTATATGAAAATGTACAAGTGCAGCTAAAACAATTAGTCAGTTGATTAGAAAATTAATTGGCAACTACTCTGATAATCTTTCAAGTTATTTTTCATGCAAAAATATTCCATGGTTCCAGCTTCTCAAATATTAAAACTTGCGGCTTTTCCTTTTAATTATTTTGATTGATTAACTTGATTTAAAATCTTCTGCATTAAGTATTTTTAATACTTGAATACATTTTTCTGATTTTTACTGACTTTTACTTAAGTAACATTTTCAATGCAGGATTTTTTCAGGTAAGTTATTAGCACTTCTACGTAAGTACTTCTTCTAAGTAAAGCATGTAAATACCTCATCCACCACTGCTGCTAACAAACCATACAGCTTCGCAAATGTTATGCCATAGCTGGGTTTTCCATGGTACTGACACTCTGGAAAATCATGTTTAAGTTGTTTAAGTTTATCAATACCCTAATTTCCTACTGCTGAAGTTCTTCTTCGTCTTACAGCCTTTTTATTTGAGGCATCTCTCCAACTCTTGGGCATATGACACAGTATTTGCACATGGCACATCACAAACCGTTATGAAGTGTTTAGGGGCGTTACGTATGCTGAAAGGGTAACTCATGCTCAAGTGGCACACCTAGGAAAGAACAGATTTGGATGGTTAAGAACATTTGCTGCATCTACAGCTGACTTCTCTTAATAGAAAATTAAGAGAAAATATAAGAGAAATTTAAGAAAATGTTGCTGCATTGAGGCCCAATGTGTCATATTTACCTTCTTTCCTTAGACCCTCCACTACGAAAAGGAAACACACTCCACCAAAAGAGCGTGTAGCAGAATTCAATTTAAATATGGTTGGTGTAAATCAGTGATTTTACCAAATGAAATCAAACACAATTTTAGTGCTACACATGTGACCAAAGTTAAATAGTTTCACCTAAGACTGTGAACTATTACTGAGACCCTCAACATGGCCGCAGTGAAAGCTGTGCTTGGACTGAAGACCTCCACCAACTTGACCTGACCTCTGTACTATGAGCAGAGCTTCAATTAGCACAGGCAGTAATAAAAAGGTAAAGAACAGGCTAAGTTGTTACAGGTAAATGACACCAAGGCTGCAGCCATGGAGTCAACACTGGGGTGAGGGACCAAATCTGTCAGGGGGTCTAGAGTTCTGGGGTCCCCCAGTCCCCATCCCCAAAGAAAATGAACTCCCAAATTTGAAAAGTGATTTCCTACTACATGATTTTTCATAAGCAAGCACAGTTATACAGTGTACTAATGTGCAATAAATGAAAGCTACTACTGTCGACATAAAGTACACATGCAGCACAACATAAATGATTAACGATTTAACAATCCCATTACATTCTTGTTTTCCAAGAACTAGAGCTGGTAGCAGTATTTATATTGGCAATTTGTTAAGTTTATTTGGGATTATGATTACATTTGCTCATGAGCATTTTGGATGATTAACATATCAGTGCTGGTTAGAAAGAGATTGTTTTAAAAAGTACAAGTGAATGAACTGAAAGTAAACACACATTAAATTGTGAATTAATTAATGAATCAATTGCTCACCCACTGTATACAAACAGTAGTCCTTGTATTACAGATCATTTGAGAATTACTTGTACATGTACAACACCTGAGCAATACTTGTGCACACTGGCATGAAGAATGAAAGACATGTATTATTATATCCTCGTACTCATCTGATCCGTGTAAAATTGCAGCACAACACAAATGATCTTTGTTCATTATTTAAAAGGCACAGACAGTTCTTGCCTAAAAATGTGAACATTATGTTGTGTATTAGTAATTTTATTTATGTGTTGACAAAATTGTATAAGAAATATTTTTTTGGACCCAATGTTTTTATTTGATCAAGTAGAATGTATTGTTATATTTACTGTATCTTTTTTAAATAATCCAATTAATCAGAACAAAAATAAATGAATATGTGAATGATGACAACTACAAAATCAGACCTTGTGGTTCTAAATGTATCCCTTTTGAAAAGTGCGATGGGTTAAAATTAACTTCCTCCGGATTTACACAATAAAACATTAATTTTTAAAGTTTGTAAATGAATTGCAAAGTAATTTGATGATTGATTTAATCGGTCTGAGTCTTTTTTTGTTTGTTTGTTTTAAATAAAAACTCTCTGATTCCAGCTTCTTAAATGTGAATATTTTCTGGTTTATTTAGTTTTTATTTACTGTGACAACAAACTGACTTTTTTCTAGAAAGAGTGATCGTCGTATTTCACAATTTCCTGACATTTTATAGACCAAACAAGGAATCAATTAATCGATAAAACAATCAACAGATGAATCACAGTTTAAATGTTTTTTTAATAAAGACTGACACTATTTTTTCACATTTTTCACAGCGGGTATTTTGACTTTTCATCGCATATAATAACATTAATTACAGCGGTGCTCCTTTTAAATGTTCCGGTGAGCTCACCGGAAATTGGCTCCCCTAAATGGAGAGGAGCCATTAGTTCCACTTGTGCTTTTGAGAATTTTGTTTCCGTTTGCCAGCTCTTCGCGGCCAGGTGTTGTCAATTTGGCTCAAACTAAGGAGAACATTATCAGTGATAATACTCGTAAGTTAAGGTTGAATTTTGAAGTCTAAAACTTAAATTAAAACCTAAAACTACCGGGTATGGTTTACCTGTCACTGTTGTTCGTACTGCCGCTATTGTCCTCTGCTGATGGAGGACTGTCTGAGGCTTTAAACCAAACGACCCAGGTGATGAGAAAGGTTTCCCGGAGAGAAACACCGATTCTACGGCCGCCATACCTGCGCCTCCCCGTGTTTGTGGACTCGAGGCTGCCGCTGGTGGAGAAAGAGCATTTCTCTCCATCCAAAGGTACCGGACAGGAGCCTTTACCCGAGCCCATCCGGGAGATCCTGTTGCCGGTTCGGGCCAGCACCAGCCCGCCAAGCACTTCGGGTGTTTCCGTGAGGACTTCGTGCAGGCTCAACAAGATGCTCGTGCAGGTGCAGAGGGGCATGCTGGGCCCCGGTGAACCAGACTCTCACCTCAAACTGGGGACCTGCCAAACCAGTAGATCCACGAGGGACTACCTTTATTTTGAGTATGACCTTGGCCTGTGTGGAACCGAACGCACGGTGAGTTTTAACCATAGCCTGATATTTGCCGCCATGCTAACAGCGTGGCTCTTACTTGCTTTGCCCGGGGGCTTTTTTTTCAAAATGAGGGGCCAGTTAATAAACAAACATGTATAATATCTATCAGATAGAATGAATAAAGGAGGCAAACCCAGGTGTGCACAGGGGTGTTTCTAGGATTTGGGAACATTTGTGGCTTAGCTGGGACATTTGTTGGCGGTCCATGGGATTCTCCTCAGGCTTTTTTTTTTTTTTTTAATTTATAAACAAGCTCTATTTCGATGTTGTTTTTTGCACTCTTGCACCTTTTACATTCAAAGTACAAAAAAATTGTCTGTGTCAATGGAATAATTTTGATTGTGAATAAGAAAATGGTCGGTGGGCCACTAGGCACCATATGTGGCCCACTAAGGGTTGCAATCTTGGTCAATTGGTTGATTCACCACCTTGGTCCAAACTGCAGTATCCCCACATCTATGTGATGGATTGGCACCAGATTTGGTATGGGCGTTTATGGTTCCCGGAAGATGAATCCTACTGACTTTGATGATCCCCTGACCTTTCCTTCAGTGCCACCGGCAGGCCAAAATTTTTATGAAATATCCCAACATCTATGTGATGGATTGGCATCAAATTTGGTACAGATGTTCATGGTTCTGAGAGGATGAATCTCACTTACTTTGGTGATTCCCTGACTTTTACTTTAGAGCCATCATGATGCTAACATTACGGGTTTTGAGTGTCAACTAGAGCTGCAACAATTTCTCCATTAAACAATTAACTGATCATCAGGGAATTAATCAGCAACTATTTTGACAATCAACTAATCAGTTAAGTCATTTTGCAGGCAAAAATGCTAAAATATTCACAATTCCAGTTTCTCAAATGTGGGAAGTTGCATATGACAGTGTATGGAATTTAGTGGGTTGGCAAAACAAGACATGTAGTGATGTCACCCTGGGCTCAAAGATGTTTTGCTCTTTTTCTAATATTTTCTCGACCAAATAGTTAGGCAGTTTAGCAAGAAATTAAACAGAAAGTTGCAGCCCTAGTCTCAACAACTACTGGATGGATCTGCTTTTAATTTTGGTACACATTAATTTCCCCTGAGGATAAATTGTAATAACTTTGTTAAACCCTTGACTTTTCATCTACTACCATCAGGTCAAAGTTGAACTTTGTCCGATATTTGGTTTATGACCCTAAAACCAATGACACACTCAGCAGCCTCAGCTGTACTTTTCAATGTGGCACATGTTAGCATGCTAACAGGCTAATCTAAGATAATGAACATCTTAAACATCTGCATGTCAGCATTATCATTGTCAGCATGTTGGCATGCTGATGTTAGTATTTAGCTTAAAGCACCGCTGCGGAGTTGTTGTCACTCACTGCTCCGCCCAGCACTCACTGTATTTCCTCATCACCAGTGACACAGATGGAAGTCTGCGCCTCATTTATGGTCCACAGAACGAGGCTGCATGCCGACATTTTCAGAACAAAATAGAACAGGGTGCAGTGAGAGTCTCTCTCCATGGGATATTTAAAAATAGCAGCTTTGTGCATTTAGTCCTTCTCAGGCAACCTCAGGGGTTTAGTGTTGCTGGAGCCCACAGGAGTGACGCTCTGCAACGCTTTTCTTTTCTCCAAATGAGGATTAGAATAATTGCCATTCACATAACCCAGTCAAAATTAATATTTTCAAATGCTTGAAGATCCACTCATTACTAAAGTGTTTGTCATATAAAAACTAATGGAAAGATCAAAGTTGTCACAGTGAAATTTAAGGGGTGCTGATAGATTCACGTTGTCAGCTCTGTATTGAGTAAAATTACAAGTTCATGTTCCACCTTAAAAGTCGCCAGCAGTCGCCCCAGTGTTATTTAAATTATTTTCTTCCACTCCAGCTGCTGTGAGAGGCAGCAAAACATCCTTTCATTTTATAGTTACAGTTTACTAATGAAACTCTCCACAGTATGAACAGTGGTTACATGAGCCTCAAAACCAGACACAACTCAGCCCTGAGCAGAGTGACCGTCCTCTACTGACCAATCAGACTGCAGTGTTCACAGCTCCACCTTTTATACCAGATCTGTGTGCTAGGTACCCCAACAGAGGGGGGGCCAAAAATGAGGACGGTACAGAACAGCTCCATTGGTACCATCCACAACTTGTCACAGTGGAAACAGAAAAAAAGCTGAACCGAACTGTACCGTACTGCTCGGTGGAAACGGGACTTTTGTCTGACCTTACAGAGCTGCTAGCATTGCTGTTAACTCTTAGTCATGTTAAAGTAATATTAATCCTTTAGCTGATTGTTTTGTTGATTTGGTTTCAATTGTTTCCCTTTTTTTTTTTGCAGATAATTAATAACCAGGTGGCCTATTCAAACACGCTACAATACAACCCACCAAGGCTCCGAGGACCAATCAGGCGAGCTGTGCCCTTCACCCTGCCTGTTGCATGTTATTATAACAGGTGAGGCTGGAGCCAGACCAGAAAGCATTCTGTACTAACTTCTGTCAGCCTTACAACATAGAAACAGCTGTATTTACCTGAACAATGTGTTTAACTGTTCAGGTACCAGTACTCCTACAAAATTGGCTACACACCAAAGATGAGGATGCGCAAGATCTTCACAACAATGTGGAACAGTGCAAAGTTCATTCTGACTCCACGAAATGGTAAAACCTGCAAAAATGTATGTTTTTATCAGCTGATTTCTACGGACTCTCAAAGGTCTTGAAAAGCTTTAGAATTCTAGAATACATTCAGATGTTTCGGAAAGTGGATTGGTGGCCATAGCACTTTAATGGTCCCAAAAAGAAAAATATATTTTTATGATTGTTATTTAGATCTTTTCATCCTTAACAAAATAAAATATGGTTTTGCTTTTCTTTAGTAAATCCACTGAAACTAAACTTTCAGTAAACATGTCAATTCCAAAATGTGCTCTGTCAAACAGTAAAGAAACTCATTACGATATTAAATACAAATTTTGGGTGTAAAGCAATTCTCATCTGGCCTTTTAGACTTTTTAAAAATCGCTCAGTCCTTGCATTTGAATTTTGGAAACCTGAGGCCATATTCACAAACATTCTGAGAATTAAAGAATTTTTTGTGAGGAGTCCTAGCTTGGGGTGGTTTAGGAAAGTTCTTAGAGCAACTATGAGCAAAGAAAGGACAGAAATTTAATCTTAGTGAGGAGGTGTGGTTGACCCCTGTTGCAAGGTATGATGCATTCTTGTAACAGATGTGACTGGTTGTCACAGACACGCCCTTTTGTGATCCTGCAAGGTGAGGACACCCAGTGGAAATGAAATGAACTGCATCAAATTATGAGACTGAAGGTGTTGTCATTTTGCTGATGGAAGGTTGAGACAGACTCAAGTCATCACTGCTGCACTGTTGCATTTTTCCAGTTTCTCAAATATCGTAGTATTATGATCAAAACTTTTTTAATAGCGTTAGGTGGGCAATGTGAAATTAAACTCACATATTATCCCTGCATGATCTGATCTGTAGCATTTTATTTACTTACTGTCATCCAGAGTTCGGAGCATATTCCTCTGACCTGTTTCCACCATTTTCTCCTCTGCCAAAGAAACCCTTAAGCCTCTTGAAAGTCCTCCTCATTACTTCTAATAATTTTCACCTTAGGAGCTCTCCTAAGGTCTAAGATGGTCTTTGAATAATTTTTATCTTTACAAGGACCTAGTCTTAACTTTAAGGGGAATTCTAGGAAAACATTCGAAATTCTAAGAATTTTTGTAGAATTTCATCACAAGGAGCAACTCTTTGTACTAGGAAGCTTTGTGAATACGACACCTGGACTTCTTTTGAGTGTGTAAGTGAAGTCGAATGCTGCTGCTGTTCTCATTGTCTGACTGCTTCCTTCTGTCTTCAGCTCAATGGGAAAGGCTTTCCCCGTCAGATCAATACGTGCTCGGGAAACCCATGTACTTTGAGGCACAGGCTCCGGCCATGTCTCAGAATGAAAGACTCTACATCCACTTGTGTTATGTAACTCCTGAGAAGTCCCACACTTCCATGCCTCAGTTTCCAGTCGTGAAAAACTTTGGGTAATAAACACCTCACTCTCACACAAACTGAAGACCTTGAGATGTATTGTCACTTTATTTTATTTAAAAAGAAAAGACTGTGTATAAAAACAGCATCATTTATGGTCAGGTTTTCTCCCCCTCTGATAAAGGTGTATGGTTGAAAGCAGGGACGGTCGCTCCAGATTCATCCCATACAAAAACAATGCTGTGAGATTCTCTGTGGATGCCTTCTTGTTCAACGGATTGACAGGCCAGGTGAGCATAGATGCTAAAAGTTATTATAATTTTTTGCTACATATTGTCTGGTGTCTGTTTTGAATACAGTGCTCAAAGTCTGTTAAAGGTTTCACTGATGGGAAATGTTGTGATCTGATCTCCTGCAGCAGCTCTACATGCACTGCTCCATGTCTGTGGGGCGTTCTGTCCCCACACCGACAGCCAAGTCCTGCAACTACGACACAAAAACAAAAAGGTATGTTTTTTTTTCCATAAAGGTATTAAATGAGAAATAAGAAGTTCAAATGTGCTGTGCAGTTCTTGAAACTAAAGGGATCAACTCATCACTGTTTTTCTCAGATGGGTTGAGCTGTATGGACCAGCCTCAGTGTGCACCTGCTGTGACTCCAACTGTAGCTCCGCTGCATCCACAGGTGAGTCTTTGCTTCCTTAATTTTCCACAGCTGGATAAATTATATTCTGTCAGCATATTAAAAGAAATTGAAATATTAAACCAACAATGACTTGATTCCACTAAGGAGTGATGTCTGTGCAGTCACAGCCCGATGTAACTTATATTCTCTGTGCCATACAGCTCCATTTGCAGATGATTAAAACCATAACTGTGGCACTGGCTGACATGTTCCTTTACTACCCTGAACACATGCACTATGGTGTATTTTGACTCATCTCACCACACCACCATAAATATCCAGTAGTGCACCAGGAGGTGTATTTAGTCACAACTGTAAATGGTTCCCAAATGCTTCATTTACTTCTCCTGGAGTAGTGTTTGCTGAAAACTGTAGTGCTCACCTGTTTGAATGATTTATGTCTTGAGTAGGAGCAAATGGGCTCAGAGCTCAGTCACAGACGGGTTAGAGGAGTCAAAGTACTGAGGCACTGACCAACAGCCGAAATACATGAGACATGATGTAGGTGGAGTGAAGATTCTGTCTTTGTAGAGTGTGTGTGTGTGTGTGTGTGTGTACTGAGTTTTGCCAAGTAACAATGCAGCTGGTTATGCAGGGTTTGGGAGTATAGGCTATATGAAGTTGTACTGAATGAATGAACTGGATCGTTTTAACTACAGGGTGCATTGATTTGATTTATTTTCTTTATTTTAAACAAGGTATTTTTATTGGTAATTCAATAAAGATGCACAGAGTATTAATAAACACACGCAGAACCAGTGAGGACAGAAAAGACAACTCCAACCATCAACCCAGGAACAAACAGAGAAAGCCAAACCAGTCAAAGGAAATCCAATAGAGAAGGGAGAAAAGTAAATTAAAAAAAAAGAAATATAAATATACATATATAGAACTATATATAAAAAAGGCAAAAAAACATGACCACTTAATCAACCTGTGACATAAGTAGGGAGTATAGTGCAGTATAGCATGTTTCATTACAATTCTTCAGCTTCCATATTTGCCACAAAAGTTAAAAATGGTTGCCAGGTGTTGCGAAGAAGCGTGCAGTTGATCCTTTAATAAAGCAACAGATTTTCTCCAATTGCAAATGATACATAATGTCCTTGATTCAATGTCCATATGTCGGAGGATGAAGCATCACCTCCATTTACACAGAATGAGCCTTCTGGCCTGAAGTGGGCAGAAAGAGACAATGTCTGCGTGGGCTCTGCTTAAGTGAGCATCGAGAGGAGTTACTCCAAAAAGTTTGGTCTAGTAAATCCCAGAAATGAAATAGTTTTGGACATGACTACAACATGTGACACAAAGTGGCTGTCACACTTTGTTGTAAATGTAAACACACCCACAAGGTTTCTCTGCTGCTTCGCGTTGCCTCTGCTGCACTGAGGTATTCAATTTAATCATTTGTAAAACAGATCGGACTCATTTTTTTGTCAGTTCTGTGTAGTTGTTGCCTGTTGGTGGGCTGCAGGGCTCCTGGATTAAAGAAAAAAAGAAATAATGAACCAGCCGTGTAAGAATATCATTGAGCAGCGCCATGCCTGCATGGCTGCACACAGCTTCTATGATCTATTGGTTTTGGTCTTTTCATGGGATTTGGTGATGATACGAAAAATTTAGATAACCAGCCACATCCTTTAAAGGTGACATGGCTGTTTTGTAAGATGACTCTACCTTTATGTCATTATGTGGCTTTTTGTCCTCTTTTTGCCTCTTATTATGCTGCATGTCTCTATGTGTTCTCGTTTTCAAAAGCACCTATAACTCTTTATTTAAAGTATTTTTAAATGATTAGACAAAACATTAACACCATAGACAATATTGTTGGGGGGGTGGGGCACCATAATCATTAGTCCATGTGTTAAATGTCCTTTTCTTGTCCAGACATTCACAGTGAAGCTGCATTCTTTTGACCTCAGTGGAAAAGTTCTCTTTTCCATTATGAAAGTCTCCTTGATTATGTCCCTCTACTGTTTAAAGCTTGTACTCAGTTCTCTGGAATCGCTTTTTTTACTGTCAACAAACAGTATTTTACACAGATACATTACTCATTACATCCCTTACTGCGCTGAAATATAGGACCTTAACACCAGTAGATCTTTTTACCTTTTCACTTTTTTAATAAGCATTATCCAAATAAAAATGTTTACTGTTATAAGAGTTTAAATATAACTATGCCATTACAGGAACTCACCGTGAAATGAAAGGTGTTTTTTTTTTTTTCTTACAGCTACACGTAAGAAACAGGATTGATAATTATGCAGTTTTATTCCAAATCTTTTGTTTTTTTATGCATTTTGGAGACGGATGTCAAATGTCATATCTTTTAGTATGATTTGATTTCAGCTTCAAGTAAATTATATTATATTCTAATGTCAAAATTGTCAAAATTTAACATTTCCCAGCGACCAAAATAATCAGCAGCAGACCGTGGACAGTAGAGCCGAAGGTGAAAGCTGCCACAGCCCCGAGGAGGAAGACAGTCTCCACCACAACAAAAACAACCACAACAACAACAACAACAACAACTGCACCACCACCAGAGATGATCAGAGCGCTGACTGAACGGAGGACGACTTCAAAGCCTGAAGCGAAAGCCGTGACTCTAATGGGTAAGGTGGAGAACACAGTGGGGGAGTTGGAGTGGCCGTTTGGAGGCGAAGGAGTGGCGTGGGTTGAGGTGGAAGATGAGGAGAAGCAGGTGAAGGGCTCTGCAGTTGTAGAAGAGGAGGAGGAGGAAGTCCAGGTCGACGTGGTCACACAACCTCGTTTAATATTTGAAGATATTTTTGGTTTTGACAAATAAAGCTGACGTTTGAACAGTGACAAGTTCAGTCCGGGTGCCTCATTACGTGACTCCTAACGAGCACAAAGCAATAATCTACAGGTAGAATTACTTTTAATCTTTACTTCTTTCAACATGCATACTATCAGAAGAAGACATCAGAATCACACACATATTAAATGAAGCATCTTTTACACTGGCTGTTTGATGTAACACATCACATCTGGTGCGCCTATGCGGGACAGACGCCCCATACAGCAAGCACAAAACTCCAGTATACTGAGAAATACAGAGAGCTTTTCCAGGTGGTGTAAGGCTCAACCAGCATTCTGTGAACTTGTTTGGCAACAGCTTGACTGTGGCTCAGGGTTCCTGCAGATCCTTAAAAAGTCTTAAAGGCACTGAATTCATTAATCTAAAAATAAGACATTGATTGGTATCAAAATGTTTTAAATCAACCTTTCAAAAATCTTTTAAAATATGCTATAAAGAAGGATTTTATGAATCGGTACTCATGATGTTGCATTGTAAAATCTGAAATAATATGATGAATAATAACATCTTTTTTTTTTTTCTTTTTTTTAAAATATAATTTACAGAATGCCTCTCGCATTAATGTCACATAAATCAGGATAGCCGAATGAACAACACACATATTCTGTTTCCGGCTGGGATGCTCAGAGCAGAGGATCATCTGTGAGTGAGCTGTCACTGTACTGTGTAAGGGTGGGCGATCTGGCCCTAAAATAATATCACAATACTTCAGGTCTTTTTGTGATAACGATATTCTTGATGATATGACAAATTAGAAAAAATGTAATTATTTTTTTGTTATTTAAGAAAATAGAATTGCAAGAAAATAATGATAAACAGTTTGCCTTTAAATATCCAGAAAAAAATAAACAAAAAATACCTCATTTCTTCAGTGAGTTCACCTCAAGACAAGTTTTAGACAGGGTCAGAAAATGTACTATAAATACAACGGTGCTGTTACATCATTATTTTATTAGGCTGGAACTCAAACCACCCACTATGACCCCCTCAGCCCGACACTGGCGACTAAATCTTTCCTCGCTCAGTAATCCCACCTTTCTCACCCTTTTTAGAGGAACAGTTGAAGCACCATCAACGACCCTCCCGATGTCTCAGCTTCAACCTTGTGGGGGGCTGCAAAGGCCTATATAAGAGGAGTGATTATTTCATATACCTCAGCTAAAAGAACATGGCAGGCATGAGATTTTTACTCCTTGAATATGTATTCTTTCAAACTACTATAAAGAAAACATTCAGGCTATACATTTAGATGTTTATTTTATTATATTTTGTCTACTTGCAGCAGTAAGTTTCTCCCGAATTTACCAAAAAGTTAGCATTGTGCAGTGTAGGCCAATATGTTTATTAGTTGGGTTACTACAGTTGTAGGCCTTATATGCCTGTCATGTTATTAAATGATCAATTTTCATGAGCTTGAAATATACTATATTATTATTATTATTATTATTATTACTAAGGGCCTGAACATTTACTCTGTTTGTGAGCAATTGTTTCCAATAGAAATGTATTAAATTCCCCTATGTAAATCTTTGAATGCCGCTTTCTCAGAATGAGTTTTTTGTCATACTCCCAAGTCGAACATCTCAGCCTCCGTAGCACCTACGAACACCAAACTTTCCAGTTACACACTTAGCTATATTCTGACGATATTTACAGAGGGATTTGTTAATAAATCATTACTAGCCTGATTTATGTGACATTTTATTCCCAAAAATATGGCGAAATTTATTTATTTTTTAAGGCTATGGACAGTATATTTTGATTTTCTAGGTAATAAAAGCAGATATCCTTAAATCCCTCTGTAATTTTTTTTTCATCTTATATGTAAACAAAATGAAAAAAGAATTTTGCACCTGGCTTTATCAGATGTTCAGATTTATCTTCCTAAAATATATGCAAACTAGCGCATATTTAATGAGATAATGCATAATTTGCATAATTAAACATTAAAATTTTAAAAACTTGTAATACATTTTTGTTTAGTACTATTGTATGTAATCAACTGAGGAAGTTTCATGATGATGGCTATTATTTTAAAATTTTACCCTATTCACCTGTAGTGTCTCACCTTAAATGTAAAAGTCTCACTCCAGCGTTAATAAACTCTACAACTTTATAATGGCCACTCAAATAATGTTTATAGACAAAACATTATAAACCGTTAAAAAGGTATGTTGTACAGGAATTTTTGTAAAGTAAAAGCCAACCCCAGATTCACTCTGGTTTGGCGTCTGGTCACTGCCTTTTTATTATGAAGCCCCGACCTCACCTTCAGGCTGTGGAGGACACGCCCATAAACGTCCCGAGCACAGAAAACAAGAAAAAAAATAAGAAAATAAAGGCAGAGGGCAGAGTCTCTGCAGATAAATACACCGCCACACACTTCTAGTGGGTCGTAAGTGACGATTGAGAGGGATTACTTCCTAATTGGTCTATACATTTTTTATTTTTTATTTTTTTAGGAAAATCCTGCATAGTATATCTTTAATCAAATATATAAAATGTTGTAATGTTTGCAACAATAAACTGTTCGAATAATCTAAATTATAGCCTTATTATTTATGAGTGAAAATCTGTCTATCTTTCATTTCAAGCTTAGTTAACTATTAATTTACCATTCATTAATGATGGTATTACAAAGTGTCAGGCAGCAGCCTTTCACAAAGTGTAAACTGTCTTGGTCAGTTAACAAAATGAACCAAAAACTTCAATAAGCTTCTGAACAGAATCTGTAAATGATAAAAACCCTCAGGAGCCATTTTTCAGATACAAGCATCATTTATTAGCTTTACATCATGACTAAATGTTACATTGCTACATAACCATTATTCTGTACAATTTCTCTTTTACAAATGTCAGGTAATTGAATGTGATAACTGTTGTTTCAACCTATGAAGTGGGAAGGAACAAGGTTTCAAAACTGTTGTGCCACTCGCACAGTACAGGCTGTGACTTTGGTCTTTACAACAGGAACAAATGAAAGTACTTACAAAATAAACTTGGTTTCATAACATCTGAATAACCGCTAATACAGTGTGTTATCAGTGTATTCATAAAAATCTCGGGAAGAAAACCAAACTGTTCCATTCCTCGCAGTTAATTTACCCTCACGTTTAGTCCTTTTTGAGAAGGAATGTGACAGAGACAACATCATAATGCCTTTTTATAAAAACAGACCGTAGCGTCATATCACCTTCATTTCAGACGGGTTCAGCTCAGGTGCATCCTGGATCGAGTGAATGTTTGCGTTCGTCTCTTGTTTTGTCCCGTTCAGATGTGAAATGCATCGTCCTCAGTAGTACGAGCTCAGGTGGGAGTGGGTGGCGGGATGTCTGGTCATGGCTGACCCAGGATAGATGGGGCTGTTGGGTGAGTTCCAGTACGTAGACGGAGGGCTGAAAAAGTTGCCGGGGGAGACGGGCATAGGTGCAGGATGGCCACCCATGAAGTTCATTTTGGGCTGGTGGCTGTGGTAGGGCTGCACGTAAGACATCTCAGGTGGGTACTTAACAATCCCCCCTTCCGCTGCGTGATTCTGGTGTGCCTGCGAGATGCCTTGGAAGTCAAACTTGTAGGCGTAACGCTTGCCGTGCACCTTAGTCATGATGTTTTTGTCATAGTAGTAGCGCAGGGCACGACTCAGCTTGTCATAGTTCATGTTGGGCTTGCTCTTGCGCTCGCCCCAGCGCTTGGCCACCTCATCCGGGTCGGTCATCTTGAACTCGCCGTTGGTGCCCTCCCAGGTGATGATGCTGGCGTTGTTGCTGTCAGACAGCAGCTCCAGCAGGAACTGCCACAGCTGAATCTGCCCCGAGCCTGGGAGGATAAATGAAGAGGGAGAGTTGATGAATCGGGTACTGATGCACACAAATACCAGTAACTGTGTGAAAAGTTCATGTCTTTAATTTTTTATTTGTAATTTAAAACATTTTGGAGGAAGTAATGATCTGTGTAGATATCAAGCCATGAGCAGCTGGTAGCCTTTAAAATTATTATAAGAATAATGAATGAAGGAACAAAAACAATGATTTTAACTCCACTTGATGAATGAAGTTATTCCAGGACCTTGGACAGCTCCCCAGTTTTTCTTGTAATAGAATACTAAGGAGTTTTGTTGTAGACGGGTTTCTGTCCTAACAGTATTGCGACACACATCTAAATCTCAGTCAGCTTTTTTTTTTCCACCAAATGTGACCTTTTCACTGTGTGGCTTGGAGGAAGTGACAGACATCAGGGCAGACACCTACCCACAGGCCTGTGAGCGCTGGGGTCAGGGAGCTTGTACGGACTTTGTTTGCCTGTTCGGTTCTTGGATGAGCTGAGGGCTTGGCCTTCTGTGAGGAAACAGCAGGGCAAACAGTCACTTTGGTGAGAGGGAAGCCAGATTTCGTCTCAGCGTAAGCGTGATGCAATTCTGCTGACACAACAGGTGTTGCTTGACGTTTACTCCATTTTGGAAAGTAAGTGCGTGTGTGCCAGCCCTTGCTTGCTTTTCTTTTTCACATGTTGCCAAAGCAGACAGTGTAAAGGCCTCATTTGTGTCATCCTTGCTGGTTTATCTTGTGGTGGTTTAGAGTCTTACCTGGGTTGGCTAGCCGACTGCTAATGGGCCCTAATGTCTGATACGGGTCTGTAAAGAAGAAAAGGCATATTATTTTTACATTTTATTGCAGACGTTACTCAGTAAATCTTTTAACCTTAATGTTTCATCTGAAGGGACTTGAAGACTCGATAAAACTCTCCATGCTGTTTGACATCACATGCATTATAATCTAATGTACATGTTGTTCCAGTTTGGGATGTCAAAAAATAAATTCTCAACAATCAACCAATCAAATGTATTTTTCATATTTTTGACTGGTTATGCATGTCGGTCTATAGGTTACTGATGCTGCGCTTTAGTTTACTGCACTGCGTACCACTCAGGTCTGGTGGCAGCTAGCAAGGGGCACCCCTCATTGAGCTCTAGGAACGGCTTCACAACCCAACAGCGTTGGTGTGCAAACATTCTGCCCACCGTCTGGTCTCCCCCTGTGTTCGCCCGGTCAGTAAGCAGCTCAATTTTGAGCCAAAAACCCCCTTTAGCGATGTTAACTATCAGTGTTAGCTCAGTTAGCACTGTAAGCAATGTCAGCACGGCTAGTGGTGCCAACATAATTAAAAATACTTAGGGGGTTTTGCGACTCAAAACGAAACTGGGAGACTAGAGGTAGGGCACCATGTTTCTGCAGCAGCTGGTGACATTGCCCCAGTGACGGTACAGCGTTACCAGCGGGAATTGCTGAATGAGTGGTGCCATTAGCTAGCTCCCACCCAGCCCAGATGGTGCATAGTGTAGAGTGGCCAAAGGCGAGCTAACCAGTGGAACCCAGAGGGTGGGCAGTGGACACTATGTTTTGGAATGTTAACGTGGCTAACCAGCTGCTCCAGCATCCCAATTCACACTTTGTCAATGGAGCTAAATGGACTAAATGGAAAGGCTTCTTGTATTTCACGTTATTTAGCGTGTTTTTGTTCGTTTTAAAAATGAAGTAGTTACCGGTTAATGGGTGTCAGGCTATCAAAGGAAAAGTAACTCAGACTGACATTAGTATTTCCTTGAAGGCAGGCACTAGGTGGAGTGAAATATATTTAAATCACAGCCCACATCTCCATTTTGTTAAGTGACTCTTAATTTTACTCATCGGCAGTCCATCAGTGAGAGCTTTGTAGACGTATCAAGAAAGGGATAAAGTTGACTTGTCACCTCTGAACCTCAAAAACTTTTTGATTGTTGTGGAAAAAGGAAATGTCCAGTACTTTATTTCTAAATACCCCCAAAACTAATAACATTCCCGTCTGCCCAGCTGTGCTTTGTGTTAAGTGCTGATTAGCAAATATTGACTGGGATTTAAATGAAGCTTCTGAGGTTTAAGTAATCATTTCCAGCACTGTGTTAGTCTGTAGTAACTGACCTGCTTTAAAGGTCCCTGTGTTATGAATATATTAAAATATTTGGCACAAGTGACCTTCTTACCTTGCACAATTCTTGGAGCAGGCTCTGTCACTCTTGAGCTGTGTTGGTGCTCCATGGAGGGACCTAAAAATTGAAAATAAAATAACTTCACAGAATTGTTTGATCCTCAGCTGTGGCCTGATTTTGGATTTACAAAGTCAATTTCTGTGTAAAACCAGCAGTTCTTCATGCATTAAAAAAGAATTCTGATCATTAGTTTCATGTCATTCTTGTTTTTTGTCGTCTTACCTTTCGGCACTGTGCTCATGGTGTTTGTCGGCCAGCTGTTCCTGCAGCTGATCTCATCAAAACCGCTCTCTGCAGACACAAAAACAACAAGGATGAGACTAGACATTGGCTGGCACGTGGCATAAAATTGCTTTGAAGGGGACAGTGGGACAGTTCAGCTATAGAAGGAAGGAAGTCAGTAAATGGAGACCAAGACGATAAGAGTTTGGAGGTCTGAAGATGACCCCCAGTTTCTTGGGCAAGTGTTCTTTTGTTCAGGCCACCCCTGTTGCCACAAGATTGTGAATTGTGTCCCAGGAGCAGGACCCATACCCCCATTTCCTGCGCCGGTGCAGCTGTTTCCTGTCTGAAACTGGCTGTTGAGTTTTGGACTCGTCGAAGTTTTGTCAACTGAGGCCAGTGTTGTGCCAAGGCACCGTTTTGACTCTTGAAACTATGTAACACAGTTCTGAAACTCAACACATTATTTTTAAATCCCTAAATCATTCAAGTAGTTTGCAGCTTTTTGTGATGTGTTTAAGAATGAGACCCTGAATTCTGAGGTTTGAATCACACCCAGAAACATTCGTACATATCTAGACAGTATGACTGATGGAAAAATGGCAATGAAACACAAAATACTGAAAAAAAAGTGTTTGTTTCAGAAAAATACATTTTCATCGTCTATTTAAATCATACTGAGTAAAGCCTGTTAACTCATAATGGATTGAAAAATGACATACAGCAGCATGTGGCAATATCGTCACACAGCGCCAAATATCTCTTTTTTATTGTATAAATTATTTATGACAAATTAAACTTTGGGCAGCCTACTAGAATAATATGATTGTTGCTATTTCAGTCAACTAGATTCATTTTCCTGCAAAAAATGGCTGAAGTGAGATGAACAGACTGAAAACTTTATCTTACTAAATAAAACAGATGTTGACAAAGTTTTCCTTGAGGACATAATTTACTGTTTAAAAAAGGTAATAAATCACAATTTATTTTATTACAATGATTGAATGACTGAATTATGACTTAAGTATCCTGAAAACATCCTATTGTGGATTCTCTGATGATTCTCACCCCTGCTTCTTTACCATTTACTGGTATATCACGTGTTGTGCAGTGTGTCATATAATGGGCCTCATGCAGCAAGATTCTCTTAAATTTCTTTTATATTTTCTTTTAATTGTCCCGTTAACATAACTCCACAGACGCACCAAATGATACTGTAAAAAGAAGAACTTCTGCAGTAGTCAAATTGACGTAGTGTTGAATAAACTTTAACAAATTAAACATGATTTTCCAGAGTGTCAGTACTGGCGTTACATGCAAAACTAAAAACCAGCAATGGCAAAACATTTGTGATGCTTTCACTCTGTAAAAATAGTGAAAGTCCTGCATTGAAAGTGTTATTTAATAAATCCACTTTTTTTTTTATTTATTTATTTATTTATTTATTTTAAAAAAGCAGCATGTCTTTATATATAAAGTTGGAACCATGAAATGTTTTTGGATAAAAAAATGACTTAAGAGATTAAACAGTTGTCAATGAATTTCTGATCATTTGACTAATTGTTTCAACTGCATTTGTAAATGTTGATATGGTTTGTGTGTGGAATCCTTAATTTGTAAAGTAACTAGTAACCAAAGTTATCAGATAATTGATCTGCAGCTCCGTCTTGCTTCATGGAGCTTTATAGTGAGTTTTAGCTCATTTTTCAGCAGTTTTCACTGAAAAGGCACTAAAATCCTATTGTGCACGACCCGTCCAACACCAAAGATCAGACAGACAGTCAGCGAGATAACAGCCAGATATTTCTCTCAGGATTTGGTACAGCTAAGTGAATATTTGGCTACGCTCAGCAGGTGGCCAGGTACACGACTCCATATGAATGATGATGTTGCTCTGTAACTGCAGGTTAAGCAAGTGTTTGCTCATAGTTCCTTAGGGTGCTGTCAGACCTAGAGTTGTCTTGCTTTGGTCTGAATCAGGGACTAATTTTGTGACAAAGTTGTATAATTGTCTAGAGTTGGTTCATGTTCTCACGGCAGCATTAACAAGCGGACCAGATCAAATGCCTTGTGTGAGAAAGCTGCTCTTGATTGGTCAGAATTTCCATGTGGGAAAAATCCAGGAAGTAAACAAAATGTTGAAGAAGAGTACCTTTGCAAGATAAATGTGACACTTTCTAATGTCACAATGGAGGGACAACTACACAGGTTGATTTTAGCGCTGCTCATCGTGGACTATATTGCTGTCATTGTTCATTTTAGTCAAACCATACAGTTTGAAAACGAGGCGCGGCTCCAACTAGAAAACAATGTTTTGATGCATTGGATGTGCTGAATGTGCATATTAAGGCAGTACAGGAGGAGGTGCACATTAATAATCCTCCAGGACTGTAACATGCTCATGTTTAACCCAAACAATGTGTCATGTGACTGCAGTTGGTTCAGATCCAGGTCAGAACACGTTCTCACCACAAACAAACTGCACCAGAGTTCGTTTGTAACTGGACCGAGACCACCTCTTCAAGAAGGTCTCAGTTTGTGTGTTTTAGTGTGCACCTGAGTGCGATTGCTGTGTTCACACCTGCCCACTTAGGGGGCAAATGAACTTGGGTTCGATTGAACTGAACCAAACAGGGCAGGTGTGAAAGCACCCGTAGTTATTAATAATAAAGAGGTTAACACCCAAAAACGCAGCTAATCTGCCTCATTAAAACTTGGGTCAGATTTGAAGGACAAAACAAGGACCCCATCAAGACACTGACTGAGAGAGGTTTTCAAAGCTTTCGATGGCAAGTAGATGAGCTCACCTGCTTTCACCTGTAGTCTGGGCTGTTGTGGCGGTGTGGTGTTGGTGGGAGTTGTGGAATACGAGAACGTAGGGCTACCTGAAGCAGAAATAAGAAAAAAAAGTCAAGATTATATTCTGTTAAAATGGACAAACAAAAATCATACTGGGGTGGAATTTGACATGAGTGGTCTTTTTGAAATAAAGGATAGATATCAAAGGCATTGCAAGACAAGAGAGGAGTTTATTTATATTTTTGAGGACTCAGTTTGTGGTGTTCTGTAGTACTGGATTATTTTACATGATAAGATGTTGCTGTCATTTTGTCCACCTCTTTTATATTGTAATGCTACCTCGAAAACTGGGTTAGAACACGGTTACTGTCTTTTTTAGCTGCATTTGTAACACGGATTTGCAGAAGCAATAATCCTTCAAAATTATGTAATGTGGCAAGTATCAGAAATCATGACAACATATTATAAGCCAAATACAGGAAACCTTTGCTAGCAAAGAGGAACAGCGGTCACAACACTCACTGAAGACAGGAAAATTCATAAGTCAACAACGTGACAAACTTCAGCCTCAAATGGCATCATAATCTTGTACGGTACAAGTGCCCCTGTAGTGTGTTGCAACGTGTTTACAGAGAATGTAAAGGTTTCTTTTATTCCGTATTTAGCTTTTTTGAATTATATTATCGATCTATCTATCTATCTATCTATCTATCTATCTATCTATAGTCATTAATAATCAAATTATGATCAATTTTATGTCCACTGACAGGCCTGATGGCTGTTAAATCATTTCAGCTCCAGCATTTATTTCTAGTCCCGCTTACATGCAGGGAAAATATTTGTGGCCACAGAAGAATGAAGGCCATTTTACATTGTTCAAATCAGTGTCGGGGGAGAAGAACCGACCACTGTTATCAGCTGTTGTCAGACACAAGGCCAGCCTTACTCTGCCGGAGGTAATTGAGGTGTGAAAGCAGGATGTCTGCGTTGTAGGCCGACGTGAGACGCATCATGTCGTCTTTGGTCATCTTGCACAGGGCCTTGCCGTCCAGCGCTTGGAAGAGAATGACGTCCACCTCCTCCAGGACGTACTCTTTGATGGCCCAGTCCAGCCACTGCCGCACGTGGTCCTGTGACCAAACCTCTGGATCTGCCATCAGACGCACAAAAATCATCAGAACAGTACTGGGTATACAGACTTGTAATGTGCAGTCTCACCTTTTTTGGAGGACTGTTTGTGTGTGTTTTTTTTTTAAGATCCTTAAGCTGGCTAAAATTTACACATTGTATCTGGACTTTTGAATTAAATAGATGCGGTTCTGGCCTTCACAGAGTCATGAACGGGAGGCTGTAGAAGTTGCAGAGTTAGGAATCGTGCAGACATGATCAGAAAGCACCAGATTCTGGGCCCTGTGAATAAGCAGTCTCTATGGGACCCCCGCCCTTCCTCTCCTGATCCATGTATCTGTCATGCACCTTCTCAGTTTCTTTTACAATGTCATTTTGCTCTTCCTTTCTTTTCTTATTGGAACCCCAGTTGTCCTTCTTAAGAGAAGACATGACAGTGTGTGTTGGCGCTCCTGCAGCATAAGCAGTCAGTCACTCTCCTCTTCAGTAGCTGTGTTTAGAGACAAATTTAAGGGTCAAGAGGGGCCTCAGAGAGCCACACAGGGCTGAGTAAAACTAATCGATCCATCCACTTCAAATCGATCTCCACTTGAAAGACCCCATATGGATTCATAAAATCTGAGATCGATCTTTTGATACACGCCTTTTCCCATGGATGTGTGGAGCGTCAACCCTGTTAATCTTTACGGTAGTAAACGTGCCATGGTGCTAAAGTATTTACAACCGTAGTCTTGAGCAGCTCCAACGTTACTGGTTCTTTTATCTGTAACTGTTAGCTTCATTTTTCTTTTTGTAAAATGTACAGTATTAGTTCTCTGAGAATCTCTTTCATATTCTCGCAAAAATTGGTACTGTAACTGAAATATCCCCATTGAATCGATTCAGGAAATCAGTGGCAATACCCAGCCCAAGACTCCACTGCTTTTTAAATACAAAGTTTAGTCTTCCAATAGATTTATTTATGACACTAATTAATAAGAAATAAAAAAAATTGCAAACAAATTTTTTTTTTTTTTTTTTTCCAGGCTTTCCCCTCCAGTTGGGACCCTGGGAAATTAGTCCCACTTTTCCCCCCAACTACAATGTCCCTGCATTTACTTAAAGTCCCGTTCAAAACTGCTACAAAAATGCTTGCGTGTTGTATCACTGTGCACAATGATTCGTGCAGGTACATGATCATTTTGTGACATCTTGTGACTGTTTTTTTTTTTGGGGGGGGGGTTTGGTGGTGGTGGCCAGTGTGTAATCTTCCAGCTTCATCTACGTGACATCTTCATGACATCAAAGTGGAAAACATTTGCATATTCACAGATTCTGGATTTATCAACAAGGGAGAGTGAGAAAATGTAGTTGTAAACTTGAATTTGTTACAATTAAACTTTTAATATTAGTCTTAAAACATGTCTGGATTGACCTTTATATACCAGTTGTGGCTTGCTGAAATTCTTAATACTGAATCTGAGTGCTTCCATGCTGCTTTTTTGGATGAAACATGTATTATCTGGTCTTTTACATGTTGAGAGATGCTTCTCTTTTGGTTCTCTTAATAAAAATACTCATAAAGAAGACGAGAGGATGGAGTAAAGATCATGATACAGAGGTAGAGCCCTTGGGCAAACATGATTTGTTTGTGGGACATGAAAGTGCTGAATAACACCGGAAACAACTCAGATATGAGTACCAGTTGTGACACTGACTGTGAAGTGGGTGGTTGGGTGGGTTTACTCACTCTGTGAAAACCAATGCCTGGTTTATTCAAACTTTTTTTGTGTGTGTCGTGCATATTTTGTAGTTTTAAAAAAGTCGATTAAATGTGAAACTGCCTTGATTGAAACCTTAAATTATTATTTCTGATTATGAAAAGTGTTCAATTTTGAGAGGAGGCTGAAATCACAGTGACAGACACAACTTGAAGTTGCATATTAAAATAAACTGCGATTTTCTTAATTTATTGTCTGCATCTGTATGTTTGGCCTGGTTCGTCACAACCTGCCACCTGCTCTCATGATTTCCCTCAAGGTAACAGGAAGTAAACAAATAATTATCGATACTGCTGAGCTGAAGACAGCCCCAGGGACCTTTAGTGTGATATTTGTGGCGGTTTTGAGAAACCCTGTTAATGTTTATGTGCAACAGGTATGGGCAATAACATTGTATTGCATATTGCTTTATCGTACACATTTCTGTTCTCCAAATTAGGGATTTAAAGCAAACTACATTTATAAAAAAAAAAAAAAAAAAAAAAAAAATAGTTAAGGTTTTGTTTTGGATGTGAAAAGGTTTTTTTTATGTTAAAACATAAGAGTGGAACACAGTTTACTGCAATAAACACTTTGATTATAGTTTAATGCATGATTTTGGAGATGCATTGGATAAATAATAAACATATTAACATAGTAAATGATTTAAAGAACGTCACCAAGCCCCAATACTGGGGCAGCTAAGTATGACAGTTGTGGTTAGAGCGACACATTTGACACAGATGTAGGTTTATATGTTTTAAAAAGATATAGATGTCATGGTGCTGTAGATTTGACCCTATTTTTCAAAATGGCTGCCAAACAGGTGCTAAATATGCCTGAATGATGTGTAAAACTGATTTTATGAGTCATGATGATTGCCAAGGTGTTTAAGCTGATCCCTTAGCTGAACCATGACCCTATGTTATTAAAGGTTAATTTTGTACACCTTTCATAGCATATAAACCTACATCTGTGCCAAATGTGTTGCTTTTGTTGCAAAATGCATAATTGTTATGCCAATTTTAACCAAGCCTTAAATGTGATTTTTTTTTTTTTTTTTTTAATGTACATATACCCTGATTTGAGAGAGCAGTTAATGCTCTTTTTCATTATTCTTTTCATTAATGAAACATTTTTCATAATGCAGTAAAAGACTTTTGGAGTGACGTTTTGTTTATCCTATACCTTGTCTTTAAAATTATAAATGTAACATATTAAAACTGCTATTGCATTAGATAGCCTTTCTGCATGCTCAGCCCTGTCTTTCGAAATTATGTTTGTATAATAATCTCCGCTCTTTCAATACAGTATCTGCACGTAGGCACTAAAGCACAATTTAATATATTTATGGTTGAAGTTTAAAGATCCTGTCCAGTCATACGTTCTCAGAGACGGGGTTGATACTAAATAGTTTTACACTTCTACAAATGCTTTTTAGATCACTCTTTTATAATATCAGATGTTGCTTCACTACTAAACCTTAGGCTCTGTTTCATTTTCTTGGTAAAACAACAAACTCTTTTGTACATTTACATTAATAGGTAATATAGTTTTTTTGTATTGTTGTGACTGACCCTAATGAGACATTTGTAAGACTTTAATAATTAAATTTTGGTTGAAATTGATGTCAGTGTCTTGGTACAACAATCACTGGTCTGATTCAGGAAGGCAAGCTCATTTCCAGTAGCAAACAATGACTGTAAATTGCCCGTAATATTAGGCAGGAGCTTTAGACGTGAAGAGAAACCACCACACCCTCGTGTCCTGATAGTCCTTGGTTAACACATGCCACTGTGATGCAACATCCGTGTATTATGAAGCAGAATAACCCGGCGCTGGTGACTCATTGAAGGATCTCGTTAGACCTGAGCTAAGTTTTAATGTGTCTACTGCAACTGTTTTTGAGCACCGTCTGAAGTGAGACACCTTCATAGAGACTGACTCACTGAAACATGCTGCTCTGAACTGCTTATATTATGAGTCTCAGTGGATGATAACAGTATGGGAAGTGTGCAAGAGAGTGAACATATCACATGTCATCAGGTTAGTTTTTACATGGTTGGAGCAGTGACTCATAGTGAGAATGAAATGGACCAAGTGCAGTCTAAACCATGACTATGACTACTCGGACAGTAATGACACATCACTGTCTTTGCTCCAAGATGCATGAAAGTAGTTTTCCTCTGCAAAGAAAAAGGGAAATCTACTGAGCTCACAGTTCAGCTATGGCAAAAGTTGGTTCAGACCAAATATGAGGCCACTCATCTCTACATATATCCCTCTGAAATCACAGAGCGTATTCTAAAGTTAGGATTTTGACTTGATTCAAGAGCGGTGGTGTTGTTATGAGTGTTTTTGGACAAATGTTACCTTGAATGTCTGTAAAGCAATGACACATTCTTCCTGTTTTGTTGTCACATTCAACTGGAGGATATGTCGTCTCTGTTTTGAAGAATGAGGCTAGCGTTGTTCTACACTTTTCATATTGTCAACCAGCCTCAGGAGAATGACTTAGTCTGTCTCTTAATACTTTCTGACTTCTTGTGGCACTCAGCCCGAAGCTCAAATGTTCCTACTGAAAGTGTGCATCTTTAAAAATGGGACACACATCAGTAGTTTTAAACATGCTTCATAACTCCAAGCAGTTTGATTCAGATGAGAGTAAATGGTGCATTTTGGGAGGAACAAGTTCAGCTGCGGATTAATACAGTGAGTCAAAATAAACTAGAGTGCCCAGGTTCATTGTAATGAAATAAAATAGTGTGGCTCCCAGATGTGTTTTTGGACAACAGTGGAGCTCTATGATACAGAGAAATAAAATATATCAGACTTTGGATACAGTCAATACTTGTTGGTGGGGTGCTTGTTTTGGTTTTGGTCCTAGAAATGACGTTTGAAAAAACTACTCCACCCCACTACGAGTGGATACTGTATCGCAAGATCGTCTATTTTGGCAGAAAACCGAAATACGTTGTCAGTGAATATTTTGTTGATACATTAATTATCAACATTTGACGTTAATATGGGCAGAACTTTAATCACATTTAAAGGCAGCTGTGGTTTATCAGCATGCACTGCTGCTAAAACGATGTTGGCGGTTAGGTTGCAGCCACCACACAGTGTTTTTACTCAGCAATGAAAATTCGTGTTAATAGAGATTTTATCTGTGGAGCTCTCTGCTGCGATGAAGGAGGCAGGTTACATCATGCTTGAGGCGAGAAAGGAGGTGCGCAGCTTAGCTAGAAAAATGATATGAATTTGTATGTTGTCTTCATTTTTATTCTACAGCGCGCGTTTAAGGAACATTATACATGCATAGTGGAATTTAGAGAGAGAAGATGGGTTGAGGAATGATCAAAAGGTGCAGGTGTATATGTCTGTTACTGTCTTTGTCGTAACAGTAGGGTTTTGTTATATGAGGTATGATGTTAACAAGAGAAAGTCAAGCAGATTTTGTTTTTGTTATTATGCTCTGTTCTGTTTATTTAGCTGTCTGTCATTGCCCTGATATCTACATGTGTTGTGATATTGACAGCAGTTATTGGTTAATGTATACCTAAAATAAAATTAACGCAGGAGCGAGTACTAGTTCCACGAGCGATGAGCGAGTAACTAATGTAATTAAATTACACAATAAATGTCAGTGCAATCAGTTACAGCTACTGAGAAAAAAAAAAATGTAATTAAAATACAGTTACCAATGATTACGAGGGGCTGTAATCATCTGGATATATTCTTCCTGGTATAAAGTTTATATGTGATATTATTTCTGCTGCTTTCCATCATTTAACCGAGCAGTAACACCTTCTTTTAGGATAGCCTGTTTCCGGAAAATGTTCAGCTTTAATTAAAAACATTTGTAAGAAAAGTAACCAAATATCATAAGTTACATTACTTAATACATTTTCAACTGAGTAACTAGTAACCTGTAACATTTCAAAAGTAACCTTCCACTGAGAAAATGTGATTTGCTCGCTATTACATATTTGCTGTTTTAAATTAGTTGTATATGAACTTAATTTCTAGGAGACATGAAGATTTGTGGGACTTGATGATAAGAAGAATGGAGTCAGTTCTCGCCAGTTTTATACTTTAAGAAAGTTAATATCTTAATGTCCATGTGGGCTCAAGAAAATGCTTTTTTTTAAAACATGAAAAAAAACTCTTTGTAGCGACAGTGAACATGATAAAAGATAGCACCTACCCATCACACCTCTATTCCTGAGTGCTACATTTATGCTCCAGACTTCACACTTCTTAAATAGAATTCATTTTAAACTCTGATGTCATGATCAACCAGAAACCTGCTATTGTTCAGCTGTGACTCTGGAGAGCAGTAATTGGTGGTGGTAGTTTGGAGGAAAAACATGCGGTGCTGCTCTCTGATTCAGTTATTAATATTACACAAGCTCAGTGTGTGCCAGCTCTTGGGAAACTGTCCTGTGATGGCGTCAGCCTTGTGTGAGACTGGAGGGTGACTGAGGTCGAGTGACTCAGCTCACCTGCTGGCACGATGACCCTCTTCTCCTCTGTGGTGCTGCTGGGTGGGGTGGCCGTCTGGGGGCTGACGCGAGGCTCCGGGTACGAGGCCTGGTATGGCATCGGGGCGCTGTCATTGCTCACGTGTCTGGAGCGTTTGGTGACGCTGCAGTCCACAGGGGACTCACGGCTAAAACAGACAGATGAGAAAAGTGTAGTAAGATCATTCAAATATCTTATAAATGTTGTAAATGTTATTCAGTGTCAGTACGCTGCTATTTATGCAGCTCTAAGAACTGCTATCGTTTCAAATTATGAGAAGTTTAGTGTGGCTGCTGATCTGGTTGTAGAATTCACAGTTTCAACTGGTGCAAGTTTATTTCCTCTTGCAATGTTTGCTAATAGCTGAGAGAAGATAAGTTCAGTCCCAATCTGTTTCACACCATTCCAGTGAGAAGGTCATAAAAAGAAGGCTTTCAAGATGTAGATCTAAGTATCTCTAAATTAAAATGGTTGCACGTCCCAATCTGGTCTTTATATAGAGATTAGCTGTTAGTAAATATTTACACCTGCTAACTACCAGGTGTATCTGGTTGATTCCATCTGTAGGTAGAGCTGTAACAATTAGTCATTTAATCAGTTAGACAATTGACAGAAATTAAATGGCAGCTGTTTTGATATTTGAGTATTGCCTTCGTCATTTTTTGAATAAAGAAAGCCAAACATTTGTTGGTTTCATGCTTCTTGCTCCTTTTCTTTGTCATGCAAGATAATAAACTGAGTTGCTTTGGATTTTTGGACAGATAAACAAACTATTTGAAGATGTCACCTTGGCTCGGGGGAATTATACAGGGCACGTTTTAATATTTCCTATCATTTTACTGAAAAAAAGATGAATCCGTTAAGCCGGACAATAATGAATCGACAATGAAAATAATAGTTAGTTACAGGGGAAGGACTGGAAGAACCTTTCATGTAGCAGCAGTTGAAGTTTACTCAAGCAAAAGTACCAACACGACAATGTAGAAACACTCTATTGAGTCCTGTGCTCAAAATCCTGCTTCAGTAAAAGTACAGAGGTATTATCAGCCAAAGGTATTAAAAGTGTTAGTACTCCTTCTGTAGACACATGGACCCTGTGACTGATATAATATGAAATTATTAGATTGTATTAATAGGCACGTGGCATTTTACCCTCCTGAGGACATCACATTTTGGGTTTACTTGACCTTATACTTCATTCTGCTTAACTCAGACCTGTTGTCTTCGTTTGTGGACACTTTTTTGTGCCATCTAGTGGTGGTAAGAGCACAGGACACTAATCCATGTAAAAACAAGATGTCAGCCATCTCTGCCAAGTCAATCTGCAGCCGATCCCGACACAAAAGTTGACAAGGTCCAAATCTGATCAAATGTAATGGTTGAAACTTGTTTTTTTTTTATAATGAATAATGTGGTTAGTTTGATGTGGCAACAAATTTTACCAATTTTAGCAACAGTAATTAGGAAGTAGTGGTTTGAGGACATTGGGACTTTATCACCATTGAGAATGTTCAGTTTTTATTACATCAGGTCCTACTGATCCCAAATAGCTAGGAGCAAGCCCCCAACCCTGTCTACTCAAATCTACCTTTGCCTGTTGCGAAACTACTTTCTTAATTACGTTTTTGTGGCACCGTAGTCGCTGCCTAGATTATGTTCTCGGACAAAGTTTATTTCAGGTAAAGAAACACTACATTCACGTACTGCATAGACTATAGAAGAAGATGGCTGGGGGGGATGGCGGTCGTACCAAGTGCAGGACCTTGACACCAGAACGTATGGTCTGTGTCCAGACTCCTGTCTCAGGTTTAGGCAACCAAAACACTTAATTTAAGGTTAAGGAACACATTCGCACTCTGTCCTCGTCACATATTGATGTTTGATCATGGACTTTCGACGTCGTCCACATATGTGCAAGGTACCCTGGGTGTGTTGGTTGTTGACGTTCTGGGACGCCGTGTCAAGTTTTGCCTGTTACATGCGTTGTCTTCTTTCAAAATACACTTCTGTTTTCACAGGAAATTTAACGTTTACATTCAGTCTCTTTCAAAATAAATGCACTACGTCAGTACAACACCGCAGATTGGTGGTTAGATTTAGGAACAAGGAACAGGATTTGGCTTTAGAACATTTTTGCAACTTGTGTGATATGTTCATTAGCAACATTTCCTCACTAGGCTTAGTAATTCTCTCTGCTTAATGCTTCCCTCAAACTTATTTGCTGTTTCGGTTGTTGTTGTTTGCGGTCTGACAATGATTTAACCTCTGGGAACAACCGCCAACATTTCAGAATTGTGGTGTAGCCAGCAAATGTCCGGCCCAAGACTTTCTCTTCCATGTAGGGTCATTTCAGCTAATGTCTACAAACAGATATCCGCATGTTGGAATGCAGACACATTTATAAAACGCTCAAACCTGATTGGTTAACACGACTGGGAAAACGGACTACAAACGGAAACAACACGCTTCTCATTCCAAAATCTGGTCCTGTTGCCTGCAGATGCTTTATACATATGCAGATATCTGTTTATAGAGATGAGGGGCCCCTAAGTAGGTGCTGATTTTTTTGGGTCACAATCTTTAATAGTCTTTAATAATCTGTGATATTTTATAAAATTATCTTTTTTTTCATAATCTTACTCTGAAATGTAGCTAGTAATTAAAGCTGTCACATAAAGTTAGTGGAGTACAAATATAAATTAGCAGAAAATGTGCAAAATTACAAGTAGCTAGAAATTAGTAAACATTCATTCCACCACTGATGCTATGTAATCCTTTAGTTAAAGCTGAAACACCAAGAAGACCGTATTTGGAATTCAAACATTTCCACTCATCAGTGGTGGAAAACAACAAAGTACGCAGGGTTGCATTTGGTAAGAGAACAATAAACAAACATTTTTAGAGTCTGGAAAACCCAGACTGTTGACATGGACGATGACAAAGCTACAGTCAGATAATCCGGGAACCCTTTCTCCCCTGTGGCCTCAGCCTGTCCTGACTCACCTGGTTCCATTGACGTGTTCGCCCCTTTTCCCAGCGTTTTGTGCCGCCGACCCCACCCATTCTGGCTCGGTGGGCTCAGGACTCTGCTTGGAGGCCTGGCTGAACCCGCCGGGCGATGTCATCTCAGCCTTCATGTGCACTCCGCTGTAGGGCGGCTCGAATATGGGCTGATCCTCACTCACCACGGACAGCGCTTCCTGTCAAACAGAGCCACAGTGGTCAGTGTCTGACATTAATGTGTCGGGTCACAACCTGTGGAAACTGTCTTTTTTGCCAACAGTCTCTGTTTATTCCACTCAAGATGCCTCGGTGAACAGAAGTAAAACCTCGTTAGCTATAAGAGCTGTTGGAGTGATAGTAACAGCACAACATATCTGAAGATTGAAAGATTTTACTGTTATCCAAGGTTTCAAAGTAAAACTTGTTGTGTTTTGTTTGTGAATATAAACAAAGTCCCGGTTTTAAACTTCACTTTAACAGGAAAACAGCACCCCTAATTTCTACTGAAAGACTTTGTTGTTTGTTTGTTGCTTTTCTTGTGGAAGTTGTTTGTGATTCAACAAATTCAATAACCATATTTTTTTTAAAGGATAGACCAACAGAAATTACAGGAAATCATATCTGTTTAAAATACTGACTATAACAGCAAAAACAGTGTTACAAAATGACTCACCAACAATAGATAATGGGTTTGAAACGCAATAAAGACTGACTGTAAAGGTCAAGTTCCAGTCCCAGAAGTGACAAACCAAACACTAGATAGCATCTTCTGTGTTTTTGCTTCAGCCAACATGTTTAGCAGCCCCCCGCGATGAACGGCAACCACAAAACACTGATATTTTTAATGTGAAATCTATTCAGTGTTTTTAGTCACCTGGGTTGTTTGTTTTGGAGAGGAAGAGACCTCTCGGATAATTTGGCACCTGGTAAAAACCTCCTGAAGATGTAGATCTTAAGTTATCAGATTAAAAAGGTGACCACACATTAGGAGGTACTAGGCCAACAGCGTTGGAGAAGCACCGATTTGTAACTTGATACTGCTTTAGTCAGTGTTTTTAGACCTCTGTGGATAATTCAGCTCCCAATAAAAACCTCTTGAACAATGAACACTGAAGGAATCCTAACCAGGAGAAATTTCAGCTGGTTGCAATGTGCAGTCTTCACCTCAAGATGCCAATAAATCCCCCTAAATTTAACATACTGCTCCTTTAATGCTTAGAGAAATTACCTATGTATTAAACAACTTGACAAATGAATCACTTCCTTCTACTGTATACTTTCCCATTCAGGAAACATTATGAATATGTAGAGCAACATAAAAACTCTGTCTAGATTCATACTAGCAGTCTTCTGACTGTATGCTTTTGTTTTTAACCTCCAAAATAACGCTGCAACGACAACAAAAAAAAGCTTAAGATTCAGTGCAGTTACCTTGTGATTGATTACAACTTTAAAGGTATGTTTTTTCTAAACAACCAGAGAGACAGCAGGTTATCAAACCACTCAGAAAAATATTTACGTGTGAAATCACAAGTAACTGTTTAGGCAGTCAGGAGGCTGTCTAATCTTGAACATCAGTAACCTTAACCACAGTTTTATTTTGTCGTTAGGATTGGGGTTGAAGGCAGGGGGGGAGGGGTGTTAGCTCAAGGTGGAGTCTAATCGAGATTATAAATCCGTCTTCCTGTGTTCAGCACCTACAGTGAGGCCTCAAAACCACCCCAAGATGGCACTTTCATCCCACGCACTCTGGAGGGCAAAACACCGGACCTGTTGTTCTGCCTGCTGCTCACATTAAGTGTGTGCATGTATGATGTGGCCACGGCACTCTAAGTGGGTGCAAGTGCGTGTTTGTTTAGAGGAGTAGAGCATTGTCTTTGGGCCTTGTACGTCAGTGCCGTGCTTTTTCAGTGGCCTACAGGAAACCTGGCCGCCATGTGCAGAGGAACCTTTTGGCACAGGCCAAGGGAGAGGAAATGGTGGAGGAGGGGGGCACAGTGTAAAAATGTGGGTCATTTTAAAGCTGGAAAACAACCCTAAAGGCCTGTGGTCTGGGGAGGGGAGGGGGTCGGGTTCATTGGACAGCAAGAAGAGTATCGCCTTGATTGAAGTGCCGCCTTCGCATTGTGTTGTTCTTTTTGTTTTTTCTTTTTTTGCCTCTGTGTTTTTTTTTAGCTCAATTGTTGCCTGAGCATTGTAAACCACTTCTTAATGCATGGCACACAGTTTGGCATTTCCTCAAGGCTGCAGACAAACTGATACAGAAGTCGGTGTGTGGGATTTTAGCAACTGGAGCTTTTGCTTCTGTGTAACGGATATTCCTTTTTTAAGCAAACAAAAGGTTTTAGTAAACAAAAAAAACACATTCTGTGTTTCACATCAAACAAATATTACCTGATATTAGTTGCTCACGACTTAAAGACCCAGACGATAAAAACATATAACGTGTTATGTTTTAAATGAATTTAGATTTAGCATTGTACGCCTATAACATCGTTAAAGTCATGATGTACCATTAAAAAAAAGAGCAATATTGTCTTTTTTGTTCTGTTTCTCTCTCTCTCTCTCTCTTTCTCTCTCTCTCTCTCTCTCTCTCTCTCTCTTTTTTTCTCTCTCTCTCTCTGCGGCTAAATTACCCAGAATGCCACTTGATTATCAACAGTTAGGTCAGATATTCGGCAGTGCTCAGGCTGCTCTCATGAACTGTTCACCTATTAACTAATAACTGACCAGTTAATTAAAAAACTAAAATTGAAAAAAAAAAAAAAGAAAAGAAAAACGCAAACTGACATTTTTGGTCAGGCGCTCCTGTGGTTCAGTGTGAGCTTTAGCACCACATTTCAAAAAGCTATCCATGTTCCAGTGTTTTGTGATGTAAACGTCTTTCTATTTTATTTTCTGTCAGCTTTGTTGACAGACAGTCGGCTAGCTGTGTTAACACATCACAACGTAGTGCCGACCCTCCAGTCTCCACTGGTTAGCTGACGTTAGCCTTGGCTAAGTTAGCAAGCGAGGATGCTTATTTGTGGCGGGGTGTGGAAACATGGAGCCCACTCTCCAGTCTCTCTGCACATCACCCCAGTGAGTAAGCGGCATCATTTTGAGCCACAAAACCCCTTTACTTTGTTAGCACCACTAGCCATGCTGACACTGCTAACAATGCTGACAGAGCTAACGGTGATAGTTGACAATGCTAAAGGGGGTTTGTGGCTCAGAGTTGAGCTGCTTACTCACCAGGGTGATTTCGGGGGAGACCGGAGGGTGAACACAATGATTCCACTGCAATGCTGCTGGGTCAAAACGGCATTACCAGCGGTAATCACCAAATGAGCAGCGCTACAAGAGGTACCACCCAATCTGGCTGGTGCTCAATGCTGAGCAGCCAAGGCTACCTAACCAGTAGAGAACAGAGGGTGGGAAGTGGACTCTGTGTTTTCACATGTTAATGTGGCTAGCCGGCTGTCTGTCTCCCAGCTGACCCAGGTGGTGCACAGTGCAGTAAACTCAAGAGTAGGAGAATTAACCCAAAGGCCGACATGCCTAACCAGTCAAAAATATTCTCAGCCGTTAACCAATTAATTGTTAACTGTTGATATTGTGCTTGGGAAGGCCGTGATCACATGACCAATTAGCAAAAGGCTGCGTAAGGCCTCAATCACACATAAAGTGTTTTAGCAGCTGGAGGTGCCTTTTTGTAATCGTTTTTGTGTTGCTAGGGCCTAAAGTTTTTGTGCTCTAGGCGTCTGATATTTTGGCCAGAGCGCTCTGAACTCCTCCAGTTCACTTCAACTCAGACCGGAAAAGCATCCTAAGTCATCCTAAAATATGCCTGGAAACAGCCATCATCGAGGAGAAGCTCCTGGACCAACTGGTGGTACTCCCCATGATCCACGCTCTTTTTTAGGGCCTCATGTACCCACACAGATCTCCATTTCCCTGTGCCCAACAAACTATTTGCTGACAGCCTCTCACCCTCAACCAGAGCTACAGCAAGTACCTTCTGCCAAAAATTTTAGGAACTAGATAGTAATTGCTGTCAAATAAATACGATTTTAAAAACCGAGAAAGGTTAGGGTATGGAGGTGATGAGGTGGCTGCCTTGCAACAATAAAAAGGCGCAACAAGCGTTCTTTTACTAGTGACATTCCTTTAAAAAAAAAAAAAAAAAAAAAAGCCAGTGCGATGCACATCACGTTTTGCACTTTGTGATCAGGGCCTGTGGAGGATGGTTCAAACAAACTTAGGACTTTTCACCCAGAGATGGGTGTTCACGTCCCAAGTGAAAGTAAAGTGAGGTACATAGTCACCATTTTTATTTTCCTAAACCTAACCAACATAACTTCAAGTATGTAACTTTACAGTAAGCAAATAATGTGACAACGCCATTCATAGGGCACTTATGCGTTAGATATCCTGTAAACTGTTGTATGACGATACATTGGGGTGTGTTATGCTAGTTGCAGCCAATGTTGCCCCAAGCTAAGATAAGGAGCAGGTTTCAGAGGTCTGGTAGATTCACTTCTTTTCGAACTCCACACTTTGAGATTTTATTTTATGTTCAAACTTTAATTTTATGTTCCAGCTGAGGCTGACTCAAGTGACATCACTTGAGGTAAATGATCAGACTGGACGCAGTTCCATCTTGTGCCACTAAACACTTGCAATAACTGTTTTAACATAGTAGTAGGGTTGCAGCAGTATACAGGTTTTTAGGTATACCATGATATTCAAATTGACAGTTATCTTACGGTGTACATTTGCGTATCTATGATACTGGAAAAAATGCAACTGGATGGAGAATCTCAGATTTATTTGAGTTATTTTAAAAACTGACACTTTTAACAAACTTTCATTTGAAAAATGTTTTCAAGTTTCAATTAAAGTGATAAAAAATTTGGTCAACCAAAAATACCTCTCTGTTTTCATTCCTTTAAGGCTCTTTTTTAGGTTATAATAATAATAATTCTGTAGTGGTGTGATACTGTGACACTGATATTTTCTGAGACAGTTCCCCTTTAAATGTTAAACACCGTACATGAATAGAAACATAAGAGGTTATGTTCTACATTAAGGAAACTCTAAATGAAGTAGGTGTCACTTTTTTCGATGATCAATATCTACGTTGCAACGCTAACTTCATGAATTCTTTCATGTGACAGAAGTGTTTGTGTTTCGCAGGACTTCTTATTGCCCTGCTCAGCTTTCTTTCGACCGCACTCCGTGTTTACTTCTTCTTCAACTTGATTGCTTTGTTTGACTTCTGTCGTGTTGTCCTTTTCCCCCCCACTCTTCCTCTCACGCTCTCAGTGC
Organism: Epinephelus fuscoguttatus; assembly: GCF_011397635.1. Taxonomy (NCBI): domain Eukaryota; kingdom Metazoa; phylum Chordata; class Actinopteri; order Perciformes; family Serranidae; genus Epinephelus; species Epinephelus fuscoguttatus. The sequence goes on from NC_064759.1 coordinate 10,650,156, forward strand.
CTTCAGAGGCCCTCCTCTCTGTGCAGAAGTGAAACGGTTGGCTAAAGCAGGCTAATTCTCATGAGAGGACACGATGGTGAAAAGTTTTACGTCGTGGTTAAAGACGATTTTTTAAAAAAGTTTTTTGGTGCTCAACACTCAAACTGTTGATATTACTGTGACTCACAGCCGCTCATCACATGCAGTTTTTGTACATTCAGTGACAAGCTCATGCTTTCACAACCACAGACTCACACTCCCGCTCTTTCTTTATCTTCCCCTTGCGCTCTCTCCCTCTCTCTCTCTCTCTCTCTCTCTCTCTCTCTCTCTCTCTCTCTCTCTCCTCTGCACACTGATACAAATATACCAAAATGTGGCCTGACCGCTAATGCCACAACTGACTTCCTGTTCAATGTGCTTCAGCTTGTTGCTCAGTAACACAAAACAGCTTTTGAAAACATGACCTTCTCGAGGCTGATGCTGTGCTTGTGCCTCGATGTCCTAAAATTTACACCGGTTAGGTTCAGTTTGATAGTGAACACTTTTCACTCGCTGCGAGAGCACAAACATGAAGTCCTGCACGGAAGCACTTGGCTTAAAGTCAGCAGCTTTGTGGTTGCATCATGCAGTCTTGCCCAAAGAGCTTGATGTTTACGACATAGACGTTCATGATTCGTATATCTTTATGAAGTAACATTTTAGATTAACAGTTAAACTGCAAGAGAAGTGGTGGATAACAACAACAACAACAACGACAACAACACCATGTTTGACTTTGATTATCTAACCTTAACAGCTCCACCTCCAACTGTTTGTTCCTACACTTTTAAAGTATTTTTTTTTATCAAACATCAAAAGGGATGTTACAACACAGCCTAAATGAGATATTTTAAGTCAGTAGTCATGTTATGAATCAGATATGCAGGGTGTCGGTTTAGTTTTGAAGCCCAAAGGCTCTTAATGTTTAATGACAGGGACTTTGAATTAGCTAATAAAATTTGTTCAGAAAAATACATAAAAAGTGAGTATTTTTTTTCATCTTGCACACACCAAATAATTGTCTTTTAGCACAAGATAGAAAAAATCACCTCTCAGGACTTTTGGGGCTCTGTTTTACGAAAAAAAAAAAAAAAGTTAAAAAACAAGTTAAGTTTCTTTCAGTTGGCTATACTTAATGTTTTCTGGCACAGCAGCATGACTGACCTGACCTTGCCTGGTTGCAGCCTATATTCAAAGCCACATCTGCTAACTAGGACTGCAACAATCTGATTATTTTTTATTTTTTTTAGTACTGATTAATCTGCTGGTTATTTTCCTAATTAATTACTCAGTCTGCAGAACATCAGAGAACTGTGAAAAATCCAAGGGGCCAAGGCAACGTAATAAAATGTCTAATTTGTCTAACCAACATTTAAAAAACAGCACAAAGATATTCTTTTTTCTACTCTGGCTAAAGCAAATTTGAGAGGCTTAAAAATTGATTAGCAAAATAGTTGCAGACTTATTTCCGTTCAGTTGACTCATAGATTTCAGCTCTCCTGGTAAAACAAAAAACCAGTGGTTCCCAACTGGTGGCAGGATAAATTGGAGGGACTGCAAAATGAATTGCGAAGTAGGAGAGCAGGAAAAACATATTTCTGAAATGTGCTCTTTTTCCCCCATTTATTCTTGTGAATTACTGAATATTCAAATAAACAAAGGGAAACTTTGGTTGAACTGTTCACAACAGTAAACACATACCTGTGACAAGGGGCCATAAGAGCTTTGTTTAAAGGAGCCAAAAGCCTAAAAGGTTGGGAATCACTGCCTCAAACTGCAACCAAGGATGTGGTTAACTTTTTCCATGCATGCACCAGTTACATGATTCATATTTGAAGTCTGTTAATGAATTTCTTATTTGTGAAGTGTTAAGTAGCTGATTTACAGGTGAACTGCACTGCAGCCTGATAAATGATCCTCATGTTTTGGTCTGGACTGATGGAGATCTTATGTGAAATCAACACAGATCGATTTTAAACTTTAAAGACTAAAACTGAACTTAACAGACTACTAACAGCAGTGCCATTCACACATGATTCATAATAACTTAATATTTTGTGGGTCTCTTCTTTCTTAGCTTTCTTCACTGTGTGTTTGTAGAAATCAAAAGTTTTAAGGTGTTACTGAGCTCCTGTTTACATGTGGGTCTGCCACAAATGGCTTCCAGATACTCCAAGAATCAAAGTATCTAGAAGCGTTAGGGTATCTGTACAACTGGTTTTATGCACCAATGTGTGCCTTAACTGCATGAATTTATGCTGTAAATGTATTTAATTTTGTCAGAATTAAAGTCTGGTGCGACTTAAATGGTTTTATCGTGGTAGACAAATGCACATATTATAGATAATGAGCTGAATGTGTCCCCTGCGTCTCCCTCCCCAGAGAGCACATTCAACAAAGATGAAGTTGTGCAAAGGCACAGCCCTGTGTGCTCGCCATGTCTGAGGCAAGTGGCAGAAAGCAGAAGTAAAAGTTAAGGCAAGCAAGCTGATTTTGCAAAGGCCCGAGCAGCTGCACTTTCTGCCACACAAACAACAGTGCGGTTTTCACAGCTCGGAGCCTGGCAGCACGCAGGCCTGTGCAGGCCGCAGATACAGATCCAGGCCCGGTCTCCTTCACCTCCCAGCCTGTGAGCGGACAACGTAGAGTTAAACAATGCAACGCCTCAGTTTGTCCACGTCGTTTCTTTCTGGGGAGGCTTTGTTGCCTTTTCGACATTTTTTCTAGTCCACGGAGCGGAAATGTGTGCGGAAAGTCTGAGGTTTGAGACAGGAAGCCTGCTGAGTTCAGATAACGACACCTGACAAGTGCTCCCGTTTGCAGCTATAAATTATACTTAAAATAACCTAAAACACACAATCTGCTGCAACACACTGCGAGAGAGTCATTATCTAAAGAATCACGTTTCATTAACGAAGAATTCCCCATGTGAGCCTGCATTTAAACACCAAAAAACTAAAATATAAAATAAAAATATAACTAAGTAAATGTAAGCCTTCGTGTCGGGGGGGAGGTGGGGTCCTCATTTTTCTGCACTGGCCCTTTAATCATTCCCTCCTCTTCATCTTACAACGCAAATAATGTAACTTGATTGACTTTACACTCCAAAAATATATTTTTTTAGAACCGAAACAGGAGAGGCATGAGCACAATAATTAGTTCCTCAATCTACTGAGGCCATTTTAAAATGCATTTTTTTTTCTAGTTTCACAGTTAACCAAAGAAGGCCTTTATTTTGGTTGAAATATCAAGTCATTCGTTATAATAAATGGTTTATAACAAATTAAGAATTGCGTTATTAATATTGCGTCGAAGTTAGGAGAGATTATTCAGAAGATTGCAAGAATAATTCAATGCAGAAATAAAAAATAAAAGCCTGCAGGCGAGTGTTGCACATTAGACGCACATTCGTTCAAACGATAAAATGAGTTAGTATATTTGTGGCTTATAATCAGATAGAAATGGTTGCCTTTTTTCGTTGCGCAATAATCAGTTTTCAGTCATTAAAAGAAGTTCTTTTCGATTTGAAGTCGTGACATGAAGGCCTTTATTTATTTCTGCATTTTTTCCCGAAGAAATTTAATCAAAGCAATTAGTACATTGTGGTCGTCCGGAGAAGATAAACAGCTGTAATGGTATGAAATGTGAAATACCAGTCATCTGATGGAAATGGATCCTCCTGCTCGTTAAAAATGGGTTCTCACTGTATCCAAGTTGATCCATGGCGCCTTCAGGGGCACCTGCCTGGTGCGCACCAATAAAATCCAGCATCCCTTCATTAATTTATTCCTCGTTTAAGTTTCTCAACCCGCTAAATGTTCAGTGATTTCATTCGTTATTTTTTGCTGTTGTGTCGCGGTTCCGTGGATAGTGCGGGCTGGGCTCCAATTAAACACAGCAATTAGAAGAAAAAAATAAACGAAATGCGTTTGGGAATCCTCTTTTACGCGCATAACCGGCCACCAATTAGTGTTTTTATCTGAGTGTAAAGATGTAGTGGTTAGTTGTGTTATTATAGAGCCGACATACAACCACGAACGGGAAGGAAGAGGAAATTTTGTACAAGAAGGAAAGAGTGGGGAGCTCGCATCACCGCCTCGACTCTCTCACTCAGCAGACTCAGAGCTGGTGTGGGTGGCCGCCTGTCATTTTCACCAGCAGCAGCAGCAGTGTTAAAAACCATCAAACACCTACCTTTATCGTACAGTCCATTGCAGAAGCCTCGCAGTTTTTGTCATTTAGTCGTTTTTGTCAATGTTGCAGCTTATTTAGCCTTCTAACCTCACTTCAATGCATGCAGGGGTGCATTGGCTCTATGGCGCAAACCATTGCAGTTACAATTTTTTGCTCACAGACCATAACCGGATGACGTTTTTTTCCCCCCTCTCTCTCTCGCTCTCTCGCTCTCTCTCTCGCGCTCTCTAAATTGGGAAGTGAAGTCACTCTTTAACACTGAAAGTACTGAAGCTGCTTCTCATGAAACCGACATTTAAGTGCTCACAAGGAAAAACAAAAAGCTCAGTAGTCGGTGAAGGTTGGAGTCATGCACCGTAAAAAGATATTCATGGGGTTAATGCTTTAAATGAATACGTTTTTCTCAATAAAAAATAGTTTTGTTTTATTAACGAGCTTTAGTCAGCGGACAGCTTATTTTAAGACGTTTTTTTTTTTTTAAATAATCGTTTATTGAGTTAAACATTAAACGTGAACAGTAATATTTCAACAAAGAAAGTCCTGGCAAGAAGAAAAATAAAATAAGTAATTTAAGTAATAAAATAGTAATAATAAAAATACATGAATAAAAGAAAAAATAACAAAATTATAATCACAGCAGTGCTTGATTTTAAGGTTTTTTTTAACTGTCTTTTTTTATTGAGTTTTTAAACATTAAAGTGAACGGTAACATTTCAATTAAGAAAATAATTATAATATCCCCAACCCTGGCAAGAAAAAAATAAAATAAAATTTAGAAAGTAATTTAAAAAATAAAATGATAATAATAAAAGACAAAAAATAACAAAAATATAATCACTACAGTGCATAATTATCAAAAACCTTCAAATTTTTAAAATCATGAGTTTCAGTTATCTCACGATAAAACGCATCTCTGGACTTCAGCATGAGTGGCTGTTATGAACTTTGCATTTGTGTTGAAAGGGGGGAGTCCTTTAGCCCAAAAAAAGTCCCCTAAAAAAAAAAATTAAAGGAATTGCCTCAACACTCGCTGTGGAGATGTCTCAAGATAAAAACCATCATGATACATTTTTACTGAGTGTGTCTACACCCCCCAGATTAGTCAGTCAGTCAATCAATTATACACGATGAAATGTGATCCCTTCAGCTCCTTTAACTTGTGCACTTTGATTTAGTCCTGTTAGTCCACACTGTTGGCAGCTGCTTTATAACTGCCCATGTTTCGGGATGGCTCTGGTTATCCATGGTTTCTAGTTGTGGAATTATTTCACTGTCCACACATCCCGACCTCAACAAGGCATCTGTATGGTTACTCCACCTGAACACTGCAGCCGCCTCTGCACAAGGTATAGCAGTGATCCACAGCAGGAACAGGACAGCACCTCACATTCCCACTGTCACACCAGTCCTTATTGTCCATAAAGCACTGGCCTCCTCTCCTTCATTCGCCAGAGTCCTCTGCTCTGTTGGATCGACATAGAATCCAAGATTTCAGTGAATGTATATTACAGTTCCAATATTATATCCTGAGGTCGTGCAGTTTATTATCCAACACCTGCGGCCTACAGTGGCTGGTGGGATGCTAGCAGTTGGTGCCATCTTCTCCTCAGCGTTTACTGGTGTTGACATTTGAAAACCTCGACCTGGCAGATGTCCGCAGAAGAGAGAGTTTACAGACTGGTGAGTTGATTTCCTCATCTTGATGAGTGGCTTGCAGCCTCATAACACCACCATCCAAAGCCAACCGCAAACAGCACCACAGACTCTTGCAAAATAGACATAAGAGCCCAAATGTAGCACACATTTAGCAGAGCTAACAGAAAGACGACTGGAAATGTCCACACCTCTTAACCAACCTTATTCCTAGCCCCAGTGATACCATGGGTGCAACTTCCAGCGCTGAACCGAAACCTGCAATTTCCAATGGTAACAGTTTGCTTACAGTGTGTTTACAGTACTCTATTCTTCTTTCCAAGAGCAACTGGGAAATAAAACGTGGAACACACCACCTGTTACAGCTCAAACAGGATTATGTGATCAAACCTCTGCCATCTCTGACAGCCATCTCAAAGCATTGTTTTTTCCTTTTCAACCGAGCACGCTAGCAACCAGATTGCCTTGCTCCGTTATAATATTGTTAACTTTAACATGGCCGGAGCTAGCTTAAGGTGAACATCTGCTCCTTCTGAAGATGATTTCTGATTTCTGATGACTTATTAAGAGATGCTAACACATTCAGCAAACATTTAGCATAATTCAGTATTAACTGTAGCTCCATGTAAAGTGAATAAATGTGATGTTTCCCAGCTAATCCTCCACTCGACTGCGCTAACTTCTGATTTGTTAAAAACTGTTCTAAATGAAACATGAAGCTGAATTTAGCAGCAGACTCAGTAGACTAGTAAGAGAAATAAATTTGGGCATTCATTTTTTTATATGATATAAAGGATGTACAGTAAATCAAACACATCCTCAGCCCTAATGACTAAATACATTTTTCAAGATGTGTTGCTGAGTTTATTTTCTAATGTAGCTTGAGAATGAAGTCAGACGGGGAAAGACAGGGATATCATGCACTGACGTTGAGTGACGGACCTGTCAGTCTACGTGTCATTCTCCCCTGTAAATTCTGATGTAATACTTTTTCGCTATGTCTGGTGAAACTCTTGTGGTTTCATTCATATCAATGGTAACCATGGCAACTGGAGCAATCCCCTTTTGTTCTGGTTACATGTTCAACACATGGTTGCTAAAGACAAAAATGTAGCTTAGACTGGTTGTTAGTCGTCACAGACACGGACAGTGCAACAGGTACCAGAGCTCCGCAAAGACATTTTAGAAAATGCTAAGTTAACATTAGTTAAATATTTGTTTAAAGTAGTATAGTAGCTACCAGGACTAACCACAGACAGTCTATGGGACTAACTAGCTTACTGCTACTTCCGCTCTCTCACTGGAAGCTGCACCCATAATCATTTCTACAGTAGTGCCCTCAGGAATAAGGTGGATAGGACTTTAGATGGGCTGACACCAGCATTATAAGGCCCTTTTACCGGAACAGTTTACCAGATAACATTAGATACCGGGAGCCTCATAATGACTTTTGATTTGGGGGCCACATTTAACTACAGCAAAAACATCCACTTACAAACTCTCACACAACTCATGTAGTATAATCCAAATCTCATTTATCCAGTCGTATGCCCAGTACTTCCCAAAAACTCATGCAATTTCCCTGAGACCTCAGTATTGGAGTCTCAAGAGAGCTACATAAAATTCTCTTTCAGTTCAGTTTTGTGCTGAGCATACGACTGGATACATGAGACGTGGATTATACAGTATGAGTGAGTGTGTGAGATATTTTGCTATAGTGTTGCTGTGGTTTAACAGTCCCCAGTCAGTCAATAAATAAACATATTAACTGTTTTCCTCATGAATTTAAGGTAACATGCATGAATGACTAACTGATATATGAAGAGGCATTTTGTGGGTGCGGTATGAAAAAGTAGCTCAGACTTAAGACTGTAATACAAAACTATAACACAATGTAGTAGAAAAAAGTCACATGCCAGCATTAAATACTACTCGGCTGAAAAAGTCAGACACCTGCCTTCAGAAACTACAGTTCATCTGGGGGTATTGCATTAAGAAAGATGACTCAGTTAGTCACATAATTTCAATATAACATGCAACATTTGTTAATAAATAGCAACAATCAATACCTTTGACTAATTGTAATCCAAGGGGGTTCAATTACAGGAGAGAAGCAATGGTAACATATTTGTTTATGGCTGTAATTTATTCTTATTGTCAAAAAAAGTGTGCAAAAAAAGTTCATTTAACTTCTTGAATCACGGTGCAAATATGATAGACTCGCTGAATACCTGTGAGCCACTGCAAAAATGTAGTTAAAGTTCCAGTTTAATTAGATGTAGTTCCCCAACAGTGGAGAATCAAACATGCATGAAGCGTCCACTCCAGAGAGCCATTAAAACCTTTTTTATTTTGATTTCTGGCAGGTTTGGTGCTTTGGTTTACTTCAGCTGTGACCCACTGTGTGATCACCCCAGGTGGATTCCTGATAGCTGACTGCAGACGGTTGTTAATCACCTCGTGTTGTGTCCTTGTGTTGAGGTCCTAAGGTGGGGCTCCTAATCACGACTCCCGTCTCCCACCGACGCGCACGATTTCACCCGGCTTCACTTTTCCAGATGGAGCTGGCCTTCAGTGTGTGTGTGTGTGTGTGTGAGTGTGTGTGTGAGTTGTTTGTTTATACAAGGCCCTGGGCTCGGCCTTATCTGCTGCAGCCACTCACGCCGTGATTTCAGACTTTCTTCAGCGGGTACTTGTGTGTGCGTGTGTGTGTGCGTGTGTGTGTGTGTGTGTGTGTGTGTTTTGTGTTTTTTTTTACGGGCCATTGTTTTGTCGAATGGTTTCTAAAGATACAGAGATTTTTTTTCTTCCTCCCACCTCATTAGAAACCGACTGCTCTGATTTCAAAAGCCTACACTTCATCCCCACCCAGTTATTTAGTCCCGCCTGTCAGACAATCAGTGACCGCAGCTCTGAAATATGTCGAAGCCATTCAGTGAGGGAATAAAAAACACCGCTCTCTTTTATTAAATTAATATTCACATCGTTTTCCTATTTTAGAAATGTAGAAATATCCCACTGACGCACTTCTATGCATCCCATTGATGTCCATAAATAATAGTCGACCATGTGTGAATGAATGACTTTATTTCGAACCAAAAATAAAACAAAAATATAATAAAAAAAATCAAAGACAACAGAGTCCTAAAAGGAGTAGATAGAAGTAACGTATATGTCCCTACCCCTTTTCCTACATTTCTTCTTTTAACTCATATATTATCTCAACAAATCCCCAAATTTATTTACAACTAATATAATAAATTAATAATATAGCATATGTAACCGTATTGACTGAGTGCTAACTACCTGTAATAGGCTGCTGTGGCATTATGTATTGCTGTGCTGTCTTGTGTCTGATGTTTTTATATTGTTTTAGTGTATATAAATTCTTCTAGGGCTGCAATTAACCATTATTTTCATTATCAATTAATCTGCTGATTATTGTCTTGATTAATCACATAATAATTCAGTCTATAAAAAGTAAAAAAAAAAAAAACAAGTGAGAAATGTGAATTTGGGTTTATAAGTGTCTTGTTTTGTCCAACCAACCGTCCGAGTCTTGCTTAAAGAAACAACTTAAGCATTTAATTGATTTTATAATTGTTTCCTTGACTAATTTACTCATTTTAGTGGTTATGGTGCCTTTTTAACATCTAATTTTTTAAATTTATTTTTGTATTTTTTTTAACAGTGAGTGTGGTCTCTTAACTTATAAAACTTATAAAATAAAAATACACAGAAATATTATCAAGGTAAAGCTTTATTTATGTGTCAGGGACATTATTGTGCTGTTTGAGTTTAAATTCATTTACAGTATCATGATGATAAGCATTCCTAAAAAAGATTATTTTTTATTTTATTTTATTAACTAATTTGTGTTACACTACTATATGGTATCAGTGAAGTAAAGTAACTATTCCACTACATATCATGGGGAAATATTGGACTTTTAACTCCACACATTTATCTGACAGCTTTAGTTACATTTCAGGTTAGACGTTCACAAATGAAACATGTGACAAGTTTTTAAATTGTTGAACTGAGTATGTGGTAACTAGCTCCACTTCTCCAGACTACAACATTAATTGTAAATTACAGTTAATATAGATGCACATCTCAGTTAATAACCATTAAGTACCCAGACAAGCTGTAGTATAAATAGTTTTATATCTGAAAATATATAAAATAGGACATAATAATGAAATAATCAGGTCAACAACCTCTGAGAAAAACCTTTCATGGAGTTAAGGGCGTTAAAGACAATTATGGTATTTACTGTAGTCTATTTAAAGATGGTGTTTCTGCGAATAGGTACCATTTAGTCGTTACATGCCTGTTTGTACATTATGAGTGTGTAAACTGATATATCCTCCTGAGACCCCAGCAGTATGAAAAAACTAAACATCTTTAAACAGGAAGTAGCTTTGGAGAAAAAACAAAGATGTGTGTCACAAGTGTGTAATAAAGTATAAAGCCGTTCACCTGAGCATTGTTGTGCAAAAACTTAATTATAAATAAAGCAACTTGTAATTTGTTCATTTGGAAACTCTGCATGAATTTCCCTGGATCCATACTCCAAGCTGGAATGTCCTGTTGCCTCTAGGAGGAGTCAGTCATGCCTGATTGGCTCCAATATCCTCAAATGAGACGATTATTAAAGCTTGTTACTGTTGCTAAAATTGATCAAATTTGTTGTCACATCAAACTGCAAACATAATTGATTATAGATATACAAGTTTCAACCCTGAAATGTGATTAGGGTTTGCAACGTGTCCACTTTATATCTGGATCGGCTGCAGACTGACTTGGCAGCGTTTGCCGCCATCTTGTTTTTACATGGATTAGTGTGTTCTGCTTTTGCTACCACTAGATGGCACAAAAAAGTGTCCACAAACGAGGACAACACATCTAAGTTAAGCAGAATGAAGTATAAGGTGCGACAAACCCACAATGTGATTTCCTTGTATGAGGACGCAGGGTCTCAGGAGGATATACAAAACAGAGAGAGCCCAGTCTCACTCTGAAGTCGCTGAAATCTGGCACTTGGGCAGTGACTTGCCAAATAAAAAAAGGCGTCCTTTAACGTTGAAATGAAGTTAAGGCAGCAAAAGTCCAAGTGGGGCTGGTGGTGGATGGGTCCAACAAACCATGACTTTCACCTGAGAGAGCGGTGTCTGTGTCCCCTAGGATTCTCAAGCCAAACCCTGTTGTTTTTTTCCTAAACCCAACCGTGTGTTTGTTGTTGAAGGGAAAAAAAAGCCATCAATTCATGGTGTTATTTGACGTATTGCGTTGATTTTGAAAGAGACTTGTTAAATTTCCCGTGAAAACAGAAGTGTATTTTGAAAGGAGACAATGCATGCAACAGTTAGAACTTGACATGGCGCCCAGGAGCGTCAACAACCAACGCACCCAGGGGATCCTTTCACGTCACATGTGGACGTGGCAAGACCAAACATCAATATGTGACGAGGTCGGAGTGAGAATGTGTTGACAGAGAGGGTGGTTTAGTGCCATGTGAAGTGTGAAGTGGCAACACCTTACGCTGAGGAGGGCCCCCATTCATCCAAATCCACTTAGGGCCCCCAAAAGTCTAGGACCAGCCCTGATTGTGATGTTAAAATAGGTTTGATCATATAGTATTTGACATGTTAGGGGGTCCTTCTGCTGCCCATAGAGAAAGCCAGACCTACTTTATGGTGCTTGTAGTATTTTTACTGATGGACAATGATATTTTTACTTTCAACTGAGAGCTCTGAATACTTCTTCCACCACTCATCGATTCAGGCTCGTCGTGATGTATTTTACCGGAGGATTACGGCGTCAGTACTTTATGAATGAACGATTAGTTGCTTGTTGCTAGGGGAGGAAAGGGAGGGAGCGTCTGACGTCACGTTTAATTAAACAAACCTGGTCACGACGCAGAGCGGGGCACGCGCCCCTCCCACCTCCGCTGCGTTTATAACGGGACCGTTCCGGCCGGAGACTGACCACTCGTTGTTGTTCGTGTTGCCGGTAAATAAAGTTCGTAAATTTCGGAGAGAAGGAGAGAGATGTACTGGGACACTATCATCAAACCTGGAGACAGAAACACAGACAGCAAAGACTCGAAAATAAAGGTGGGTTTTCACTTTTAATTTTATTTTTTTAGAGAACAGAAAATCATGTCATTCATTTATTACAGCCTAATAATTTACCCCATTTATTAATTGTAAATATTGGGTCCATATGGCCAAAAATAGCAGGGTTTTAGGATTTTTTTTTTTTTTTATTATTTTTTTTTTTTGTGACGTTTTATAAACATATTTTTGAAAAAGTAATCAGTGACTCTTATTTGTGATTGTGTAATCCTCAGTGGTGCATTCAAGGTCAAAATCAAACTAAAAAGACATAGTAATGAAAGAGATCATGTAAATTTATTGCAATGAAAAAGGTTGCTGCGTCTGACTTTTCCCCACAGCACCTAAATGCATCAGAAATTAACGTTTTTAAAACAGGCCCTCCTCACAGCTGATAACATGTTATTGGGGTATTTCAAGTGCTTTTAAAAGTACACCCATTTCTGTTGCTAATGATAATAATAATAATAATAATAATATTGCAGTCATGATCAAAGTTGTAATCAGACTCTTTCAACACAGATGGAGATTTGCCAGACTGGATATTACACAGAGGACTTCAGGACACAGGAAGTACCAGCTGGCTTTGACTTTGCATCTTATGGTGAGTTCAGGGAATCAGTTGCACATGATGTTTTCTCCATCGCAAGTTAAACACTCTGACTTTTGATGGCAAAAGGTTTAAACCATCAGTGATGCCCAGATAGATTTTTTTTTATGTTTGCGTGATCTGTTTCCTCTGAACCTGAGCAGCTGAAGGACAGAGGAAATATTTGCACAGACTGTATCATCACATCTGTCAGAGCTTTCTCACTGAGACCTTGACACCCGGGGGCTCTCGCTCAAACCCAGGATAACGGGGTGCTGCTGTGTTATATATGTGTGTGTGTGTGTGTGTGTGTGTGAGAGAGAGAGAGAGAGAATGGCCCTTGAATGGGCTGAGGTAGGCAAAGACGGAGAGAAACAGGGTGGTCAGGTTAAAGACACTCCCCTCTCTGTCTTCCCTAATCCTTTCCTCCAGACTTCCTCCTCCAACAGATTTAGAGTCCCCCCTCCCCAGACCTCCATCACTACTCTGTCACACTCCCTCCACTGGCGTTTCCTCCTCTGTCTTCCTCCCCCTCCCTCCCTTGTTTCCTCCGAGCTGCCTCCATCCATTGAGCTGAGAAAACCGGAGTGCCTGGTGCTGATTCGACAGTAAACAAGCTGCTTTTTCTTGTGTCAACATCCACTGTCAAGATAAAAACCCGAACTTACAAATTCATCCCATTTTTCATCTCTTAATGACCCTTATGCTGAGCTGAGCTGTATTTAACCTTCTGCTTAAAGGATCATACCAATGATTTTTATTTATTTTTTTATTTTTTATTTAAATCAGCACATTCACTACCCAGTAGATATTTTTAGATATATTTTCCTACTTAAAAGTAGGACATTTTTTACCATGCTGAAATAAACTGATACCAGAGGCTGCCTTATATGGAGCGAGAACAGTGACCACAAGTTTTGGCATTGAAAATAAAAATTTGGTGTTGAATATATATATCCATAGACAGTATCTAGCAAACAGTTGATGTCAGTCAGCACGCCCCCGAGTTGGCCCCAAAATGGAAGCTAAGCAATGTACTGCTGTGGAGGGGTCGGCAACAAAATGTATTTTAGCCACCTTAAAAAAGTCCCACCTAAAAACACCAGTATCAGTTTAAGTGTACGCTATATTGAGAGTATTTTTACTGTTATACCTTAATGTCAGTCGGTGATTTCCAATGGGAAAATGAAGCCATTACATTGCTCTCTTCAAAGCCAGACTCCATTGAGAAAAATAGTGATTTAACATCGCTGAACAGAGGAGCCACTGGTCTTCTGCTGCCTTGATGAGTTAGTTAGTTTGTGTTAGTGTGTGACTTTGGGATTTTAAATTGTTAGTTCAGATTCACCAAAGTCACACAATAACACAAACTAACTAATTGATTGAAGCAGTGGCAGACCAGCAGCTCCTGTGTTCAACAAGCTAAAATGACTGTTTTCCTTGGATTGGAGTCTGGTCGCTTTGACGAGAGAACAGATGGGGAACTCAGAAACTTCCCTGTTGTAACGGGCTGCCTGACGGAAAGGTTAAACTGATAAAAATACTCTCAATACAGTGTACACTTAAACTAATAATAGTTGGCTAAAATACATTTTGGTGCTGACCCCTGTCCACAGCAGTGCATTGCTTAGCTTCTGTGTTTGACTCAAAACTGCTTCTCCAAACTGAGGGTGTGCCGACTGATGTTTAAAGTATGTGATACACTGACTATGGATAAGTATCTCATACAACCCCACTTCAAAAACAGAAAGTTGAAACTGAAAAAAAGAAGACAAAATGTCAGCATAAAAAAATGACGCTAAAAAAAAAGAGTACCGTGAAGAAAAATATCAGACGATCGTCATTAAATATTAAAGTAAAATCGACAAAGCCTTTGTACACGGGGCACCTGTTCTACCAGGTGAGCTAATGGACGCCCCCAAAGTAAAATAAATTCCAAAGCCAAATTTTATTTATAGCTCCATATTAGTCCAGTATCAGGATCAGTTTATCTCAGCATGGTAAGAAATTTAACTTCAGTGAAGCCAACAGCAGCAAAGTAGGGATGAAGTCAATCCAAAAAAAGTAAAAAAAAACTGTCAAACATTAATGTGGAGTTAAACCATTGGTGTGGTCCCTCTTACAAGCATGAACTTTGCCTCAATCTTGCCGTCATCATCACTTACTGACTCCATCTGTCTGTATTGTGTTTAACCTCCAGACTACCCTGGTGAAGACCTGTCTTTTCTGTTAGACAGTAAAGCTCCTGGACAGCAGCAGTACGTCGCAGAGAGCAGCTACCCAGAGCCACCCAAAGCCTCTCACCCATACGACACTAAAGGTGAAAACTCAAGATACAAAAACAAAATAACCCTCATGGTTAATATAACATAATGAGTCATATGTTGGACTTATCTCACATTTTTTGCTCTTCTTCCTCCTCAGTGAGCACCAGTGATAATTCCCTCTTCAACCTGGACTCATACCAGGAGTTTAACTGGTGGGCCTCATATCCACATGGTGAGCTCATACTCATACTGTATTTAAAATACATGTCTTTAAAGGAGTTTCTTTTTCAGACTAACTTTCTGTTTGACATGCAGATGGGCTGACGGTAGACCAGTCACAAACTGGATACCAGGAGTCTCCACAGACGTACCAGAGCCTGGTGCCCCAAAATGGACAGTTCAGCCCAGCCATGGAGGGCAGCCACAGCCCCTTTCTAACTTCAAAAGGATCAAATGCATTACAAGGTAAGACATTTCACCTGTGGATGTTACCAACACCCTCCCACTGGTTTAATTCTTGCAGTTCAGTGCGTAATTCTTGTCACTGTTCCAGGTGAGACGGATCAGAGCTACTCGTGTCACTCGGCTGAACTGTTCGACTCTGACAGACAGAGGCAGCCGTCGTCTTTCTGGCCTGAATATTCCTCTCCCAGCTTCAGCGCCCCCCTACCACACCCGCCTTCGACCTCCTGCCCATCAACCCACGGTCCTCAGTCCTCAGAGCAGTACTGCCCCCGTGTGGTCAAACGCAAAAACACACACCCTCAGAGACCAGACAGGGAGGGCCAGATGACAGGGATGTCTGCTTATCCAGGTTTGCTTTCTTGTCTCTTCTTCTACATAACATGAGATCATATTATGAAACAAGATGCAATGTAGTACATCAAACTAAAGATTAGCACCACCCTGACCATCTGCAACATTAAATTGCCACTTACATATTAATGTGTCAATAATAATACTTCACTAGTATGATATATGACACTCACTGAGGCTAGGTCTTTTGATACTAGATGTAGTTCAGTTTTTGCCTTAACTTAAAGAAAACTTTGATATCTTCAGTAGTTTTTGGAAATGGTCCAGTATTGAGAGAGACGACTGCAGCCTCATCAGCAAAACAGGCTGCACATTAAAAGTGCTTGTTTTGCCACTAACAGGCTCAGATTGTCAGTAGAAGCGTTTGACAACCAGAAGTGGGGCCAAGTTACAGTTTTTTAAGTCACAAGTAGGGCTGGGTGATATGGACAAAAATTCATATCTCAGTATCTACAGGCTAACTGGAGATACACAATTTATATCTTGGTATTTTGTATGAAATGAGCTACATGTTTTCAGTTGCAAGTCAAACCCACATTTGAGATGTCACAAGCAATTTTATAAAAACAGACTGTGATCAAAATAAGATGCAAAAACAGGGATTTTATTCCCCCGTTTGAAAATATGAAGCTGCACAACAGAGACACCTCCAAAACAGTAATTGGCAGCGGGGTTCTGTAAAGTGCTGTAAAGTATAGTTGATTCAAAACATGCATTAAACACACATTAAACATGGCTTAATAGAGACCGTTTCAAACACAAGTACACAAATCAGCTTCCCTATAACTCGCAGCATTCACAGACAAAACACTTGTCTTGATCTGGACACATTTTCCCCACAAATACAACATGCAAATGTTTCTAGCACAAACCAAAGGCATTTTTCATTATATAAATTAACCTAGCAACTAGCATGTGAAAAACATGTGAAAACGGATCAGGTTGAAAAATTAAGAAGTTAAGTTAATGGAGTATTGTTATGCTGCTGTACTGCTTCTTTCACGCATCTGAATACTTCTTCAACAATTGATTTTAATAGGTTAATAAAAAATAGGGTGCCAGTACAACTCCAGTTGCATTCTGTGAACGGATTAATCATTGTATGCATTTATTTATTCATTCATTCATTCATTCATTCATTCATTCATTCAGGTTCAGGTCCAATCCAGTTGTGGCAGTTTTTGCTGGAGCTTCTTCTGGACTCTGCCTGTCGTACCTTCATCTCCTGGACAGGAGACGGCTGGGAGTTTAAGATGTCCGACCCCACAGAGGTAAGGACATGTCTGGTTTTAGCATAATTACTTAAGTGTTGTACTTAAGCGATTGGTTTTTTTGGGGGTTTTTTTTGGCAGTACTTGTACTTAAGGTTTTCCGTTTTATGCTACAGTATACTCCAGAGGGAAATAGCCGGTTTCACTTTTTAAAAACTGTACTTACTTCTTACTTACTACACAGGATAATCTTATAAAACAAATTATTCAGATTTAAACTGGGCATTTCAAATGTCTACAAGTTGTTCCCAGTTACACCAAAGTGATATTTCTGCTCTACATTTCACAGATGGTTTAATTTAAATATTTTTTTTCGAGGCCCAAAGGGTCAAATAATTTCATCTCATCAAAACAAGCAAATATTAGAGAAAAATCTAAATGTTTCAGAAAATATTTGTGTCAGAGCTTTGCTTTTAAATGTTTGCTGTCACTTTAAAGGGGAACTTAGGTATTCAACCTTTTCCCTGTGTTTTTGTGTCTAAGTGACTTGTGGGAACAACGATTTTTGAAGTTTGTCCAGTATTGAGAGAAGACACTGCAGCCGGATGAGTCCAACAAACACAGACTTTCATGCGACATAGCATCCCATAAAATTCTAAAGCCAAATCCAGTTCCTTTTATCTAAACCTAACCACGTGCTCTTGTTGCCTAACCATGTGTGTTTGTTGCTGAAGGAAACAAAACATCAGTTCCCGGTGTTGTACTGACATAGTGCATTTATTTTGAAAGAGACTGTATGAAAACGTTAAATATCCTGTGAAAATGGAAGTGTATCTTGAAAGAACACAATGCATGTAACAGGCAGACGTTGACACTGTGTCCCAGAGCGTCAACAACCAACACACCCAGGGTACCTTGCAGGTTGTATGTGGATGTGGAAAGTCCATGACCAAAACGTCAATATGTGACAAGGTCGGAGTGAGAATGTGTTGGAGAGTCTGTGTCTCTCTAACAAAGACAGAACTAAGTTGAACTCTGTGTTGTTTGTTGATCCCACAGGTGGCTAAACGCTGGGGCCAGTGCAAGAACAAACCCAAGATGAACTACGAGAAGTTGAGTCGCGGCCTGCGTTACTACTACCACAAGAACATCATCCACAAGACGGCGGGCAAGCGCTACGTCTACCGCTTTGTCTGTGACATACAGGGCATGCTGGGAAAGACGGCGCAGGAGGTCCTGACCAGTCTCAACGTTTTGCCCACAAACACTGAGTCATGGCAGTCATGCCCTGGGGTACCTGTAGCAGCAGGGACGTCGGAGCACAGCAGTGAAACATGGGCGTCACAGTAGGGAACAGGTGCCAGGACTCTTGGTGCTGCTGGCAGAGAGCAACCAGCACATTTTAATAAAGTACTACAGCCCACAAAGGGAACACTGCCTCCTCCAGTCCTGGCTGAACCACAGTGTCTTCATGGGCTGATGCTGTTGCAGGCAGATGAGGAGCCAGTGTATAGATGTATGGAGATAGATTTGTCCCAATTTCATTTGAGCGAAAAGATCGACAATCTGTGTGTTAATGTGCTGGTGAAGATTCATCCAGGTCATAGTAATCCTAAATGCTATATTGTAGGCAACTGGACATGTTTGACTTTCTTAAAGACATTTCACCTCTCATCCAAAAGGCTTCTTCTGTTCTGAAGAAGAATATGGCACTCAGGGTCGCGTGTCAGTGTGTAATCGGTAAATATTAAACACCTTCCACAAATACAAAAAACATTTTTAAATCTCCAAGTCTTTTGCAGATGTAAAACAGATCTGCATATATCTCCGAATCTTTGAATACACTGAATTCATTTACAAATAAATGAAAAACATTTGTGAATGTCTTACATTTACAACTTGCGAACAGATATTTGTGAATCCAGTTTTTTTTAAACAATCTTTTTTATTGAGTTTTTAAACATTAAACGTGAACAGTAACATTTTAACAAAGAAAATAAGTATAATTTCCCCAACCCTCGCAAGAAAAAAATAAAATAAATAATTAATAAAAATAATGATGATCATAAAAGTACATAAATACATAAAAGAAATAATAACAAAAGTATAATCACAGCAGTACATAATTTGCAGAAAGCTTAAAATTATTCAAAGTGAATCCAGTTTTTATTTGTGGATCTAAATTCTGCACTTGCAGAGTTTTTGGTTTTTTTTTTTAAATTTTTAAATTTTTAAAATTTTTGGTATTTGTATATTTTTAGCTGTGTTTTATATTTGCTAAATATTTTGTGAGTTCACATTTTTTTTATGTTTGTGGAAGTTTTTTATATATACACGTTTACACACAGACTGTCAATCACACACAAAAAATGAGACAAATCTATCACCATATAAATGCAACATTTCAGGGAAAGAAATACCCAAAAACTCATAAATGTATGCAGGCAGTCTTTACAAA
This sequence comes from Epinephelus fuscoguttatus, assembly GCF_011397635.1. Taxonomy (NCBI): domain Eukaryota; kingdom Metazoa; phylum Chordata; class Actinopteri; order Perciformes; family Serranidae; genus Epinephelus; species Epinephelus fuscoguttatus. The sequence goes on from NC_064759.1 coordinate 10,669,481, forward strand.
CACGTTCTCTGAAATAATAGATCATATTAAATGAAAGTCTTCCGATACCTGTCAGATAACTCCTTAACCTCAGGGCTAAATAACTGCAGCAAAGGGGCATTTCAAGCACTATAAATAGATATTTTTTTGCAACATCAGGGGCCATATTTTCATTTGATGTGTTTCTAAGAAGAAATAGATTTGTAAATAGTGTTTATATGATCGCTGTATAGAGTTTTGTGCATTTATATTATTATTTTTTTAAATACAAAACTCATGTCTACCTCTTGCTAATTGGAATAATGTAAACTGAGAATATTTTCAGGTGCTCACTGTGAAAGTTTCAGCCTGTGTGATAATTGTTTTGTGTAAATAAACTATATAAAAACACAGGTTTGTGTGCAGACTCTTGTTTCATCTGGATTACTTAATTACGCAGACAATAAAATGTGTGTTTCTGGTGCTTGGTGTGATTTCCAGGTTTTCTTATATTATACCTTTATGTGTTACTATGGGTTATTTAGTTATACTTTTTGACAAATTGTTGATGTCATATATTGAAGTTGTATATTACACACAATACATTTGAATTTTAGAGCTAAATAGAAGAAGCTAAATGCCTACATTAAAGAAAAATCAAGCCTAAAAAATCTTAAATATGAGATAATACTGAGATGATATCCAGATATTAATGAAATCAATCAGTGTGAAGTTGCTGCATGTAGCCTGTGATATGCTCAGTTACGTATTTATTTGTATTATTTTGGTTATATTTGTCAGTGCGTCAGTAGTGAGTGGAGTGTATACCCTAAAAGCACCTAGGTGTAGGCCACAGGGTTTACTTCCTTGTCTAATGCTGCCTTCAAGTGCTGCTCGTAAGCATCCACATCAGAGGTCGTAAATGAAAGTGTTTACAACCCACTGAGACCTCGCTCACCTCACCAGATATCAGAAATTTGTTTATTCTCTACATTGTCTTCTTTTTATATAATAAGGTTGTTACTTACTTACTGTTTTTCTGTGTGAAGCTCAAATACGTCAACACCTGAGGTGATCAGGAGAGATCTATTGTTGTGATTTATTATTCATTTAATTCTCTGGGAAACGAAATATGTATGTACACCATACAAAGAAAGAGAAAGGGAAGTGTGTGTGTGTGTGTGTGTGTGTGTGTGTTATTGCAAAAGAACCCTTCAAGAGCAAATATTTATTACATTAAGAGAAATATAAAGGACAGGATAAATACACTGTTCGTCTAAATGCAGCTTATCATACACACTAATAACACCTTGAGTTTAAATGGCACCTGATGGAAATTTTTCATTCATGCTCAGCATACGTAATAGATCTTAATAGACCAAAAAAAGGCGCTCTCTCTCTCTCTCTCTCTCTCTCTCTCTCTCTCTCTATATATATATATATATGTGTGTGTGTGTGTGTGTGTGTGTGTGTGTGTGTGTGTGTGTGTGTGTGTATATATATAATAAAAATGTATTAATATTATTGTTATTATTAATATACTTTTACTCAGGAGTGTGAATACTGTCTTTATCCCCCTTTGCAATAACAATAATCTACGTCTTGATTTATTTCCTAAATTCTGTTTTTATGTATTTATTTATGTGCATTCAAGGTTAAGTCAGTCAAACCGGTGTTGGTTTACTCATTTTACGAACGTATCTATTTTTGCAAAGGACCTCTTCGCTTGTGAATTTACATCCTTTGAATATAGCCTTTGATCAGTAATGTAACTGATGCTGGTGAAAGGTTCTCAGCTCATAATTTTCATATTTACCAGCGTCATTGAATGCCTCCTACCAAGATGGTCTAATCTGATTTTGCGAGGCGTTAGCGGGAAGTACGACTGCCTGCTATCCAGACTAGCCTACATATTCAGATTTCTCAGCATTTAATAGGTTTTTAAAAATGCCCAGAAATATTAGGATGGCTTTAGCAGACATGCTGGAGGACCTGTCAAAGGAAAACTTTGACAAGTTCTGCAGGCAGCTTCTGGACTGCACGGAAGGGCCGCGGGTCAGACGCAACAGGGTGGAGGGTAAAAACTACCTTGACATCGCGGACGTCCTTGTAACAACTTACACCGAGTCCCGAGCTGTTGGAGTGGCTGAAACCTTATTGAGAGAGATTGGCTGCAACGAGGATGCAGAAAGACTCGGTAAATATCTCACAGATACAAGGAACATACTGACACAGTGAACCAGGGCGCACAGACACACGGAGAAAGACATGTAGTACATTGCATAGACGACATGATTAATCAGATAGATAGAAGGAACTGTGAAATCAGAAACTGATAAAAGCAGGTTAAAGTGCAGCGTCTGTTATATATTGTTCAGGATGGTTATTGCAGAGGACGTAAAAGATATCTTGCAGATGTTTTTCCGGGCCAGTGAGACTTTGTACTGTCTGCCATACAGGTTGGCACACACTGGATTTTTAAGGCTGATGCATGAGAGGTTTAAAAAGTCATGCCACAATGCCACAATAATTAAATTCTTAAAATTTGCATGAAAATCAACATTGACACTGACATTTTTGTTAATTAGCATTTATAAGAAGAAGTTTGTTTGTCCATTAAAGGTCCAGTGTTTAGGAACGTAGTGGCAGAAATTGATCAATAAAAGCTTGTTTTCTTTAGTGAATAATCACCTGAAAATAAAAATCATAGTGTTTTCTAGAACAGAACAAGACTGAACAAGGACATTTTGTCACAATCAAACGTTCAGATTCAGTTATAACTCAGTTATGACCTCGATTTAAGTTACTGTGGTCAGCCTTCGTACGGCAGATGTATCATGAATATGCTGTTCCTGACTCTTCATTTGCTGTCTAAGGACTGTTGACTACAGAGTGTACGCATGATATCTGTCAGTTCTGTTAAACATACATGTGTCTGTTTTTGTTTTTACAGTCAGAGAGACAGCTGGAGGACATTAGACATCTCCCTCTGACAGTGAGTTGACCTGCCAAGAATCATTTTCCCTGCAAACACTGAAGTTGTAAAACATAGTGCAACAGCGAGTAATGATCACTGTGACAACTGATGATTTTTCACACGTTTTACAGTTGCAAGACCCTCAGCAGGAGCCGCCATGGTGGGAAAAGGTACGCACTGATTGGTGTTGCAACAACTCAGAACGTATGTCACGGCCTGCAGGCTGGACCTTGACTGTTAGATAAGAAAAATAATGACATGTTATATCAAAAGCTTTCCTCTAACTTGAGATACCCGCTTTAGACAAACAAGATTCAACGGCAATATTATCTCTAGCTACTCATGTAACATACTGTAAAACTTTTATTCATAGCCCAGGCTAGGCTTGTGCCGATTTCAGGTTTAACCGGTTCGGTCCGGTTTAAGAGCTCCACTCGGTTTAATTCACATCAACCGGATAAACTAGGGGGATGCTCTTCACATCAGCGGCATGTCAAGGGACTATATTCAACTTATCTTGCATTGTAACATGCATTATGACAACTTAATAAGCTTTATGTTTGTTTATAAATGAAGTGGAGCCTACAAGTGTTTTGTTTAGTTTGTCTCAGAAGCTGCAGAGGGACTCTCCTCTCCGTTCTGCTCAGCTGTCTGCTGCTGCTGCGAGAGATCAAATTTCATTAGGGGCGGGGAAAAGTGCGAGGGAGTCAGCAGTCATTCAGTTTGTTGCTATAAACCAAAGATACTGGATTACTACTGTACTATACAGTATCCACCTTATTTTCAAACACGGAAGTAAATAGTGATCAACTTCCGTGTTTTTGTGAGTGACTTCCGTTCAGCCGCTTTCCCTTACCGGAGCTAACAGTGCAAGCTGTGTTTTTTCAATTTTCAGTGGTTTATGTTAGGTAATCAGTTAGTTAGTTAGTTAGTTAGTTAGTCTGTGTATTTTATATAGATAACCGTGCCCATGTTTCCGTTATCTGGTAAAAATAATTCCCTCTAAACGCAAATAAATCGCACGTCAATCAAAAACGATGAACCAAAAAAGCACAATCTATCCTGAGTGGGACAAACTGCTTGATCCCCGTCTCCAGTGTACCAGCAGAGAACCTGCAGAACCGAATCAGCGAAAAACACACCGGGCTTGACACACAGACAGTGCTTCTGCATGCCAGCCAAACGTGTGCGCAACTGTGAGAAATAAATATGTGAGGTTTACGGTGCTTTTCTATCTTTTTTTTCTTTTCTTTCTTTCTTTCTTTCTGTCAGCGACATACACTCCTAACACAGGACAGGTTGTTTTTATTGACTGAGTTGATTATTAAGCCATAGTGATGCGCAGATCGGCTCTGATAGCACCCGAATCAGCATGTACGCATCAACCATCCAGCCGTTACAACATGATTGAGCTAGCAAAGCAGTTTTGTGTTGCTGTGTGTGGTATTTATTCAGTTTTGGGAAATCAAGATGTCTTGAAAGCATCAGTGGCTGCAGCTGACAGGGACAGCTAACACTAGCAGCAAAGCTAACATCAGGACGTCATCTGTTAAAAGCCTCCCGTTGTCGGATATGACTTGAAACTACTCCAGTTAGCTCAATCATGTTGTAACGAAGACATCCAGTGGAAAAAACATTTTTTTCATGGACCGTTTAGTGAGTTATTACAGACACCGCTAACGGCTAACAGCTAACGGTTAGCCCAGCTAATCTATGATAACCATGTTATTAATTACAAAACGTGCACACAGAAATAGTAATGTTTGTTCAATCATTGTGTTTATGGACTTTACAAACATCAGATTAGTCTAAACGGTGATATAGTGACGTGAAAAATGTGATATATACATATATATAGCTAAACTCAACAAGGTAAACAACAAGGCGATTCCCATTTACACAGTGGTCAATAGTGCTGGACTGGAAGTGTCACACAAAAAAACGGAAGCTAGCTGTGTTCTGTTTTGCCTCCGTGTTTCTGTGAAAAATAAGGTGAATATAGTATACTGTACTATTACTACTAATATTACTGGTTTATCCACCATCTTTGCCCTAACGTCTCAGTGTCCTTCTGCTTCTTCTTCTTCTTGTGTAACCTTGTGTGTATTGGCGGTTAATACAGCATTACCGCCACCTAGGCACCTATATGGGACAGGCCTTTAATTCCTGTTGCTCAACAAAGATAGGAAATATGATCACACTGTTTATTTAAACCAGTGCTTGTGTCACGGCACACAGCATACCAACACAACACCACTTTATCCTGTTTAAACAATAGTCATAATTCAGATTCATTTTTATGACAGACACTTTTGATTCTTTTGATCTGAGGACCCTTACGGGCTGAATGAATATGAGCTTACCGGGTAATCAAGGGATTAACACATAGTCTGACTTTATGACAGCGTCAGAGGAAGGGAGTCACCACGCCGGTAAATCTGAATAAATTAGCCCACAGTCTTCTCTGGCGCTCGTGGTTTCAGTAAAATGAAATGAACAGAGCTAACAATGTGTAGCATGTCCATATTGGCAAAAGATTGAACTTATATATTTATATGTGCCATCTGAGCAGCTGACTAACATCAGCTCAAGTGGGCAGTCAACAACCCGGTTATATACATTCAAAGAACTTCTATAAGGAGCTGTACACATGCCGCGTGTCAGATATACAAGCTGTCAGATATCTTTCCCGTTGTCCATAAATACCAGTCTGTGGTCAGTATGGAGAAGTTGATCGATAGTAGTATTAATGCAGGGCTGCCAGAGCTTTACAACTGTCACATGGACGATAGGCCCACACACTGATGAAGGATCGATAGAGGATCTATCATGGGGCGTGAGTGCAACACGTTAGAGGGTGATACAAGTGAGGTCACATCTCCAGCACAGATCAGAGTTTCTAAGTCCTATTGATAATTTCATGAGTAATCATAGAGAATAGGGCCACACACTTGTAAACAGCACATGGGAAAGCTGGCACAAAAAAAGACGTGGCATGTGTACAGCCCCTAAAAATGAACTGCTTGGACCAGGCGTCTAATTGAGACAGGCCTTTATTAGTCAGAATGTGTAGCCACACCTGGCAACAAAAAGGCACTGGGTGTCTAATTGGGACTAGGCTTTTAATTGTTTTACAGTGCATAAATACTCATTTAGCAGTGGTGTAATGTAAATGAAGCTCAGCGTGAGTTCAATCAGGAAGGCTTTCTTTGTGCTCATCCATTCACAGTTCTCTCCATCCCACTGCTTCCTCTAATCAGTTGACTATGGGTGTTCACTCTAATTATTCAATCAAACTTTGCCACGATCTCTATCAGCCAATCATGATGCCACTGCAAAATTTTAAATCTGCTTTCTCTTCTGCTGCTGTCAGCCTTTATTTTAGGCAGAGTCGTCATGCTCTCCTCCACCCCGTTCACCTCCAGCCATCGTACCCAGAGTCAGGACAAGTTCAGCGAAGACTCATTCCTCTACTCATCCAGATCATCAGCACTTCTCCATCTTCCTCTCACCTCATCTTCACCACCAGTGTCTATTCATCACCCTCCTTAAATCATACCATCTCTACGGGGTCTAACTGCCAAAGACTTTCCATATTTTTATTCTTGTGCAAGTTAATAAATATTGTTTTACTATAACAGCAAGTCTCTCCTGATTGAAGTAAAGCTACTGAAGTTCTGTACGGGACAGCTCACCTAAATGCAAGCTACATATTCTCTCCAATATAATGGAACTAGATGGCACTCAGCTTGTGGTGCTCAAAGTGCTAAAAAAAACCCATACATTTGAAAAACTCAACAGCAAAGTTGCTTCCCAGAAATCATGACCCAGTTAATCAAAATAATCCAGAGACCTTGTTGTGAGCAGTTTCTAGTTTATATACACACAAATATATGCATGCTTGATACATATTCTACATGGTGCATTTTATAAATATCAAATTGTATATCATATTATGTGCACTAGTTAACACCTCAGATTATAAGAAAGGATGAAACTCATGAGTAAATCAGGTTACAGTAGTATAATAGCCCCATATTTTTATGTAGATGTCTTGCCTATCTATTAGCTTGTAACAGTCTTTCTTAGGAGGAGATTTTAGCCATTTCTTCATTTGGTTTCAAAATTGGGATTTGAGCCCATCAAGTTCCAATTCGGAAGATCTTCATGAAATCCCACCCCACTGTTGAAACTATATATTGTCTGTATTTGTTCTGCAGCAGCCATTTAATGTATTTACATTCAGCCTCTTTTTTTAGCAGTTTTCTTTCATGCACCATGTCCATGCCAGATTCAATTACTTATTAGACACGAGGGGTTCACAGGGAATGATGCAACATGTAATCCAGTTTATCTTTGTTAGTTTCAAAGGTTGAATGATCAGTTTTGGCATCTTGAATGTAATTTCACAAAGCAACATTTTGTGTGAAGAAAAGTGCTGTATAATCCTGATACAAGATATAGACTACCAACTCATGTAATTTACTATGTAGTGAGTCAGTGTTCTTTTTCTCCTCAGGGAAACACTTGATGTATTGACATACATGTGCTCTTATATTTTGTCATAATAAAAGTCTTTCTGGGGTCTTTTCCTCTGTGGCTCAGTCTTCTTTAAGATAGAGGTATTTATCAGTGTTGGCCCTGTTGTTTCTTGATGTGTTGATGAAAAGCAGTGACCACCTCTGACACGTCTTCACTTGTATATTAAAAAGACGTTATTACAAAAAAGAACAGTGTCAAAAACCCGACGAATCTGAGAGTCTCTGGTGCCAAATGTGAGCTCTCCCTTTCGGCCCAAACTACTCTCCTTATATATGAATTCTTATCTCCAAAATCCAACCTACTCCTAGACAGAGAGGCATCCCTGTCCAGGTGGTCAGTCAGACATCACCTAAGGCTACATTAACCTTTGACCTTAGAAAAGACATATTCACATTCCACAGAACATTGCATTCCACAAGACGAGAGGACAAGACACTTAAGCCCGAGCAAGCATTTGAAACAATACACGTACTGTATGTTTCCACAGTACATTCGTCCGCATAAATTAACCTTTTATAGACAAAAACAGAAACAAAACAAGCATGTCTTCATGTACATGAAGGTCTTTATGAACATGTTACATCCAGGTTATACTCAGGCCCTGACACATTCATCTATCTCAGCTGTTGATGCATCTTTATATAATCTTTTCCTAAAAAGACGCCTGCATTACAGAGAATTCAGTAAACAGCTCAGTGTTCATCCATCCATCTTTTTTCAACCGCTTATCTGAAGCCGGGTCACAGGGGCAGCAGGCTGAGCAAAGCACCCCAGACCTCCCTGTGCCCAGTAGCACTTTCCAGCTCTTCCTGGAGGACCCCAAGGCGTTCCCGGGCCAGATGAGACATGTAATCCCTCCGACATGTTCTGGGTCTGCCCTGGGGCCTCCTACCAGTGGGACATGTCTGGAACACCTCTAACAGGAGGCACCCAGGAGGATCCTAATCAGATGCGCCAACTGTCTCAACTGACCCCTTTCGATGCGAAGGAGCAGCAGCTCTACTCCAGGCTCCTCACCCTATCTCTAAGGCTGAGCCCACTCAACCCATGGAGGACACTAATTTCGGCTGCTTGTATCTGCGACCTCGTTCTTTCGGTCTCTACCCAGAGCTCATGCCCATAGGTGAGGGTTGGGACGTAGATGGACCAGTAAACCAAAAGCTTTGCCTTCCGGCTCAGCTCCCTCTTCACCACAACGGTCCGGCACAGCGCCTGCATCACTGCAGATACTGCGCCAAGCCGCTGAACAAGACCCTGAGATACTTGAACTCCCTCGCTTGAGTAATGAGTGTTCATATCATTAATAATAAGGCATCATTTACAGCATAAGAGTTGTAATAAAAGGAGTTTATTAATGTTAATAAATAATGTATTAGTCATGTCAGTTTTGTTTATGTAGCCAAATATCACAAATCACAAATTTGCCTCAAGGGGTTTTACAATCTGTACAACATCTGTTTCGACCCTGAGTGGAACCCTCACTCCCAAAAAAACCCCAAAACATTTAATTAATGCTTATCAATACTGATGAAAAAAAACTTGTACATGTTTCTGTCCTAAGAGTTGTTGCATGCCACAGGAGGAAAGGCCACTGATTTCCAACGACAACGATGGTTGGTCACCAGGGACAGCTAGGGATGTGATGACCTCCAGCTCCTTTTCAGGATCTTCTTTGAGGTCCTAGAGGGGAGGAAGAGGAAGAGGAGTCGGGCCAGTGCTTGCATCAGGGTCATCATCAGGGTTACCTCAGCTTCGGTTTGGAGATGACATATTTAGGTTTGCATTTTTCTACCAAAGTCACAGTTTGTTGTTAAAGGTCCAGTGTGTAGGATTTAAGGGGTTATGTCTGCAGATATATCATATAGTAAGTATTTTTCTTTAGTGTATAATTACCTGAAAATAAGAATCGTAGTGTTTTCATTAGCATAAGTAGTTTATATCTACATCTGGAGCGGGTCCTCTTCTGTGGAAATCCCAATGTTGCACTGCTCTGTTTCTACAGAGGCCCAGAACGAACAAAACACTAGCTGTCGTTTTTTTGCATCAGCCACGGTAGTTAGCAGCCCCTCCAAGACGAGAGCCTTGGAAAAACCCTGATTTGTAATGTGAAACTGCTTTAATCAGTGATTCGCTCAACACTCAATACCACTAAATCTCACACATTGGACCTTTAAAAGAAAAAATAATGAATGAAGTCAGATGAGTATCTTTAAATAGAAGCACTGCCTGGGTAAGGTTAGTACTTGCGAGGTGGTGAGATGGATTAAAACATAAGACAAAATTCCAAAGCAATTCCAGAGACACTAGAGTTACTTAAACAATCCTGCAGTAGATATAAACAATAAAACCTGCAGGACAAAGAGGTCTGTAACAACACACAGGGAACCACATGCAGAAATAGTTGTCATTAATAACGTACAACTGAACTTTGAAAACAAAACACAGACCTTGAGGTGCTGGTGGGCTGGCCTCTGGTGCTTTGGGCCCTTCTGGTCAGTCTCCCTCCGGCAGCTGCGTCCTGCTTTCGGTCACGCTGCAAAATGTATTTGACAGCGATGTCCATTTTGGACCCCCGGTCGCAGATCGACTTTTTGGAACGGAGAAAGTTGACATAGCTGTGTACAAAGGGTAGAGTGGTGGCTTTTAATGTCCGCTAGCCTTACTAACACCACAATCCACTGCAATTCACTGATGCATTCTGTCATACCTCATTTTGTCCTTGTCCTTTGACTCGTACAGGTCCTGTAGCGTTTCTGATCGATGCTTACCAAAGCCAACAAGCGCCTTTCCTTTTTGGCCTGACTGGAGAGATCTCTCGTATCCACGATGAAATCTGACTTCTTGCAAAACCTCAGGGTAAGCAATCGCATATTGAGTCAAGGAGTCCTTCAAATGAAAAAAAATCTGTGTTATTATTGAAGCTACACGGCCCATTTTTCCTGAAAATAAATTAAAAACATTCACTACTCAAGGGGCAATTAGAGACAAATACACATTATCAATTACCGTACGCACATAAACATGTTAACAAGCATGCTGAAATACTTTAAATAAAAGTAAAGATAACATTGTCAACATTGTCTGATTTACTTCACTTTATAGCATCTCTTCGGGGACTACAGGTGACAATCAGACTTTTGGATAACTTTGGAAGATGGTACCAAAGGATGGATGAGCTGAAAATTCGGCTCCATTACAACTCGCAAGGTTCACCAACAAAACAACTGTCTTATACTAAACACGTTTTCCAAACAAATACTACATGCTAAAATTATTAGCACAAGCCTATGGCATTTTACACTGTATAAATTAGCCCAGTGACAAGAGATTTCCTCTGCTCATATGAAGCCAGGATAAATCACACACAAGACGTAAAATGCTATTTTTGTTGAGGCTTTATTGTCTTCACAATTTATTGTTGCTTATCTGTGAAATTAAAGTAAACAAAAGCTTTGTTTCCACCGAGGGAAATGGTTTCCGCTTACAAAAAATAAACAGGAGGTTTGCGTCGCCGCAACATGCAGTTACATTTCCGGGGAGGTGCACATCAGGCTACGGCGTAAGGTAAGGCGTGGCCTCTACATTGACGCAGAGCCTATGGCGTAGGTATGGTGTCGATTTGATGCTCAAGTATAAATTTCATCTTACAGTTTCAATAAAAACGTAACATACAGGGTGAAGGAACACTGAGTGTAGCTACATCGGTAGTTTCCTGCAGGGAGCGTGAAGAGATCTGAGGACAGACATATGGGCTTAGACGAGACAACCTTGAAACTGAAAACTTTTGGGAGTTTGCTGATGTCAGAGGGCAGACAGCATCCCCCTTTTCTTTGCATTACCTTGTTGACCATCAGTGGACTCTGACTCACTGAGTCCTCTTGCTCCTTCTGGTGACGAGCCACCAACATGGCAACGTAGCTTACATCATTCTCCAACAGCCATTTAAAGGTTTTATCTTTGTACTGGCCAAACTGAATCGTAAACCTGCTTAGAACAAGCCTTTTTTTGCAAGGGTCCCCACCCTCAGAGACAACACAGGCCTTTGCTTCAGCCTCCACTTCTTCTGGCTTCTTCACAGGAGGATCTCCCTGTCGAGCAGCTCCTAAAGGCCGCCGGTCGGCTGCATAGTTCCGAGCCTCCTGTGAGGGCTGCATCTCCAACGCCCCACTCGAGGTCTTACGGAGGACAGGGTCACCATTCTAAACAAAAACGAAAACACCACTGTGAGAAAACTTTTTTTTAATGACTGCCATGTTTAAGAGAATATTTGAATGTCATTGTGTAAAGTAAAACTTACGTCCACACAGGCTTTGGTTTGTAAATCTGTAGGGAGAGATGATAGAATGGTGAACGGCTAATATAGGACAGTGTTAAATATTAAAACGGTTTTCGTTGTGCCATATACAGTGCGACAGAGACCCCAACAATATGCACCCTGTCAGTCAATCAATTAATCAATCAGTCATTTTATTTGTTACATGAAATCATACAAAAAATACAGTTCCAGTGAAATGTAATCCCATCAGTTCCGTCAATGTGTGCATGAAAAAGGAACGTAATAATAACTATATGATTCAGGGTCACAACATATTTTCATGGACAAAACTTAAGAACCTTTCCATGACTTTTCAAGGACCCATAATAAAATTTTCATTTGGGAAAAGTGCTGCACTTGCCGGCCTGGTTACGGTACTTTTCTACATGCGCACACACACATGCAGGGGAGTCTTTCCATAACAAACACCACCACACTACGTCACACATACACTTCTAATAGAGGAAGGCTTGGCCTGTTCAAGTCATAGAAGATGAGAACTGTGCATGTTTTATATCTGTATCATGCTTGACGTTACATGTCCTTCGATGTTACTATTGCACATCGCAGTGTCGATCCTGAAAACATATATTGTGCAGCCCTAGGTTGACGCATATTAAAGCAACAACAGTTAACTTGCAGAAAATGAATTATGTTACATCACATGGAAGGTTATCCCTGAAAGATTACTGTAGCAAATAATTTCATTACGAACAACAAAATTCCATGAGTTTTCCAAAACCTTCAATGATTTTTACTATTTCAATGGCTTTTCCAGGCCTGGAAAAACCTACAGAGACGTAAAATGACCACAAAGAGACACACAACAACCAAAAAAGACCCAAAATGACCGTAAAGACACACAAAATGACCACAAACAGACACAAACTTACTTCAGAGACATAAAAACAACCAGAAAAGACCCAAAATGACTTAAAAAAAAGACAAAGAACCCCAAGAATGTGTAAAAGACTGCAACGATAAAAGACACAATAAAAAAAGACGCAAAACCGTAAAGTCTGTGTGTTTTGCTCTGATGGTGTGGGGCCTTTTACAAATCTGTGCCCAGGGACCCATTTTCTCACATACCCCTTTTCCACCAAAGCAGTTCCAGTGCTGGTGTGAGTCACGACAGAAACACACACTGTCTTTTGATGCATTGTTATTAGCAGTGTATGTATGCGTCATAGCCACTTTGAGGATTGTAGCAGAGTGCATGATGTGGCACAGTTACACTATGGTTATTGGATATTTAAAATCATCCACGTGTTTACTCACACAGTGTCTCAGCCTCGTTGTTGCAGTTAATCTGCCTCAGTATATCCAGAGTCACCTGAAGAGCTTTGGGCTCTGTGAAAGTTGAAACCAGGAGGTCTGTGATCTCCAACACAGTTTTATCCTCCACCTCACTGCAGCGGACCCGCGGCTCCTCTCTGCGGTCTCGCAGCTGGTGACAAAACGTAAGGAAGCAGTTTTTCCTCAGATCCTCCAGCGTGTTTCGTATAGCGTGTTTGATGGTATGGACCATTTCTTATCTACGTAAAGCACGTCGTGTTGTTTTGGTGTGAGCAGAGAACAGCGGCGACGCAGCAGCAGCACGCAGAGCGTCAGATCAGATTACACGACCCGCCAAAAAGTGCTGCCTTCAAATACAGTCGGAAATACCGCCAAACCCCTCCCAGTTATCAGCAACCTTAACTAGGCACTAAAAGGGCCATATACAGTACATGAGATCATGAGATAAGATCTTCAGTATACTCCTGTAATAGCAGACTAACCTTTGTCCACATGGTGACACAGCGTGCATTTAAAGGTTGTGTCTTTTTTGGCCCCTAGCCTTCTAAACCCAAAGCATGTGAACAAATGTTCATATTATATACACACACATACACCCATCAGCCAGAACTGGTGAAGTGAACAATATTGATCATCTTGTTGCAATGAAATGTTCTGTTGGGCAACTTTGAGTTCTGACATTCATGTGGATGCCACCTGACACGCTCCACCCATCTGATCACCAGTGCAGACCAGTCCTCTGACCATATATCAAGTGTCTGCACCTCCTCACTACTCCACGTCTGCCCACGAGACATTTTCCAACTTTTTCTTTTTTTCTACCTCTGCTTCTCCCGGTTCGCACTGTTGGCTTTGTTTTTTTCTACCCAAAATGCACTGCGCTCTATGTCACTTCCCCTCTTTGGTTCACTTCCTCTCTTTGGTTCAATGGATAGTCCCTTTGCATTTCCCACTGTAAGCGAACCACACCAGGGTCCGCTTGCAAATGAACCGAGACCCCCAGTTTTCAAGCAGTCCAGGGTTAGACTTAGACTTAGACTTAGACATGACTTTATTAATCCCTTTGGGAGGTTCCCTCAGGGAAATTGAAGTTCCATATCACACACAGCACTGTTAAATATACATATACATAAATAATATAAAATAAAATAACACTGGAAGAATAGAGAGAAATATATATATTCATACACATGTGTGTATATAATAGTGTTGTCACGATACCAAAACCTTTGTTTCGGTACCAATACCAATATGAATTTCGATACTTTTCGATACTCTTCGGTACTTTTCCTAAAGAAAAGTCCTTTTGGATACAAACCTTTAGAACAATAAATAGTAGGGGTGTAACGGTAACAAAAAAAATCATGGTTCGGTAAGTACCTCGGTACGGACGTCACGGTTTGGGAACTCAAATGTCCCACCAAGTTTGTGTTGTCTCGTGTTGTCTCCCTTTGCGAGGCAGACTTTCTCTTGTCTTTTTTCACATGTGCAAGCTGTGAATGTTGATACAGGTGTTGTCATACACACCACTTGTGCAATCTGTGCTCCAATAGGAACAAGAAAGCCGTTTGTGTGCATAATTGAGTAAAATAAATTAACTTAATTAATGAACTGAATCAATTTCAAAGTACCAGTATTTTCCAAATGCAGTATGGTACCGTTTGGAATACTCTAGTACCGTGGTACCATTTTAGTACCAGTATGCCGTGCAACACTAGTATATAATATATATACTGTACATAGTATTCAGTATTTACAGTATAAACAGAACACAGTATTTGTATGGTTGTGTTATTATTGCACATGTATTGTATTGTACATGGTTATTGTACATCTGTTCATCTATTCGCCCTCCTCCCCCCCAGTGAGGAGTTGAATAGTTTGATGGCACGGGGGACAAAGGAGTTTTTCAGTCTATTTGTCCAGCTCTTTGGAAGGAGCAGCCTGTCGCTGAACCGGCTCCTCTGGCTGCTGATGACAGTGTGCAGAGGATGGTTGGCATTGTCCAAGATGCCCCGCAGTTTGTTAAGAGTTCTCCTCTCCGCCACTGTCACCAGGGGGTCCAGCTTCATGCCAACCACCGAGCCGGCCCGTCTGACCAGCTTTTCCAACCTGGAAAGTTCAAGCAGCGCAGGTCTTGAGGAGACGGGGACGCACATTGTCTGGTCCTGCTGCTTTCCGGGGCCGGAGCTTCCTCAGTTCTCCTCTCACCTGGTCAGCTGTGATGCAGGGAGGAGGCTGTGTGGAGGAGAGGGGGGGGAGGGGAGTGGGGCTGCACAGCTGCCGTGGAAGGGGAGGGGGGGGCATGGAGCTGGAGTTGCTGTGAGAGAGAGGTGAGAAATGTCTGGAGAGAGGTGAGGATGGGAGAACAGGGTGCGAGGTGGCTGCGGCCTTCAGGGGGGAGGAGGGTGCTGCTGTGCTGCCTGGGTGGAGATGCACTGGGAGAGGGAGGGGAGCTGGCTGCAGTGAGGGTGGGGGTGGAGTGGAGTGGCTGAACCTATTGAAGAAGTTGTTCAGGTCGTTCGCTCTCTCCACACCCTCCCCCCTGTCCTGGTCCTAGCTTTGTGGACTGTGATGGTTCTGACACCTTCCCAGACCTCCCTCATGTTGTTCTCCCTCAGCTTCTGCTCCACTTTCTCCCTGTAGGAGTCTTTTGCCTCCCTCAGGCAGCGTTTCACCTCCCGCTGTGCTGCTTTCATCTCCTCTTTGTCTTTAGTCCTGAAGGCCTTTTTCTTCTTGTTGAGGACAGCCTTGACTCTCTGTGTTACCCATGGTTTGTTATTTGAGTAACACTGAACAGTCTTGGTGGGGGCAACCACATCTGCACAGAAGTTGAGATAGTCTGTGAGACAGTGAGTCATCCCCTCGATGTCCTCATCATCATGTGAACCCAGCAGCACATCCCCAGTCCTCTTAGGGCCTCCTCTACTTCAGGAGTCCATCTCCTGATGGAGCGAGTAGTGACACCCTGCCTTTGGACCAGGGGGGTGTACTGGGGCTGTATGTACACCAGGTTGTGGTCTGACTTACCCAGTGGGGGGAGGGCGGTGACTCTGTATGCTTCCTTAACGTTGGTATACAGTAAGTCAATCGTCCTGTTCTTCCTGGTGGGGCAGTTGACAACCTGGTGAAAAGCAGCCAGAGTAGAGTCCAGGGTGACATGATCGAAGTCTCCAGATATTATTATGAAGGCCTCAGGCTGTTGCAGCTGCAGCCGTGCTGTGACGTTGTGTATCCTTTCACAGGCAGCGGCCGCATCTGCTCTCAGAGGAATGTAAACACAGAGGGCAATCACGTGACTGAACTCCCTCGGTAGATAGTATGGCCACAAGCTAACGGCCAGCAGCTCCAGATGTGGGCAACACAAAACCGCCTTCACGGTGACATGGCCGGGGTTACACCAACGGTTGTTGACATATATGATGAGTCCCCCACCTTTGTTTTTGCCACATGCTTTCGCGTCCCTGTCGGCTCTCACTGCTGTAAATCCCCGCAGGTCCACATTAGCATCCGGTATGCTATCAGTTAGCCATGTCTCCGTCAGAATGAACAAGCTGCACTCACAGTAGATCTGCTGGTTCTCCAAAGCGGCCAGCTCGTCCATCTTATTCGGCAGTGAGTTGACGTTCCCCATAATCACAGAGGGAATCGATAGTTTGAAGCGTTGTGTTTTGGGATGTTGTGTCTCTGTCCAGGTGTGCTCGTCCTAAGAGCCAGCAACTCCTCTCCAGAGTAAACGAGAGAGCTGACTCCCATGTGTTTTTTTGAGTCTGCCGTATCCATGGGATACATGTAAAATCCTTCGTGAAGAAGTAAATATTAAAAAAAGGCCGAAAAGTTAGAAAAGAGGGAAAGAAAAAGGTAAAAACAAAAACAGTGCTGCAGAGCGACTGGATAGGCTGCCGTCTCATACAGCGCCATCTTCCATCTATGATGGATGTTCGCTCGTTTGGTCCGCACCAGAGTTAGAATGAGAGTTCACACCACTCCAAACGAACCAAACTATCCGTGGAAGCAGACCAGGGTTCGTTTAAAGCAGACTAAATAGTGCCAGTGTGAATGCGTCCTAAAGGACAGCCCTCAGAGGTCCTGTGTCCATGCCTTGAGAAGTCAGAGCCAAGTCCAGTCCTAGGACCCCTCTGGGGTACCAGAAGGTCCCTCAAATGTTCAATCAGATTGGTATCTGGGGTATTTGGAGGCCAGGTTGATGCCTTGAGCTCTTTGTCCCATTTCTCAGGTAATTCCAGAGCAGTTTTTGTGGTGTGGCATGGTGTATTGTCCTGCAGAGGGGTCACTGCTATTGAAGTGTTGTTGCCATGAGGAGGGGTAGGGGAGAGTGGGGTGATTTGTGCCAGTGGGAGAGTTGTGCCAGCCCTTGTTTCTAGAAAACTATAGAAGAAATTGGTCATGTGACCTCATATTTTTGAGGAGGCATCTATTTTACTCAGCCTGTGGAGAAAAGAGGCACATGGCACAAGAGGTAAGCAGATTTAAGTCCAAAAAACTGTTTTTTGCCTTTCAAAGTGAATTTTTTATGATCATGGTTTATTGATTGTTGTGTCTGAACAATTATAGATAAGTTTGAAAACATTTCATACATGAGTTAGTGCTTTAGTAAGCTACAATATGAGGCTATACTGTTAGCATGATGTTAGCTCTAAACTGCTGTATGATACAAGTTTGCTAAAATGGTGGGGATGGGGTGATTTGTGCCAAAAGGCCTGGGTTATGTTATTTTATGTTAATGTTAAGTGTTAAGTTAATTATGTGACATTTTTGATTTTAGACCAAAAGCCATAATGCCACGCCTTTACAAAAGGAAGACAGACAGGGGTTCAACCCCTCTTATGGAGTTGGACAGAGTAGTGAGAGAGGTGCAACAGGGGAAGGTCTGTAAATAGGTCTTGTTGAAGAAGATTGTAGCTATGGAGCCATCACACACACACACACACACACACACACACACACACACTCTCTCTCTCTCTCTCTCTCTCTCTCTACTGGCCAGGAGTTGACATTCATGACCTGGAGCCTTCATTTTTAATTTCATTTTGTTCTTAACATTTTAAATAGGCCTTGTTGAAGAATATTGCAGCATTGACAAGTGGCGTGTTGTGTTGTAGCTTGTCCCGAGAATTGCAGTTGATTTTGTTCAGGTTTAACTTAATTTTATCCTGAAAAAGATAAATATTATGTAGGCCTACTTCTAGCCAATCTTTGATGTATTCGACATGTTATCTACTGCTAAAACTGGCCTTTGATGTTATTAAAAAAAAGCTTTAATAAGTAATTTGGTATTGAATTTGTCTTGCTTTGATACAGCATTACAGTATATGACATGAAAATGTTCTGTTTTACTTCAGTAATCAATGGCGCAATTTACCCCAATGTATTTTCTCCAAAGGCACAACGCACCCCGCATTGGGGGCAAATTGTGCCACGAATAAAAACTGGCACATCTCACCCCACTCTCCACTACTTGGTCTGCAACAGTGTTCGGGTGGGTAGAGGACATCAAGTAGCATCCACATGAATCCCACACCCAAGGTTTCCCTCAGGTGTCACTCAAAGGTGTCACTCAAGGTGACACTCAAAGGTGTCACTCAAAGCAGCCCGCTCTTAATCATGCAAAACTTTAAGCTGTAATAAAATGTAAATGGGTGAGTTATATAAAATTGACCCCTGTACAGTTGTCATGTTTTTTTTAAATTGGCTGTAGAGACCAAAACTGTTTTTTTGTCGCAGGCTGTAAACATGTTTATTTCTGCTGTTAAGTTGGTAATCTTAACATGTGGGTCTATGGGGACTGACTCTGTTTCGGAGCCGCTTGGAATTTGACCCTTGATAGTACATTTACTTGCTGTGTTTGCTGTGTCGGGGCAGGTGGGTGAGGGGTATAAATATGGGCTTATCAACCTGCAGTAAAACGCTTTCAGGCTTTCAGCCACGTTGATGGTTCTCCACAGTCTGGAGGGTTCTTTCCAGCAACTGGTGGTGTCCTGATGCATGGTTGGTGGCCGACAACATTTGAAAAAAAAATATATATATATTTTAGAATAGCTTCTTTTAACTACTCTGATTTGGATCTATTTACACCCTCCTGCCTGAGTTAAGCCATAAACCAGAACTTGGCAGGAGCTCATCCTGGTTTGTTGCTGCAGCTTCAAAAACTCTCCATTCACTGAAGTCTAAACAGGCCTAAAACGTTACAGATTTTAGTTTCTGTCTGTAGATCAGTGGAGCAGACGGTGAACAGAGATTCTCAATGCTGCTCAGGTAACAGAGCAATAAGTTTCCTTTATTTGATCTGAAATTTGCTTTGTCAAAATCCCCCAAGAATAATGAAGAGGGTTAGGGACTGTTCTTTACTTATGAGGGGGGAGGGGGTGGTGCAAAAAGAGTGAGTCATGTAAAATATTTTTTTAAGCACTGGCAAGGCACTTGTGTTTTTTTAATTTAGCTGAGGGGATGGGCACACAAATTTTAATAGCTGTATTCTGTCTTTATTTTACATCCGATTTTTAAAGCACTTCTTTAAAGGTCGCTACAATTACATCATTTATCATAAGCAGAAACTGTAAAAAACAGAAATCATGGTTGGATTTTCACATTTCCGACGGTCCTTGGACACATCACGTGTAATGAATACTTCAGTCAGTGAGAGACAGAAAAAAAAAAACCCATAACCAAATCTGAGCTTAATATCAAATTCACTGTATTCTACATCTCATATTCAATTTGGACAAAAATAAAATGTTTGGAACCAGCATGCAATATCAAAGCTCCCCCTCCCATTGGGTCTTGGGGACGTTCTGCACAGGTAAAGGAGCAGCAGGTGGTGGCATCCATCAGTCAGCCCCCTCTCCAGGGTCTGAGGGCGACTGAAGGAGGGGAAATAACTGAAATTTAATTTAGCTTTTGATTTGTTGAAAATTAAATTGAATTTTCCTGTTAATATTTATATGTGTATATATATATGTGTGTGTGTGTTGATATATATATTCCTAACTTAAGTTTGCTTAATCTATCTGTACCCATGACTCTTCCCCATTGCCTGTTCCTCTTGTTCTAACTCGTTCCCCCTTTTGTACTATTTCACCAACTTCATCAACACGCACGCACACATCAACAAATAACCATCAACATTCATTACACCGAGGCACATCTGTGTTTATATCTGTGAACAATAGCTTCTATAACGTGTGTTATCACTTTTATTTACTAATATCAAATAAAAATTGACAACCAACTATTATTTATTAAATATCAAAACAATTCAAAAATTCCTGTTTAACTTTTTAAAATTACTCCAAAACACCAATAACATATCCATTTAAATTGGACATAATGTAAGATAATGTGATGTGTCTTAAATTATATTTATTAAGTAAAGTTTGCCTCTTTATTAGGAAATGGGTGTTCACAACATGCTGATACAGTCAATTAAAAATTCATTCATTACTTTTTGTATAGGCCCAGTTGGATATTGCAATAATAATGAGTGGTTATCACAAAATCCCACAGCACACCTGGATTTGCATCGCTGCCACACACACTGAGAACCATTACATTACACCATTACGCCTGTGTTTCTCTTTTGTGTTAATTATTATTTTACATGTCTTATCTCCCACATAGTGTTTTCCCTGTCATGTCTTTCACTTGTTTTGTGCCTACATCACCAAAAATAAATATAAATAGTACTGGCGGCACAGTGATGCAGTGGTTAGCATTGTCGCCTCACAGCAAGAAGAATCCCCAGGTACTCCAGCCTCCTCCCACAGTCCAAAGACATGCAGGTTAATTGGTGACTCTAAATTGTCCGTAGGTGTGAATGTGAGTGTGAATGGTTGTCTGTCTCTATGTGTTAGCCCTGTGATAGTCTGGTGACCTGTCCAGGGTGTACCCTGCCTCTCGCCCAGTGTCAGCTGGGAAAGGCTCCTGTCTTCCTGTGACCCTTAACAGGATAAGCGGTTACAGAAAATGAATGAATGAATGAATAAATAGTACTACTACTACTACTGCTACTGTTAATAATAATAATTTATAGTGGAGGGAGGGTCATGCATTTACCACAAAAATATTACATGTGAAAAAATATTTGTAGCTTTGGGCAAGGCTAAAATAATAATAATAATAGGCCTAATAATAACAATAATAATAATAATGATGATGATGATGATGATAATAATAATCACAACCCAGCCCAGCCACCCCTGTCCTCCTGTGGTAAGTAAAGAACAGTCCCATTTATATAATCAGAATATTTGATCATGAGATTTCCGACAGCATTTGAAGGCACCGTGTTTCCTTTTTAAACGCGGCATCCGTTTACGACCAGATGTTTAGGAAGCCGACTCTGGGCGTCTTCCTCCTCTTCCTCCACTGAGCTGGACAAAAAAAGGTCTGCAGTTTGCGATTCATTGGTGAGAAATGCCCCCAAAAACCAAAAGAAAGGTTTTGGCAGACATGCTGGAGGACCTGTCAAAGGAAAACTTTGACAAGTTCTGCAGGCAGCTTCTGGACCGTGGGGACGTCAGACGCAACAAGGTGGAGGGTAAAAACTACCTTGACATCGCGGAGCTCCTTGTGACAACTTACACCGAGTCCCGAGCTGTTGGAGTGGCTGCGGAGTTGTTGAGAGAGATTGACTGCAACGAGGATGCAGAAAGACTCGGTAAATATCTCACAGATACAAGGTTTGACCCAATGTGGAGACAGAAACGAGAAAACTGCAGAACACTGAACCCTTCAGATCTGCCTTTATTTATATTTATATTGTCGTCATTTGAAAATGTTTAACTTAAGAGCTGTTTTTAAGGTTTATTTCTAGATTATTGAAGTTAAAAATCAAAGTGATAAACAATTGAACTAGCCCGCGTCTTTTTTGCTTTCACTTCGAGCAGGGGCGGACTCAGGCCGAAGGCATTTTTACTGTGTTATTTTGTAGGAACTTTGCAAGCATGCTTCGACTCGCCCAAACTTAACATCGAAGTTATTTTTCTTGTAGACATAGAGAGCCCTAAAAGACGTTTTCTCCCAACTGCTCAGTGTGTGTGTGCATATGGCTTAGTGCATCCTATAATAATCCTGTAATTTAAACTGTAATTTCATCATATTTCTTTCTCTCTTCTTTTTCTTTTATTTCAAAAAATCAGAATCTAACATTGTGTCTTCTTGTTTTTGCAGTTGAAGATGCAGGTCGACAATCCACAAAACCTGGTCCCAGCAACAGTGAGTTGTTTTCCTGTTTCCTGTCTAAATAGATATTACAGATTAGCTGCTGTAGAGAAGGAGTTGTTTTGAATTATTTCACGTTGAGCTTCATCCTCTGAGCTCTGGGAGCTGTCATACTAAATGGATGTAAATGCTTGAGGGCCATTTTGCGCAACACAGGTTGAAACAAGCTCAGCCAGAAGAGTTTATATCTATGGTAGGCTATCCATCAAGAGTAGAACAGAAGACGAGAATAGAGTACAACTTTATTTTCCAGCAGAGTGAAAAATTGTCTTCAGCTCACCGAAACATAAAAGCAGCAAAACAACGTGCAACATATTGAACAAATGTGGTAAAAAATAAATAAAGAAATAAATAATCAGAGGATAAAAGAAAGAAGGTGAAAAATATGAACAAAATACTAATAATAACAAAGTATAACGCATTTAAAATAAAATACAGATTTTGCAGGTTTGTAGCTCTGATTTGGGAGACACTAATGATAGAAGAGTGAAGGGAAAATTTCAATTAATATTTTCACCATGATTACATTTCCTGTGGCAGACTGCATCCCTTTACGTTTATGATGACATTGACTTGCACGCTGCGTTCTCTGCTGTGCCATTACAAATGCATAAGTGTGATCTATACGTGGCATTCATACAGGAAGTGTCTCGAAGCTGACATTGCAAACAGAGGCTTCTCCACGTATTAAGAAAATTTAAGTCTGCATGTCCAGCACTTTTTTACCTGTCTCAATCTACTTGACTACACATGTTGTTTTTATGAATTTAAATGTTACAATTTCTTAATATGTGTAGTTTTATTGAGATAATACCTGGTCTTAACTTCACATGAATAGCTGCATTGGCAACATGTTTAAGGATTTTTTTTACATGTTGAATGAAGGCTTGTGCCGATTTCTGGTTTAACCGGTTCGGTCCGGTTTAAGAGCTCCACCCAGTTAGGCTTGTACCAATTTCCAGTTTAACAGTTTCGGTCCGGTTTAAGATCTCCACCTGGTTTAATTCACGTCAACCGGATAAACTGGGGGGGAGGGGCTTTTCACATCAGCGGCGTGTCAAGGGACTATATTCAACTTATAGATAAAAAAGGAGGTTGCACATCAACAGTGATGATACTCAGAGTGCTAAACCCAAAAATCCAATATGATCAAAAATGTAAAAAATGGTAGCACATCTCAAATTGCCCAGTTAAGTACTCACATTTGACTTCTTTTAATGGCTCACATCAAAAAAACGAACGTTAACGCGTTTCGGCACATGGCCTTCTTCAGAGCGTTTTCAACTTATCTTGCATTGTAACATGCATTATGACAACTTAATAAGGTTTATGTTTGTTTATAAATGAAGTGGAGGAGCCTACAAGTGTTTTGATTAGTTTGTCTCAGAAGCTGCAGAGGGACTCCGCAGCTCCACTCAGCTGTCTGCTGCTGCTGCGAGAGATCAAATTTCATTGGGGGCGGGGAAAAGTGCGAGGGAGTCAGCAGTCATTCAGTTTGTTGCTCTAACCAAAGATACTGGATTACTACTGTACTATACAGTATATACTATGCTGTACTATTACTACTATTATTACTGGTTTATCCACCGTCTTTGCCCTAACGTCTTGGGCTGTGTCCGAAATCATTCACTACTCCCTTGGACTATATAGTGAGCTCATTAAAACACTTTCGGACACTACTCCGTCGCGTAGTTAAGTACGTCATTACTGTCATTACTGTCGCACAATTAAAACGAGCCAGAGCGATGTCATCTGGTGGGTTTTCGAAATAAATAATAAATTCATTTGTGTGATAAATACATTACACTACTTTTCGCTCTGCATTGTGGGATACTATGAATCCACTATATAGGGTATATTAATTTACACTAAACATTCGGACAGCACTACAAAATGGCAAACACACTATTTAGTGCACTATTTAGTGAGTAGGGAGTGATTTCGGACGCAGCCTTGGTGTCCTTCTGCTTCTTCTTCTTCTTGTGTAACCTTGTGTGTATTGGCGGTTAATACAGCATTACCGCCAGTAATGTGGATAGTGGATTGGAAGCGCATTACACCTACAATGGGCTTTTATTGTGAAAAATAGCTCAAATGCGACCCCCAGTCGTAAAATTAGGTATATAATTGGATATATCGGTTCGGTTAGATATTTGGCTTTAAATCAAACTGGTTGGAAAATTTTCAAACCGGCACAAGCCTAGTTGAATGCCTATTTTCCCCACAGTATTTTGAAAAAGATTTGCAAGTCACTGCAATCAGGGTTGTAGAATATCGCCAGCCTTATCCTTTAAAGTCTTCTCTTAAACTGGCAACCAATAATGACGCCTAAAAAACCCCCAAACAATTTTAAACTTGAAAGATGGAGCTGAGGACAAATTTAGTACAGCAAAATCTTTTTAGAGACAAAGTCCACTCTGTACCTAATATTAATCTGCTGTTTTTATCACATAAAAAAGGCATTTCATTTGTTGTGTGTATGGAAAAATAGTTGTTTGTCAATAAGCAATTTAAATTTTCTCTCATTTTGTTTCAGCTGCGAGCCCCTCCGCTGGAGCAAGTGGTGCACATGCCATGGCAGAGGGTGGGTGCGCAGGTAGTGTGGCGTCTTCTCAGTAAATACCTTATTCTCTGCTTGTGATCGGTCACTGATCCAATTGTTCAGAAACCCAAAATCTGATGATAAAACACACTTCTTAGGTTAACTCGAGCCAGGTCGAAACAGAGTAGGGGAGTCGCCATAATTGTAACATTTTTCACTCATTTTTTTAACTTACATATGTAATATGTAAACAACCTACATGTTTCTGCTATCACAAAGTTTTTCAATAGAGAAAAGAAGTTGTGAGCAATTAAACCAAACGTGGATGCTGTCCAGTGTTACAAATGAAGCACATCTGTGTCTTACAGTGTTTTCACACTTAATCATTTTCAGCCCTCTAAACAGAACTAGAGCTGTGACTCAGCATTTTTTGCGCAACACTTCAAGAGAACTCAGACCCCTCTGGAGGTGGTCTGTTTACGGTTTGCCTTAAGTCCACGTTGCAGTTCATTTAACCTGTGCCTTGTGAACACAAAGCGCTCCAGGTTCACTTTGCACATTGCCTTTTTATCTAGCCCTCTAGATCACATGCTATTGAACTGGGGCGCTTGAAAAAAACAGACAAAACCATGTGGGCCTGTAACGCTTGCAAGGACGCAGGACGAGGATTAGTTTGGTCCACGGAAGATACTGCACATCTCCAGATGTGGAATATAATATATCATAGAGCAACAGTCTACAGCACAGAAACACTAAGGTTTTCCTCCAATTTTAACTGTATGTGAAGGGAGGAGCTGCATAATCGCACTGCAGTGCCACGTCAAAGTTAAAAAAAACCCAAAAAATGTCAATTAAATATAGGCGAAAGTGTGAACAGAAAGAGGACCGAGGCCCCATCAGAGCTGAAGTTTACCAGAAAGAGAACTGAGTCCTTTTATTGTTGGTCCACTTTTTGGTGCACTTTAATGGTGCTTTCACACATAGTCCTCTTAAAACAAACAAAACTCAGTCCTCTTAAAGTGCATTGAAAAGTGGACCAACAGAAACCAACAGAAAAAGGCTTCAGTCCTCTTTCTGTTCACACTTTCACCTTTACATAGTTTTTTTTCCTGCACTCCACATCCAGAGACGTGCAGTTTCTTCCGTGGACCAAATTACTCCTCGTCCTGCATCTTTGCAAGCGTTACAGGCCAACCAGGTTTCATCTTTCTTTTCAGACGTCCCATTGCAACAGCATGTGATCTAGAGGGCTAAATACAAAGGCAAGGAGCAAAGCAAAACTGGAGTGCTTTGTGTTCACAGTGTACAGGTTAAGCGAACCACACCGCAGACTTGAAGCGAGGTGGTCTGAGTATGGTTCACTTCAGAGGGGTCTGAGTTCTCTTTGAGCGTTCACATATGTGCAAAAAAAGCTGAGTCTCCACTCTGAGTCTGTTTAGAGGGCTGAAAAGGACCAAGTGTGAAAACAGCCTAAGAGGATTGAGTTTGGTTTGTTTTAAAAGAACTATATGTGCAAACACCCATAATTATAACAGCGTTAGTTACAGTTGTAATACAACTGAAAAAACAATATTCAAGTCAAGCTAATGTTTTTATGTTAATTTCACACCTAGGATGTGATCGGATAATGTATATTATCTGATTATATTATATTATTTATTAAAAATGACAGGATGTAGCAGCTGGTGCATTTGCCTGTTTGCAAGTACACTGATTACACCTACAAAGTTAGCCGGTTTGATTGATGGAGGTTGTGAAAATACATACAACCCTAATTTGGTTTAGAATATAATGAATGACATTTGACTGAACACAGAGTGTGCGCAGTTTGGGTATACCTGTGTGTAATAGCACACTGACCCCTGGAGGGTCACGAACGTAGCAACACCCGAAGTCACTAAGCTTTACAGTCTATGCTATAGCCACATAGTCAGTTTACATCTGCCAGTGTATTAACAAAAACACACATCTAAGTTAAGTATATATATATATATATATATATATATATATATATACATGTATTAGTATACACAATATTAATATAATACATAATAATATAAGAATCGTTATGTTTCTGTTGTTATGGAATGAGCCGTTTATATCTACATGTGGAACGGGTCCATTTCCACAGAGTCTGCCATGTTGTTCTACAGTAGCCCAGAACAGACAAATCAAACACTGGCTTGAGATTCACATTTTTGTGTTAGCCGCTGTAGTTCTCCAACAAACTCAGCACACAGGAGAAGTTCCAGCTCTGTAACCTGAAGGCTAGATGCCAGTAAATCCTACACACTGGGCCTTTAGGTCCCTTCCTTAGACATATACCAAGTTACCTTCATGTTTTCTCCAAATCCAGTCAGTCATTGTGAAGTAATGTTTCCCTCTTTCCTCAGGGAGGCACTTTGTGGATAAACATAGAAGCCGGCTGATCGACAGAGTGTGCGAGACTGCATCAGTTTTGGATGCGCTCCTTGAGAATGAAGTCATCCAACAAGGGACCTATGATGAAATCTTGGCTATCCCTACCCATCGGGATAGGATGAGGAAGCTCTTCTCTGGTCCCCTGAATTCCGCTGGAGATGTTGGCAAAGACATCCTCCTCAACATCCTTAAGGAAAAGGAAAAATATTTGATTGATGAGCTTATGGGGAAGAAGTGAATGTTGTGGGGAAATACATATTTTAGACCAAACATACAATCTACCTGAATGAAAAAATGTTTATTTTTATACAACAACAATTGGGAAATAATTGCAATACTAAGTCTGTGTGGGGTTTTCAAAGAAAACGTTGTTTTTTTTAGTCTTAATTTTTTTTACTTAAATTAGTTGAAATTTGTATGGTGTGTAGTGCCTTTCTTTCCCTAATAATAAGAGTTTTTCCTGTGAGGTTTAACACCACATTGAGGAAATGTTTATCAGACAATTATGATTGAAGGTTCCTACCAGACATGAAATGTTTGTTCGTCAAACAAATGGAATGAGAATCTGTTCTTAAACCTAATTATTTTATGTAAAGTAAAATGTGCTTGATCATGAATGTAATCCATAAATTTTACTTTTCATTTATGCCAAATATGCTGAAAGATGGCCTTAATCACTTTTATTCTGTCCAGCAACAAAAAAGTCCACAAATGAATATAAATACATCATAAAATCTTCTGATTGCTGTGTGTGGTTCTTACATTTTGAATGAATGGAGTGCATGGTGCAAATATAACAATGTAATAGAGTTTATAAATGTGTGCTCATATTTTCCTCCAGGTTTTTAGAAACCTGCACATCAATCTCAACATTATTTTAATGTTAGTACTTGTTCAGAGGGATCCGCACTGGTATTTTTCACAACTTTGTGCTTCTTTCTCAAAACCTTTTTTCTCACATGCCTAACAACGGAGTAGTGCTGAATGTTTCCTGCAAACGCTGTTTCAATAACCAAGACTTTAAAGACATTCCTCCAATATTTGGATGTAGAGTAGTGCTGCAGGTTCTCTCAAATGTTATGAATGTGATGAGTGGCGTATAAACACGTATAAACATTCCTCTTCTCTGACTAACAGCAAATGAGGTGTTTTCAATCAGTTCAATCAATTTTATTTATAAAGCCCAAAATCACAAATCACAATTTGCCGTACAGGGCTTTACAGCATATGACATCCCTCTGTCCTTTGGACCCTCGCAACGGATAAGGAAAAACTCCCCCAAAAAACCTTTAACAGGGAAAAAAATGGAAGAAAGCTCAGGAAGAGCAACTGAGGAGGGATCCCTCTTCCAGGACAGACAGACGTGCAATAGATGTCGTACAGAACAGATCGTGTTAAATTAACAGTAATCCGTATGACACAATGAGACAGAGAGAGATGCTGGACAGACAGTAATGATAATGGCTTACAACAACATTAATTAAAGTAATAATATTTTAATTATAATTACCACTATTATGGTACAATATGTTGAAAGTATATATTAATATCTGATGGTATACATATGTACCAATAATCATGTGTATAATAACAGTAGAAGTATGACTAATGACTAATGATGGCAGCAGCAGCAGGAGGCATCTGGCGGGACCACGGCGGCAGCACAACCACACACATCACACCATCCAGGCACCACTGCGATATAAATTAACCTGAGAGACAGTGGAGCACAAAGGCTCCGGAGAAGAAGCCGAGTTAGTGACATGCAGTATGGCCAAGTTAGCAAGATGCAGTAATAGGACAAGAGAGAGAGAAAGAGAGGCTCAAAGCAGAGTCTTATTTTATAGGGGGGTCCTCCGGCAGACTAGGCCTAAGTCAGCCTAACTAGGGGCTGGTACAAGGCAAGCCTGAGCCAGCCCTAACTATAAGCTTTATCAAAGAGGAAAGTCTTAAATCTAGTCTTAAATGTGGAGATGGTGTCTGCCTCCTGGACCGTAACAGGAAGATGATTCCACAGGAGAGGAGCCTGATAGCTGAAGGCTCTGGCTCCTGATCTACTTTTGGAGACTTTAGGGACTACGAGTAACCTGCATTCTCAGAGTGCAGTGTTCTGGTGGGATGATATGGCACTATGAGCTCTCTAAGATAGGACGGAGCTTGACCATCTAAACTGGACTGCCTTCAGCATTTTACTCATAAAGGATCTGTATCTGAGCGGATGGAAGGAGGCTCAAAGCCGAGTCTTATTTTAGAGGAACTGCAGCAATTTTACACATCAAGTTTGTTGACAGGTGTTGGGAGGATGCAGAATTGCTGCTGCATGTGAGCAAAAATGTGTACAAATACTTCTGAGGCTCTAGAGGGCGCTGTCTGATAAGTAATGCTGGTGGGAGTGAGGGCTACACGTTTGGAAATGAAATTTTAGAGGTTATTTTGCAGTGTGTGTATTTTGTGTTTGACTTCCATGCTTCAGGTGCAAATGTATGTTAATAGGCCATGATGTGTTGTTATTTTTCTCTTTTAGAAAACATTTTATATTCCAATGCGAGTTAAGAATTGAGAATTCCTTTTAAAGTGTTGATTTCCTATGAAGTGACTACGACAGACTAAAAAAGAAATAACAAATTCACCCTGCCTGAAGATGTGAGACTTGCAGATGGCTTAAGTGACATATTTTATGCCACACATCAAGGCTTTTTTAATTGTAGCACATCATTTTAGGATGCCCCATCAGAGGTGTTCCAGGCGCGTCCCACTGGTAAGAGGACCCAGGGTATACCCAGAACACACACACATATCTCATCTGGCCTGGGAACACCTCGGGGTCCCCCAGGAGGAACTGGAAAGTGTTGCTGGGAAGAGGGACATCTGGGGTGCTTTGCTTGGCCTGCTGCCCCCGCGACCCAGCCTTGGATAAGCAGAAGAAAAGCATCTTTCATACAGTCATGCAGCCTGACTTCACAGAGCAGGATAAAAACGGCACAGAAAAAAGGAAACAAGTACATACAACAATAAACGTTAAATTTTTAAATAAATAATTGTCAGAAGGGATAAAAGACAGGACTAAAAAACAGAGGCCTCTAATGACGAGGCACCATTAATTAAAAGCCAAGCTAAAAAGATATGTCTTAAGGTTTCTTATAAAATGTCCGCTGAGGTGGGGTCCTTCGGATGCTCAAGTAGACTGTTCCATAGACTTGGCTAAAAAGTGGATATTTTGTTGAAATTTTGGGACGACCAGGAGGCCACAGGTACGCATCTCAGAAGCATGTCTGAGAGATAAACTGGTGCCAGGCTGTTCAGCGATTTAAAACTAATAGGACAATCTTAAAATCAACACTAAAACAAAGTGGCAGCAATTACTTTAAGATAGAAGTCATGTGTGCCATCTGTCTGGTCTTCATTAGTGTTGTATCTGCTTCATTCTGAACAGATGGTAGGCGGCTGACATCTTTTTTTTTAGATAGACCAAACAAGAAAGCATTACAGTAGTCAAGCCTAGAGGTTAAAAGGGCATGCATTAGTTTCTTTGTGTCAGCCTGAGAGAGAAACAGTCTAAGTAGCAATATTCACAAACTTTAAATGAATTTACAGACTAATTTTAAATGTCTTCGGTTAAGTTTCAAATAAAAATGTGTTTGAATTACTATTTGAGCCTGGGCTGTGACAGGAGTAGAAACAGTTGCTCTCTCTGGGCTTTGACCCCGAATATTATATCAGTCTTGCAGCCCCCCTTTAAAAAACACTCATATTTGAGCCAAACAGAGTGACTGAGACACTGTGCAGCGCATACAGGAACAAAACAGCTTGTGATATTAGCATTTTATCAAGGGCTAGTCATGAACTGAGGAGTCTCCACACTCTATATTGGGGACAAATGGGAGCAAGAAAGCAAAATACAATCAACAAAAGAAGACTGGTTTAACATATGCAACATGCAAACAACCACCAGCTCCAGGATTGTGGAAATAATTTTGTTGGAAAAACATGATCAGACTTTTCATTACTCCTCAGATAAAAAGTAAATCTACATCTGTAGAAGAGGCATGCTGGAGACTGTATGGGGAAAGAAGTGTGGATCATACTCTGGAACGATGTATGGATTGAACTTAAGGCAATATTGAGATATGTGATACTGAACACATGGGAGGTCTTATACCTAAGCAACCTGACAAGAGAAACTGTTCAACGAGCAAAAGAAAATGGCACAAAGAGGATTCCCCTTCACTACATGACTGGAAAGACATTGTTGAGGAGATCTATGACATGGAAAGACTCATTTAAATGGACCAAATGGACTGAATATAATGCCCTCTGCAGAGACACCACCTAAATCTCTTGATGGTCATGGTAAACATGTGTCAGGGGGCCCACTAGGATGAGTGCTGTAATGCCCTGTGTAATTGTAATGCACATCAGGGACACGGCAGGTTTGTTTTGTTTTGTATGTTTGTTCTGTGATAAGAAATTGCAAAAAAGGGGCGCTGGTGGCTTAGTGGTAGAGCAGGCGCCCCATGTACAAGGCTGTTGCCGCAGCGGCCCGAGCTCGACTCCAGCCTGTGGCCCTTTGCTGCATGTCACTCACTCTCTCTCTCCCCCCTTCACGTGTCTGTCCTATAAAAAAGAAAGAAAGAGAGAGAGAGAAAAAAAAGGAAATTGCAAAAAAGCAATAAAATTTAAGTTTAAAAAATACCCACATAATTCAGTTGAATAAATATTGTGGTGCAATTTTTTTTTTTTTTTTTTTTTTAAAAAAAGAACAGTTAATCTAAACAGAAGTAACAAATGCTCCTTGCCTGGACATGTGAGGCTTGCAGAATAAGTGTAACATTTAAATAACTTCTAAAAGCTTAAAAAAATAAATATTATTATTTATTATTTCCAGCATGTATCCTTTGTCCAGTATTGCCATTTTTTAAACTATTATTATTGTTGTTCACTGCACATTATTTTGTGTATTATCTTAATTGTCTCATTTTTATTTTGCCTCACTGCAGTCCTGGGATGCTTTGATCATGAAAAGCACTTTGTAATTTTGTCTTGAAAAGTGCTTTACGGATACAGTTTATCAATATTATATTACTATTATCTGTTAGTTAAATTCAGTTATCATTTTGCTTTGCCATTGGAGTTCAGGGCTGCAAACTATTAAACACCCCCCTTTTAAAAACACTCATAATACAGTGGAATACGTATTGTGGTGCATTTTTAGAAATGATAAAAACATAATGTGTTCAACAGTGTGCAGTGGTGTGGCCGGTGGTTTGAGAAGAGGGGGTGGGTCCACTGTCTGTGAAGTTAACAGGATGTCAGATTTCCTGTTATTGTGGGGTTATTCTTCGTTTTAAGGTTTCTGAACGAGCCAAATGTAGAAATACGGCTGGAGTTTAAACTGTCCCTATTTTTGAAAGTTCGCAGATACTGAAACTGGGTCACTGAAGAAGCGGACGGAGAGACAAAGACACACGGTGAGTACTCACCTGTCCAACAGCACGAATACTGAACGTTAACACCGGACAGCAGATCACTGCTTCAGGGTTAAACTCGTTTAAATAACGTCACAGTGATTAACAGCAGTTTTTAAACATTAACGTTAAGTGGACGGATTTCAGCTCCAACAACTGCAGCTACAAGTTATGTTGAAAACGTTTGTCACTCTGGTTCGTTTTTTACTTTCACTTTTACCGTTGGGCCTCTTCCAGACAGCCGTTAGCAAACGTTAGCGTAACATTTAGCCAATGTTTGTAAGCTAACCTCTAAAATAGGTTGCTAGCTAACGTTAGCTGCTAATGTTAGCTAAGTTTGTTTCGAAAGTAGACGTTAGTTATGAAATTGATTGTAAATCAGTTGAGACGTAACTTAACATTAAACGTGTGTGTGTGTGTGTGTGTGTGTGTGTGTGTGTGTGTGTGTGTATTTGAAAGCCAAACGACCTAATAAACGTTAGCATTAACAAGAAGTACGTTAACAGTTAACGTTAGCAGTGACTCTAACGTTAACCGTAAACAGCATAGGGCAACAGCGTCTGACCTCGGAGGCAGTAGTTTGACAACACTTAACGTCCTCATGACCACTGAGCAAACGCTGTCTGCTGCTGAAGACCAAGGGGTGGTGTTAAAAGCTCAGGAAAAAGCGAAACAGACATTTTGTGAACATCATTTAGTCTAATAATCATTCATAGCTGTGGCCAAGACTATGACTGTCTCATTGTCATATTTCTTAACTTCACTTTTTTCCTTAGCATTTCATTTGTCATTAGAAGTAAGTATGACAAAACATAGCATACAACAGGGCTGCAAAGTGTACCATTTATGAGTTTTCTACACATTTAGGGAGCAATTTCTTGCAATTCAGTTTAAAAAATATGTCTGGAACCTGGTATGTGTTGTGGTAAGCTTCATGTGTTAGAAATGTACTTCTAATCTTTATAAAGTGTTATTTATAATGTTTATGATGTTGTATCTGGTATCATTGTGATCCATGACCGTCAAAACATAGGGGTAGATTTCACTTATTCTGTGTTATAATGTGGTGATGTGCAAAATACATAATTCGGTGATGATGGAATGTAAAATGGCCGCCTAGTTCGCCATGAGGTGTTTTTTTGATGGCTCAATTTTTTAAAAGTTCAGGGCGCAAAACTGTACAACTGTACCAATTTTATGTTTTTATTAAAGAGTGACAAGTTAATCTCAAATTTGCCACAAATAACCCAGACTATAAGGGTTGTTCAAACGTTCACTTGGACTTTGGCGGTCAAAGGTCAAGGTCATTGTGACCGTCTCATCCTTGTGAATGCAATATCTCAAAAAGGCCTTGAGGGTATTTCCTCAAATTTGGTACAAAAGTCCACTTGGACTCTGGTGAACTGATTGAAATTTGGTGGTCAAAGGTCTCTGTGACTTCCCAAAATATGTCTTTGGCCATAACTCAATGATTCATATGCTAATTACAATAAAATTTCACACAAATGTGAAATAGGATAAAATAATGAAGTGATGACATTTTATATCCAAAAGGATTCACTGTCAATCATAATAATATTATGCAAAAAACACCTTTCTTATTCAACATCATAACTCAAAACACAAACACAAGGAGAGAGATTTGGTGTTGGATACTAAAATAGTAAATACTAAATCTTGGGTGTCAGTCTTGAAACTGTAATAACTGTGTAGTTCCTATGTGCTGTCAGGTGGGTGATGTGTGTTAAGCTTTCACATTTTAGAATTTATGGCTTCTTTGCAGCAACATCCATCTCTGAAGCATTGTAGCAACTGTCATGGCTGCATATGAGTCTGGACAGACATGGATGTAAACTGTAACTACATCTTGACTGGTTCAAGGAGGAAAATAACTTTGAGGCAGTAATTCTAGTTTTAAATACACAGTCACAGTTTGTAAGTTCATTTTGGAAATGAAAATAAGAGGAGACACATCAATAATTGGCATTATTGAAATGCAAAGAGATCAATTTTCAATAACAGTGGTAGGTGACATAAACAACATACATCCTATCCTGCATGTACTGCATGATATGTCCTTTTAATTTTCCAGGTAGAAACAATGACGGCTAAGAAGATGCTTTGTGAAATATTGAATGATTTGACTCCAGAGGAGCTTGACAAATTCAAATCACTCATTGAATTGGAGAAAGACATCCCACCCATCTCAAGGAGTCGGCTGAAAGCAGCAAACACACAGGACACAGTGGAGCTGATGATGGAGACGTACAGTGAAGAGTGTGTGGAGTTGACCAAAAAGATTCTAAAGAAGATGAACAGGACCGATCTGGTGCAGAGATTATCAGACACTGGCTCAGGAAGCAAAGGTAAAGCAAAGAAGATAGAAATATGTGAAAATAATGTAAAATGTAATGTAAATATGGGAACATTTTTCAAGTTTGTGTATATTGCAAGAACAAATACAGCTAAAACCATTCAACACTGTTGGAAAATCTTCAAGTAACACCACATATCATTATTAAAATTCTGTCACTGTTAAGGAGGTTTTAGTGTTGCTTTGGGATGAAATCATTTCAACAATAAATAAATAAAAACAATAAATGTTCATTAAGCCTGATGTTATATAAATTACTAATAGGTCATTTTCTACTTCTTTTCTCCTCAGAGAAACAGCGGCCTTCACTGATCCAGAGAGTGAGTAATGTCACATCACTCTGACTATACATAATGCAGTTTGTCTTCAGTATAGCTGAGCAGATAAGCAAAAAAATCTTTCAAATCTGGAAAGAAGCACCAAAATTTGACTGAGTGTACCTCTTGGGTAATTCTTATAAATAATACCATTAGTCACGTAAATTTCAAAATGGCCGCCATTTTTAAATATAAACTGTACAACTGTACCAGTTTTTATGTTTTTATGAAAGAGTAAAAAGTTAATCTCAAATTTGCCACAAATAACCCAGACTCTAAGGGTTGTTCAAACCTTCACTTGGATTCAACAGTGAACTCATTTGATTTTGGCGGTCAAAGGTCAAGGTCATTGTGACCTTGCGTCCGTCTCATCCTTGGGAATGTAATATCTCAAAAAGGCCTTGAGGGTATTTCCTCAAATTTGGCACAAATGTCCACTTGGACTCTGGTGAACTGATTGAAATTTGGTGGTCAAAGGTCTCTGTGACTTCCCAAAATATGTCTTTGGCCATAACTCAATGATTCATATGCTAATTACAATAAAATTTCACACAAATGTGAAATAGGATAAAAAAATGAAGTGATGACATTTTATATCCAAAAGGATTCACTGTCAATCATAATAATATTATGCAAAAAACACCTTTCTTATTCAACATCATAACTCAAAACACAAACACAAGGAGAGACATTTGGTGTTGGATACTAAAATAGTAAATACTAAATCTTGGGTGTCAGTCTTGAAACTGTAATAACTGTGTAGTTCCTATGTGCTGTCAGGTGGATGATGTGTGTTAAGCTTTCACATTTTAGAATTTATGGCTTCTTTGCAGCAACATCCATCTCTGAAGCATTGTAGCAACTGTCATGGCTGCATATGAGTCTGGACAGACATGGATGTAAACTGTAACTGCAACTTGACTGGTTCAAGGAGGAAAATAACTTTGAGGCAGTAATTTAGTTTTATTAAATACACAGTCACAGTTTGTAAGTTCATTTTGGAAATGAAAATAAGAGGAGACACATCAATAATTGGCATTATTGAAATGCAAAGAGATCAATTTTCAATAACAGTGGTAGGTGACATAAACAACATACATCCTATCCTGCATGTACTGCATGATATGTCCTTTTAATTTTCCAGGTAGAAACAATGACGGCTAAGAAGATGCTTTGTGAAATATTGAATGATTTGACTCCAGAGGAGCTTGACAAATTCAAATCACTCATTGAATTGGAGAAAGACATCCCACCCATCTCAAGGAGTCGGCTGAAAGCAGCAAACACACAGGACACAGTGGAGCTGATGATGGAGACGACAGTGAAGAGTGTGTGGAGTTGACCAAAAAGATTCTAAAGAAGATGAACAGGACCGATCTGGTGCAGAGATTATCAGACACTGGCTCAGGAAGCAAAGGTAAAGCAAAGAAGATAGAAATATGTGAAAATAATGTAAAAATGTAATGTAAATATGGGAACATTTTTCAAGTTTGTGTATATTGCAAGAACAAATACAGCTAAAACCATTCAACACTGTTGGAAAATCTTCAAGTAACACCACATATCATTATTAAAATTCTGTCACTGTTAAGGAGGTTTTAGTGTTGCTTTGGGATGAAATCATTTCAACAATAAATAAATAAAAACAATAAATGTTCATGAAGCCTGATGTTATATAAATTACTAATAGGTCATTTTCTACTTCTTTTCTCCTCAGAGAAACAGCGGCCTTCACTGATCCAGAGAGTGAGTAATGTCACATCACTCTGACTATACATAATGCAGTTTGTCTTCAGTATAGCTGAGCAGATAAGCAAAAAAATCTTTCAAATCTGGAAAGAAGCACCAAAATTTGACTGAGTGTACCTCTTGGGTAATTCTTATAAATAATACCATTAGTCACGTAAATTTCAAAATGGCCGCCATTTTTAAATGGCGCGAAACTGTACAACTGTACCAGTTTTTATGTTTTTATGAAAGAGTAAAAAGTTAATCTCAAATTTGCCACAAATAACCCAGACTCTAAGGGTTGTTCAAACCTTCACTTGGATTCAACAGTGAACTCATTTGATTTTGGCGGTCAAAGGTCAAGGTCATTGTGACCTTGCGTCCGTCTCATCCTTGGGAATGTAATATCTCAAAAAGGCCTTGAGGGTATTTCCTCAAATTTGGCACAAATGTCCACTTGGACTCTGGTGAACTGATTGAAATTTGGTGGTCAAAGGTCTCTGTGACTTCCCAAAATATGTCTTTGGCCATAACTCAATGATTCATATGCTAATTACAATAAAATTTCACACAAATGTGAAATAGGATAAAAAAATGAAGTGATGACATTTTATATCCAAAAGGATTCACTGTCAATCATAATAATATTATGCAAAAAACACCTTTCTTATTCAACATCATAACTCAAAACACAAACACAAGGAGAGACATTTGGTGTTGGATACTAAAATAGTAAATACTAAATCTTGGGTGTCAGTCTTGAAACTGTAATAACTGTGTAGTTCCTATGTGCTGTCAGGTGGATGATGTGTGTTAAGCTTTCACATTTTAGAATTTATGGCTTCTTTGCAGCAACATCCATCTCTGAAGCATTGTAGCAACTGTCATGGCTGCATATGAGTCTGGACAGACATGGATGTAAACTGTAACTGCAACTTGACTGGTTCAAGGAGGAAAATAACTTTGAGGCAGTAATTCTAGTTTTAAATACACAGTCACAGTTTGTAAGTTCATTTTGGAAATGAAAATAAGAGGAGACACATCAATAATTGGCATTATTGAAATGCAAAGAGATCAATTTTCAATAACAGTGGTAGGTGACATAAACAACATACATCCTATCCTGCATGTACTGCATGATATGTCCTTTTAATTTTCCAGGTAGAAACAATGACGGCTAAGAAGATGCTTTGTGAAATATTGAATGATTTGACTCCAGAGGAGCTTGACAAATTCAAATCACTCATTGAATTGGAGAAAGACATCCCACCCATCTCAAGGAGTCGGCTGAAAGCAGCAAACACACAGGACACAGTGGAGCTGATGATGGAGACGTACAGTGAAGAGTGTGTGGAGTTGACCAAAAAGATTCTAAAGAAGATGAACAGGACCGATCTGGTGCAGAGATTATCAGACACTGGCTCAGGAAGCAAAGGTAAAGCAAAGAAGATAGAAATATGTGAAAATAATGTAAAAATGTAATGTAAATATGGGAACATTTTCAAGTTTGTGTATATTGCAAGAACAAATACAGCTAAAACCATTCAACACTGTTGGAAAATCTTCAAGTAACACCACATATCATTATTAAAATTCTGTCACTGTTAAGGAGGTTTTAGTGTCGCTTTGGGATGAAATCATTTCAACAATAAATAAATAAAAACAATAAATGTTCATGAAGCCTGATGTTATATAAATTACTAATAGGTCATTTTCTACTTCTTTTCTCCTCAGAGAAACAGCAGCCTTCACTGATCCAGAGAGTGAGTAATGTCACATCACTCTGACTATACATAATGCAGTTTGTCTTCAGTATAGCTGAGCAGATAAGCAAAAAAATCTTTCAAATCTGGAAAGAAGCACCAAAATTTGACTGAGTGTACCTCTTGGGTAATTCTTTTAAATAATACCATTAGCCACGTAAATTTCAAAATGGCCACCATTTTTAAATGGCGTGAAACTGTACAACTGTACCAGTTTTTATGTTTTTATGAAAGAGTAAAAAGTTAATCTCAAATTTGCCACAAATAACCTAGACTATAAGGGTTGTTCAAACCTTCACTTGGATTCAACAGTGAACTCATTTGATTTTGGCGGTCAAAGGTCAAGGTCATTGTGACCTTGCGTCCGTCTCATCCTTGGGAATGTAATATCTCAAAAAGGCCTTGAGGGTATTTCCTCAAATTTGGCACAAATGTCCACTTGGACTCTGGTGAACTGATTGAAATTTGGTGGTCAAAGGTCTCTGTGACTTCCCAAAATATGTCTTTGGCCATAACTCAATGATTCATATGCTAATTACAATAAAATTTCACACAAATGTGAAATAGGATAAAAAAATGAAGTGATGACATTTTATATCCAAAAGGATTCACTGTCAATCATAATAATATTATGCAAAAAACACCTTTCTTATTCAACATCATAACTCAAAACACAAACACAAGGAGAGACATTTGGTGTTGGATACTAAAATAGTAAATACTAAATCTTGGGTGTCAGTCTTGAAACTGTAATAACTGTGTAGTTCCTATGTGCTGTCAGGTGGATGATGTGTGTTAAGCTTTCACATTTTAGAATTTATGGCTTCTTTGCAGCAACATCCATCTCTGAAGCATTGTAGCAACTGTCATGGCTGCATATGAGTCTGGACAGACATGGATGTAAACTGTAACTGCAACTTGACTGGTTCAAGGAGGAAAATAACTTTGAGGCAGTAATTCTAGTTTTAAATACACAGTCACAGTTTGTAAGTTCATTTTGGAAATGAAAATAAGAGGAGACACATCAATAATTGGCATTATTGAAATGCAAAGAGATCAATTTTCAATAACAGTGGTAGGTGACATAAACAACATACATCCTATCCTGCATGTACTGCATGATATGTCCTTTTAATTTTCCAGGTAGAAACAATGACGGCTAAGAAGATGCTTCGTGAAATATTGAATAATTTGAGTCCAGAGGAGCTTGACAAATTCAAATCACTCATTGAATTGGAGAAAGACATCCCACCCATCTCAAGGAGTCGGCTGAAAGCAGCAAACACACAGGACACAGTGGAGCTGATGGTGGAGATGTACAGTGAAGAGTGTGTGGAGTTGACCAAAAAGATTCTAAAGAAGATGAACAGGACCGATCTGGTGCAGAGATTATCAGACACTGGCTCAGGAAGCAAAGGTAAAGCAAAGAAGATAGAAATATGTGAAAATAATGTAAAAATGTAATGTAAAAATAGGAACATTTTTCAAGTTTGTGTGCAAGAACAAATACAGCTAAAACCATTCAACACTGTTGAAGAAGCAGATGTGTTATGTCCGTGAAGTCTTTCACCCTGAGCAGAGGGCTTGGAGCAGGAGAGGAAGTATTTAAATCCTTTATTCTCGTAAAAGTATCTAGTACCACCCTGTAAAAATACTCTGTTACAAGTGAAAGTCCTGCATTTAAAATATTACTTACGTAAAAGTATGTAAATATAATCAGGAAAATATACTTTAAGTATTACAAGTAAAAGTACTGTAAAAATGTTGTATGTTGTAAATGTTGTAGTCCTCTACTATATATGATATCATAAGATGATTTTGACTCATGCATTAATGTAAAAGCATGATTTTACTGTTGTAGTCGGTTGAGGTGGAGCTCACTAATAATTATTTTCAATATGGGTTAATCTGCTCATTATTTTCTTCATTAATTGACTGATTATTTGGTTTGTAAAAATTCTGGAAATAGTGAGAGATAGTGTCACACTTACCCAGAGCCCAAAGTGACACATTCATGTTTGTTTTGTCCAACCAACAGTTCAAACCTCAGCATAAAAATTATTAATTAATAGAAAGCAGCAAAAAAAGAAAACCCTCACATTTGGGAAGCTGGAGCCTTGAAATGTCTTCGTGATAAAAATTCCACTTACCTCATGGGGCAGACTGAAGCAGGCAGGCAGTGCAGCAGCATTAGTGAATCTGATGGTGGAGAACCAGCAGTCTGTGGAGGTGACCAAGGAGGTTTTCATGGACATAAACAGGACCGATCTGGTCAAGAAGTTGTCAGTCATCAGCTCAAAAATCAAAGGTCAGAGAAAGAAGACAAAAACTGCCACATTACACAATCATATGTTTCTCATAAATTTTTAATAAATAGATTTTAGATTTCATTGTGACATTGCTTTCAAATCTTGTTTAATCTGAGAAATATGAGAACATTAGGAACAGGGAGTGGTTCAACAACACCACATTTATTTCTATGACTGCAGAATAATCTTAACAACAGTAGTATTTTTCAGAACTTTTTAAATATCTGTTAGGATATGTACAAAAACTGATGCAATCCTTTTCTCCTCATATTTGTATTGTGTGCAGATTACAACCCGACAGTCACGCTTTTCTCCCCCAAAGCGGCCCTGATGAAATTTGGCTTTTCAGTGAAAAGGAACTGTGTGGTGTTAATATACAAGTCCAACAGACCATTCCTCACATTCCATGTTTACCTGATCCCACGAGATCCTGCTCTACAACAGGTTATTTCATACCGTACTGTCACCAATACTAATAATAGTAAGATACAGCACAGGCAACCATGTTGGCCGCTTTAACCTTGGACAAACTTTGTGTTAAGAATTTTTCTCTTCTTTCCACAGGAAGTGGACAAGAGGGAATTATCTTGTGGATTCACAAAAATCCTAAAGCCACATCCAGAGAAGCCCCTGAAAATGCGTGATCGTTTCATCCTAACAGCAGATGTGGATGGTGCAAAAATTTTCCCTGAAGTATGTTTTAAACTGTTTTTCAATCAATGAAGTTAGCTGTGATGAGCACAGAACAATAATTGCTTTATCAGATATATAAACAAGAAATCATAACAAAATGATCAGACTTTACTTTCACTCACTGTTTGGTCTCATGCAAAAAATGAATACGTCTGGCAAGATTGCTGGTCAACAACAACACAGTATGACTCTGCCGTATGTGTCCTGAGTGATGGGAAAAGGGCCGGAAATCCTTGGTGATATATGACACAATATGGTGAATATGAGTTGTCACCATCAGGAAGTAGGTACACTTTTGCGAACTACCTGTGTTTAGAGATCCTATAAAGCTTCCAGTACAGCTCTGCCAACATCTGAATGATACGAGGTGTGTGTCACTTGCGGTTTGTTGTACTTAATTCTTGACAGATATAAAACAACAAAGTGCTTCACAACAACAGGTGTCTTTTTGTTGTGTTTGTATTCGGCTGAGAGGATAAAATAAACTTAAGATTAAGCCCTGTCCTACCTACCATTTCACAGTGTACAGTAAAGCTAAAAAAAAAACCTGATGTAGTTACTGCAGTCTTTTTCTTAGTGCACATGTAGCTTCATTTTCCCTGGTGTTTGACTTGGATGTAACCAAACCTCACAGCAGCAGAGGTTCTTGGATATCAAAAACACCTCAAAACATTTAAAAACAGACATTATCATAGAATTTGTTTTCAGGAATATCATTATTAATACTTGCATGAATTGAACCACTTTAGTCCACCAAAGTCTCTCTGTATTCTATCCCTGTCTGTTGTTGACGTAAGTGAAAATGCCACCAGAATTTTCTTGACCTCATTTGAAAACACAAAAATGAAGAAAAACAAATAGGATGGTGCACTCTAGGTCAAAGTGTAACGTCTTCCCCTTATTTTACCTTTCACAGAAAGTAAAGCTTGAAGCATTCCCAAATTTGTGTGTGTTTATTTCAGTTCAGATTGTTGTTCTGGAAATTTAATTGGATGTATCACCAAAACCTTACAGCAGCTGAGGTTCTTGAATGCCAAATAAATAAGTAAATAAAATAAATTATGACATGGACCACCGAAAATAACACAATAAACAGCAAGCTTATGTTTTATTTGCTATTGCTATTTGGTCTGGCAATGTCTGGCTACTTGTATGTTATGTGCTTCAAACCTAAAATCAGCTGTTGATACAGGAAATATTAAACACATTAAAATATCTGCAGTCATGACCATGCCTGGCTCCATGTGGTCTTTACTTTTAGCCAGACATTTTAGCAATATTTGGCAATATACAGCAGATATT
Source organism: Epinephelus fuscoguttatus (assembly GCF_011397635.1). Lineage (NCBI taxonomy): Eukaryota > Metazoa > Chordata > Actinopteri > Perciformes > Serranidae > Epinephelus > Epinephelus fuscoguttatus. The sequence goes on from NC_064759.1 coordinate 10,712,723, forward strand.
AATTTTTCTGTCTCTGTCTCTGATGTCTTTGATGGAAGTGAAAAAAACACCACAACTTAACCTCATATGATGAAAGAAAAAACTCTTCTGGTGTACTTTGCTCAAAGTCTGACTTCTTATTTATTAATTTTTTTCTTTCACAGACATTAGAGCTCAGATATGACAGCACAGATCCAAACTTCTATGAAGTGGTTGTTAAAAATCCAGACAAAGACTTTAAGCTCATGCTCACACCAGAAAATGGGCATCAACCAGTTTGGACCTGTAAAATTCGAAAAGGTCAGTTTTAAATAATGGGACAAGATATTATGTACATTGTCTGTGTACCACTTTCATTTAATTGAATATCTAAGTGAAGCAGATGTGTGATGTTAGATGCACATACTTTTTTTTCTTTACCATTTTTTGTTTGTTTACAGGTGACTACCAAAGGAGCACTGGTCCTTTACAAGGTAGGACATTTCAGTGATTCATATTTAGAAGAATTGCACTTTTGATTTCAGAGTGTGACAAAGCTCCACACTGTCTGTCTGTCTGTCGTCTGTTCGTGAACTCTGAGACGGACACACTCCCAAATAAAAAAAAAAAAGTCAGGACCAACACACTGTCTTAAAGAAGGTCAGGTCTAGGGGAGAAATGGCATTACTAACCTGCTGCATTTATACGTAGATTTACAAAACCTGGTAAATGAATTGCATATAAACAAACTGAATGATCCCAACTGCATGCTCAATATCTGCACATTGTTGGGGCAAATTGTTAAAAGAGCCATAACCACTGAAGTTATGATACAGCAGCAATATTAAAATGTTAAAGCCTTTTCTGCATACAGACTTATTATGTGACTAACAAAACAACGGCCTGCAGAGCATGATCTTGTTAATGTTTCCCATTGATAAAATGTTTGAATTTCTCCAAGGAGTTTGAATTTATGATTTGCCTTTGGAAAACAACCAAAACTATAACATGAAATCAAACCTGTTAAAGTTTGAAAATTTAGCTATCCCACTCAAACAGTCACAAAACATTTAAGATCAACGGGTGTTAAGTGCTGTTAATTTTTTTCCTTTACAGAACGCTGATGTCACAGTATATCGAGGCAAAATACTTTGACCTAAAGCATGACCACTGACTTCAGAATAAGAATCCTGTTTATTGCTAAGTAGGCTTTCATACACAAGGAATTTGATTTGGTGTTTAAGTGCATTGAATCAGTATTTTCTACAGAATAAAGAAAATACAATAAAATATTTTAAAAATACGAGTTAAAAATTATGTACAAAGTGAGTGTGTAAAATGAAAGAGTCACTAATCTGATATATTGACAGAAATGGAATATAACAATGATGTTTTCTTTAGTGTATAATCACCTGAAAATAAGAATTGTAGTGCTTTTGTTACCTTGAGCTAGCCATTTATATTTTCATAGGGAGTGGGTCCTCATCTCTGAAGATCGTCATGTTCATCACCACATTTCTCCAGCCCAGAATAGACAAATGAGGCCATTCACATTTCTTTTCGTGTCTGCCACCGCAGTTAGCAGCCCCATTGCAACAAGAGCATCAGAAAAACCCCCCACTGATTTTTAATGTGAAACTGCTTTATTCAGTGTTTTCACCAGTTTAAATCACCAGGTCCGTTTGTTTTGAAAAGGAGGAGACTTCTGCTGATAATTCAGCTCTGGGTAAAAACCTCCTTAACGTCTGGATCTTAAGTTATCGGAGAAAAAAGGTGTGCAAACATTTGGAGGTGCTGCACCATCGGTCTGTCTTGAACATGCCAGTCAGCATCAGTGAAACACTGATTTGTAACGTGAAACTGCTTTAGTCTTCAATTCACTGCTAGTTGCCACTGAATCTCCCTAAAGTTTGCACACTGTTCCTTAATTATTATGTTTCATTCAAAAGCACTTAAATCTGACAAAAGTTGTTGATAGTCTAATTTAGAATCTGTAATTAGCCTTTTTTTTCTCCTCAGTGAAATATCAGTCTGAACCGCTTCACAAGGTGAGTAATGTCACATCAGACACATTTAACACAACACAGCTTTCACTAAATGGTTACAGGTTGAAAATGACCCTCATCTTGACTGTAAAGAGGTGGAAAATGTTTTTTAAACCAGAAGCCTCACATCTGCTGTTGAAGCATTGAGAACATGTGATCAGGTGGATCATTCCTGTTTTTGGTAGCACAGTGACAGAGAGAGTTAGAGACAGTCGTTAAAGCACAATTACTGATAACTAGTTTATAGCATTAAATTAAATCTTATGGTGCTTTGATGATGCCACAGGAATGAACACACATAGAAATATTTTGTTTTTATAGTCATCTGAAAATTAGATTTCACCAAATGTATCGCTGTGCCTTAATGTGGATACTATTTGTTGCTATATTCTCTTAATGACTAAGATACTCACATTGATGCAAATGAATTAATGTTTCAGCTCTACTCTAGAGATATTAGATAAATGTCCTCTGTCCACTTTAAATCCAACAGGAAGTGACACCACTAATGAAGAAGCTTTTGGAAACACTGAAGGATTTAAGTTATGGGGAGCTCGAGCAATTCAAACATGTCCTACAGCGCACTATAATGAAGAAGGACCTCCCAAAAATCTCAAGTCAGAGAATGGAGATGGCAGAAAGAGATGAAATAGCGGAGCTGATGGTGGAGATCTATGGCGAGCAGTCTGTGGAGGTGACCAGGGAGGTTTTAATGGAGATGAACAGAGATCTGGCAGAGAGGTTGCTAGAAATCAGCTTAGGATCCAAAGGTAAGATGTGGGGGAAAACACATACAGTACAGGCCAAAAGTTTGGACCCACCTTCTCATTCAATGCGTTTTCTTTATTTTCATGACTATTTACATTGGAGATTCTCACTGAAGGCATCAAAACTATGAATGAACACATGTGGAGTTATGTACTTACTTATGTACTCATCAGCCCAAAGCACAGATTTCCACTGGTCTAATGTCCATTCCTTGTGTTTCTTGGCCCAAACAAATCTCTTCTGCTTGTTGCCTCTCCTTAGCAGTGGTTTCCGAGCAGCTATTTGACCATGAAGGCCTGATTCACGCAGTCTCCTCTTAACAGTTGTTCTAGAGATGGGTCTGCTGCTAGAACTCTGTGTGGCATTCATCTGGTCTCTGATCTGAGCTGCTGTTAACTTGCGATTTCTGAGGCTGGTGACTCGGATGAACTTATCCTCAGAAGCAGAGGTGACTCTTGGTCTTCCTTTCCTGGGTGGGTCCTCATGTGTGCCAGTTTCGTTGTAGCGCTTGATGGTTTTTGCGACTCCACTTGGGGACACATTTAAAGTTTTTGCAATTTTCCGGACTGACTGACCTTCATTTCTTAAAGTAATGATGGCCACTCGTTTTTCTTTAGTTAGCTGATTGGTTCTTGCCATAATATGAATTTTAACAGTTGTCCAATAGGGCTGTCGGCTGTGTATTAACCTGACTTCTGCACAACACAACTGATGGTCCCAACCCCATTGATAAAGCAAGAAATTCCACTAATTAACCCTGATAAGGCACACCTGTGAAGTGGAAACCATTTCAGGTGACTACCTCTTGAAGCTCATGGAGAGAATGCCAAGAGTGTGCAAAGCAGTAATCAGAGCAAAGGGTGGCTATTTTGAAGAAACTAGAATATAAAACATGTTTTCAGTTATTTCACCTTTTTTGTTAAGTACATAACTCCACATGTGTTCATTCATAGTTTTGATGCCTTCAGTGAGAATCTACAATGTAAATAGTCATGAAAATAAAGAAAACGCATTGAATGAGAAGGTGTGTCCAAACTTTTGGCCTGTACTGTACGATTCCAGCATCAAAGACTTGTTATGCAGAACGTGATCTGTAATATTTTACTTCATCGTTACTAATTTTTAATTCAACTTACATGTAGACAGTTGGGCAGCCATTTGAATTAGTGTGTTTGTTGTGAATGTTTTATTATCTAGAATCATGTAATGTATGCGGCCTAGTCACTACAGTCACTCACTTTAGGTCAGTCAGTGTTTTAGCCATGCTGCTGGCTCAATGTCAGCGTGTCTGCTGGTCGCTCCAACTTTTTAGTCTTCACTGAAATATCTCAACCATTGGATGGATTACCATGAAATTTTGTACAGTCATTGATGGTTCCCAGTGGGTGAATCCTAATGTCTTTGATGATCCCCTGATTTTTCCTCAAGCACCATCATCAGGTTATCATCAGAGTTATTATTGTCCAGTACTTTAAATTAGGGTTGTCACGATACTAAAATTTCAAACTCGATATCGATACCTAGGAAAATATTCAATCCTCGATACCATTTTCGATACAGCAGCAAAAATTAAGAGGCATGTCATTTTTTAAATAAAGATCAGAACAGTAATATCAATGATAGCAACAAAAAATCCCCCCAAAATAAATAACAACCAGAAACAACATCTGTCCATACAAATGTATTTATCTACAGCCCTGTTTATTTTCTGTGCTTCTGGTGAATTGGCACCATATTTTCGTTGCTGATCAAATAGAGTTGGTAGTTTAGGCTCAGGATGCTCCTGTTTCTACCTCACTATGTGATCAGAGAACCAGGGGTTACGGGAGAAATCAAACGTTTTTTCAGCTTCAATCTGTGACTTTACAGTCAACATAACTTTTCAGACACACATAATTGTGCTGTCCTGTTAAACTAACATTGTCTATTAATGTTACAGACGGGCATGACTGATAAAGTTTTCTGCTTAGCTCCCATGTTAACGTTAGAAGTTATATTTTAGTTTGATGCTGGCGACACCAGCTGCTCAGCTGCTAGTGAGGGGAGGGGCTGTACCTGCCGTCTGCAGCGTGCTGTGTTCACTTCACTAAATATTTCCAAAGAGCGCTTTTTCCTTTATCATTTTTGACCAAAACTGGCTGCTCTGATCCTCCTGCAGCTGCAGCTGGCCATATTACAGCAACAGAAATGTGTGCATGCATGCACAGCGACAACAACAAGCCGGGTTGCAGCGAGGGCTCTGTGCCTGCCAGATGCTGCCTGCACAGCGCGTGTCCGTCGGACCCGTCGCGCGTACCCGACAGGCGCTGAGGTGGTGTACACTGTTAGTATCGATACTTTTGTAAATTGGTATTGTATCCGAATACAGCGTTTGAGTATCGATACTTTTGACAACCCTACTTTAAATATGAATACATCAAAACTAATGATATTTCCATCAGCCTCAGCTGTACTTTGTGGTGCTAATTAGCTTATGTTAGCATGGTAACATGCTAAACTGAGACAGTGAACACAGTAAACTTTGCCTACTAATCATGAGCGTGTTAGCATGCTGATGTTAGAATTTATCTGAAAGCACCGCTGTACCTAAAGTATAGCCTCACAGAGCAGCTAGCATGACTACACACAGAAAACAAGGAAACCCAGAATAACTAGACCCTTATTAACATCATTAAAATTTATGAGTTTAAAAATATGTACATTTAAAAAATGTACTTTTATTCTCACCAATGTATGTCCTGACACAGAATATCAAATATAAAAACATACCCAAGAAATCGGATTTTACGAAACTTCATCTTGAGGATGCATTGTTATTCTGCCACATAATCTCTGTATTTTGTGAAAACAATTTCATTAATATGCTAGTAAGATATTGCTCGCATATTATAGCAGAGTTGTGTTGCACATAGTGTTAAAGCAGCTAAAAATAAACAAAAAAAAAGTTACAGCGTGATTTAAATATTAAAATAACATCATTTAAAACATATGAATGTGTGTCTTCACAAGGGCCTTCAGGAAGCTCGGAGCATGAGGGTTGTGGAAGTGTTACGGTAATCCCTTACATTCATTCATTTGTTCCTTTATGTTTTGTGTCAAAAAGACACATCTGCACTAATCTGTGAAAATGATTGTCCTCTGCAGCAGGACTCCAGTGACTGGACTAAACTTGACCCTGAAGTGAACTGTACAGATGCTGATGAGGCTCCAACTTACAGGTAAAGATTACATCCTAAATACTGCGTCACAGCAAACTGGAACTACAGGAAACACTACCACTTGGCTCTTGAGATTTTTCACAGAAGGAAAATAAAAAGATTTTTAAAGCAATATTACAATAATAGAATCAAGGCAGGAGAGTACTCTCTAAGTTTACATTTACTCTATTTTGTTCCTTCATGTGCATAGACACAAACTCTTTTTTTTCGATTCACATTTCAGCCTACAGTCTGGAGCAGGAAACTTTGAATGCAGTGTCTCTGGTATGCGCTGGGTGTGTAAGGAAAAGGTCAGCTTTAAGTACCAGTTTTGCTCTTTGAGTGGACACTTGGAGAGGATTGAAAGCATGAAGTACATGCCTGCAGGGCCCCTGATGGACATCACAGTCATTGCTGGGAAGTTAGATGTAGTGTACCTGCCACACTGGATCTGCATAGGCAAGTGGACATGAAGAAAATAATGAAAAATATCATGTTCATATTTGTTTCTGATAGCACGAGTACAAAGACTGATGCAATCCTTTTCCCTTCACTAACTGTGCTTTTGTTTTGTGCAGATGACAATCCTAAAATATTAGACAAGTTTGCAGTCCTACACATAGATGACTGTGGAGATGCTGTGGAAAAAGTGTCTGAGGTCACATCGTCCCATGTCAAGCTGTCTAAACCAGTTTTCTCTCTGAAAATGGTCCTGGTGAAATTAGGCCTTCCAGTTGAAATATACTGTAGGGTGTTAATATATAGCAAGGTCCTCACAGCATCATCTCAAACATCCCTCACACTTCATGTTTACCTGATCCCTCCTGATCAGGATCTAATACAGGTTATTTCATATCTTACTGTCAACAATACCAGTCATGATAAGATACAGAATAGCACTATAAATACATAGATAAATACACAACACCAACAAGAAAAATGTATGTTTTGTATCTTCGACAGGAATTGGACAAAACGGAAATATCCGATAGATACAAAGGAATCCGAAAGTCAAATCCAGCGAAGCCCTTGAAAATGCATGACTGGTTCATCTTAACAACAGATCTAGATGGTGCAGAAATTTATCCTAAAGGCGAGGAACCCCAGGTGAACACACTTTTTTTGTGCAGTTGTCAATTTTGAAATTTTGAGGTTTTTTTGCTTCCGTAACATGTCTTCTCTCAGACTATTTGAAAGAAAACATCCAAAATTCACATTAAGGTGTTTATTTCAGTTCAGATTGTTCTGGAAATTTAATTGGATGTATCACCAAAACCTTACAGCAGCTGAGGTTCTTGAATGCCAAATTACATGGGGAATTTCAGCCCCTCCCATCAGGCCGCAGATACAAACTCCCAGCCTGCAAAACAAAGTGATATAAAGACAGCTTTGTCCCATCAGTCAATAGAGAGGTAAACAAAAATAAAAACTCACTCCAAATTAAACTGAATTAATGACAGTACAGTTCTTATTTATTTATTTCTTTGGTACTGTTTTTAAATTCATATTTTGGGTATTATAATGGTTTTAAATGTCCTTTTTGATCCTGCACTTTGATATGATGCACTAATGGCACTTTACCTTTTTACTGTTATTATATTACTGTGTCTGACCTGTTCGTCTGTTTTGTGTGGATAAAGCCAAATCACTTAAACTGTGAACCAAATGTACCTGCGGGTACAAATAAAGTTACCTTACCTTACATTTATAAATAAATAAATAAATTATGACATTGACCACTGAAAACAGCATAATAAACAGCAAGCTTATGTTTTATTTGCTATTGCTATTTGGTCTGGCAATGTCAGGCTACTTTTATGTGCTTCAAACCTAAAATCAGCTGTTGATACAGGAAATATTAAACACATTAAAATATCTGCAGTCATGACCATGCCTGGCTCCATGTGGTCTTTACTTTTAGCCAGACATTTTAGCAATATTTGGCAATATACAGTAGATATTAATTATTCTGTCTCTGTCTCAGATGTCTTTGATGGAAGTGAAAAAAACACCACAACTTAACCTCATATGATGAAAGAAAAAAATCTTCTGGTGTACTTTGCTCAAAGTCTGACTTCTTATTTATTAATTTTTTTCTTTCACAGACATTAGAGCTCAGATATGACAGCACAGATCCAAACTTCTATGAAGTGGTCGTTAAAAATCCAGACAAAGACTTTAAGCTCACGCTCACACCAAAAAATGGGCATCAACCAGTTTGGACCAGTGAAATTCTAAAAGGTCAGTTTTAAACAATACCACAAGAACTTATCCACTCTGTCTGTGTACCACTTTGATTTTATTAAATATCATTAGTGTAGCAGATGTGTGATGTTAGATAAAGGCAGTAAATCAGTTACATGTCCATGTTTTCTTTTTTACCTCCTTACCTTTTTTTTCTCAGGTGAATGGCAAAGCACTGGCCATGTACAAGGTGAGTCATTTAAAATAATTTGTGTTTAGAAGAGTCATTCTTATACACTGTCTTTCTGCCTGTTCGCTGTGCTGCTCTAAGACAAACACACATCTTCAAAAAAAAGCTAATGCAGGACCAACTCAGCGTTTTCTATCAGTACTACTGTTAGAATAAGAATGGCATGCTTCCAAAAATAAGTCCAGGGGCCAGTGAAAAATCTGATAATTGACCTGCTTCAAATTCACATAAATGTCCTGAAAGAGCTGAACTTTGAAATTTGAATGATGTTTGTGGCTCAGGGCATGCAGCAGGAGTAGTCAACCAAAAAATGTAGGGAACAATAATAATAATAAAGCTGGGTTTAATAATAAAGTTGGTTAAGATGGCTGCTGGTTCCAGTCCAGTTTTGTGTTTGTGCACCCATCCTCTTCTTGGTGTACAGTGTACTGTAATGACATTTGTCCTTAATGTAGAGACACCACCAGGATCTTGCTGGCTTTGGGTAAAAAAAAAAAAGGGGGGGGATGAACACAAAGCGCTCCAGGTTCGCTTTGCCCTTTGCCTTTTTATCTAGCCCTTTAGATCACATGCTATTGAACTGGGGCGCTTGAACAAAACAGACAAAACCACGTCGGCCTGTAATGCTTGCAAAGATGCAGGACAGAGAGTAGTTTGGTCCAAGATACTGCACATCTCCAGATGTGGAATGTAGAATACATCAACAGTCTACAGCACAGAAACACTCAGGGTTTCCTTCAATTTTAAGTCCACGTGAAGGGAGGAGCTGCATAATCGCATTGCAGTGCCACGTGAAAGTTAAAAAAAAAACAAAAAATGTCAATTAAATATAGGCGAAAGTGTGAACAGAAAGAGGACCGAGGCCCCATCAGAGCTGAAGTTTACCCTAAAGAGAACTGAGTCCTTTTATTGTTGGTCCACTTTTTGGTGCACTTTAATGGTGCTTTCACATATAGTCCGTTTAAAACAAATAAAACTCAGTCCTTTTAAAGTGCATTGAAACGTGGACCAACAGAAAAGGGCTTCAGTCCTCTTTCTGTTCACATTTCCACCTTTACATAGTTTTTTTTCTGCACTCCACATCTGGAGATGTGCAGTGTCTTCCGTGGACCAAATTACTCCTCGTCCTGCATCTTTGCAAGCGTTACAGGCCAACTAGGTTTCATCTTTCTTTTCAGATGTCCCACTGCAACAGCATGTGATCTAGAGGGCTAAATACAAAGGCAAGGAGCAAAGCAAACCTAGAGTGCTTTGTGTTCACAGTGTACAGGTTAAGCGAACCACACCGCAGACTTGAAGCGAGGTGGTCTGAGTATGGTTCGCTTCAGAGGGGTCTGAGTTCTCTTTGAGTGTTCACATATGTGCAAAAAAAGCTGAGTCTCCACTCTGAGTCTGTTTAGAGGGCTGAAAAGGACCAAGTGTGAAAACAGCCTAAGAGGATTGAGTTTGGTTTGTTTTAAAAGAACTATATGTGCAAACACCCATAATTATAACAGCGTTAGTTACAGTTGTAATACAACTGAAAAACAATATTCAAGTCAAGCTAATGTTTTTATGTTAATTTCACACCTAGGATGTGATCGGATAATGTATATTATCTGATTATATTATATTATTTATTAAAAATGACAGGATGTAGCAGCTGGTGCATTTGCCTGTTTGCACACTGATTACACCTACAAAGTTAGCCGGTTTGATTGATGGAGGTTGTGAAAATACATACAACCCTAATTTGGTTTAGAATATAATGAATGACATTTGACTGAACACAGAGTGTACGCAGTTTGGGTACACCTGTGTGTAATTGCACACTGACCCCTGGAAGGTCATGAACATAGCAACACCTGAAGTCACTAAGCTTTACAGTCTATGCTATAGCCACATAGTCAGTTTACATCTGCCAGTGTATTAACAAAAACACACATCTAAGTTAAGTATGTATTATTGTACACAATATTAATATAATACATAATAATATAAGAATCGTTATGTTTCCGTTGGCATAGAATGACCCGTTTATATCTGCATATGGAGCGAGTCCACTTCTACAGAGTCTGCCATGTTGTTCTACAGTAGCCCAGAACAGACAAATCAAACACCGGCTCGAGATTCACATTTTTGTGTTAGCCGCTGTAGTTCTCCAACAAACTCAGCACACAGGAGAAGTTCCAGCTCTGTAACCTGAAGGCTAGATGCCACTAGATCCTACGCACTGGGCCTTTAGGTCCCTTCCTGAGACATATACCAAGTTACCTTCATGTTTTCTCCAAATCCAGTCAGTCATTGTGAAGTAATGTTTCCCTCTTTCCTCAGGGAGGCACTTTGTGGATGAACACAGAGGCCAGCTGATCAACAGAGTGTGCGAGACTTCATCAGTTTTGGATGCGCTCCTTGAGAATGAAGTCATCCAACAAGGGACCTATGATGAAATCTTGGCCATCCCTACCCATCGGGATAGGATGAGGAAGCTCTACTCTGGTCCCCTGAATTCCGCTGGAAATGTTGGCAAAGACATCCTCCTCAACATCCTTAAGGAAAAGGAAAAATATTTGATTGATGAGCTTATGGGGAATGTAAGTGTCTTTCCACAGTCAGGTGGAGGTGGAGGTGGAGGTGCAGGTGCGTGTCGGTGCAATTAATTGACGCGCACCAGGCTTTGCTCTCACAGAACAATGCCCAGACGTTTTCTGTTGCCTTGCTCCATTTATTTCTTCCACCAATTTAAGCATATGAAGGTACAGCACCTTGCTTTGCAATTAGGTAGCCTATTATCTAATACTGCTCCTATCTGCAAACACACCTCAGCTGTGCCTCAGCCACGGTCAAAAAAACTGTTTGCCTCTGTTCACGCACACCTGGCCGCATTAACCTGGCTGAATAAATGCACTTCCACAGGAAGTTGCCACAGTGCCACACAGTACAAAATGTTTTGCAACAAAAAATAAAATAAATAAACACACACGTAGATAAATGGCTGTTACACTCCGGCACCTAACTGTTGATGGCAGGCAGACACAACAATTCAAATCAGTACAGACAAAAGCCATTAAACACACCATGCTCTCAGAACCAAGGTAACTGATATTTGTACACACAAACACACTGCATCAGCAGTTAGACCTCTGAGACTGCCTTTAATAGGCAAAGTTTGGTTATAGGTCTTTCTATAATGTTACACTTTGTCTTGAGGCGAACAGAACGTACCAGTCCCTTCTTGTCAGGAAAGGTTTCCATCACTCTGCTGAGTATCTAAGAGCCACGAGGAGCTGTCGAATCCACTATTAAGACGATAACCCCAGGTATGAAACTTCTTCTCTCCTGGTTCCATTTTTGCCGTTCCTGAAGCAAACGAAGGTACTCCTGCACCCATCGTTTCAGAACAAGTCTGAAATATATTGAACCTGTCTCCACCTTCTCTTCACATACAGGTCATCTTTCACAAACAGTCCGGGTTGTAAGGCAGGTTTGCCCTTCACAAGGAGAATGTGATTGGTCGTAAGAGCCTCAAGATCGTTGTGATCCTCGGACAGCGTAGTGATGGGCCGATCGTTCAATGTAGCCTCAACTTCACAACTAACTGTATGAAGCCCATCATCATCCAGTGTCTACTGATGCAAAATAGAGCTGAGTACCTTTCTAAACATGCGGATGACACGTTCCCAAGCGCCACCATAATGTGATGTGTAAAACTCCTCCAAACTCCATGCTGCAGTACTTGGCTGTGATTTAATCCTGCCAGGGCCTCCCTCAATTCCCTTTCTGCGCCAACAAAATTGGTGCCGTTGTCAGACCGCATATGAGAAACTTGGCCTCTTCTGCTCATAAATCGTCGCAAAGCATTAATACATGCCTCGGTGTCCAGTGAGTTCGCCACCTCTAGATGAACAGCTCTGCTTGACAAACAGGTGAAAATTACTCCATAGCATTTACACAGACTTCTCCCTCTCTTCACCACGATTGGTCCGAAATAATCGACACCGACGTTCGCGAATGGCAAAATCCTTTCCATTGGCAGGTCCGCCATTTTTGTTCCCCTGCCTTTGCAGTATAGCGTCTACAAATACAGCAGTCAAATATGATTTTCCTTATTGCAGAATTTGCACTTGTACTCCAATATTTCCTCCTTAGCTTGGAAAGTGTGAGGTTTCTACCACTGTGACCCAGCTGTTGGTGAGTATGCCTACGGATGAGAGTTGCGATATGCTGATCTTTTGACAAGACAATTGGACGCTTGGTTTCTTCCGGCAAAGCTGCCCTATTCAGTCTTCCACCAACTCTAAGCAGACCATTCTCCAGGCGTGGATCCAGTTTGTAAATAGGACTTTCCCTTCTGACTGCAGACTTTCCTGATGAAAGTGTATCGGTTTCCTCCTCGAACCGCTGCTGCTGAGCGTAACGAATGATGGACATTTCTGCCTCCGAAAGGTCATCTGATGTGACACTCTGACCCCCGAATGCACTTCTGACCTTCCTCATCTCCAACTGTATATGAATGGCCGAGCAGGAAGGACACATGAACATCATGCCTGTCATTCTTCATCCGTACGTAACTGATGGTACCATATCCACCTTCACTTTGCTTTGGAAAAGTCATGCAGCTGGGCTAGTGTAGGTTGCCCAAAGTCTTTCGGCTTAATGCACCTTCTGATCTTGAACTCTGCCATCTTGTTAAGCTCTTCCAGCCATTTTGTCCAGTGCTGTTGTATGTCATGGGGTAAGTTGTCTTCCCAACCAGTTTCTCCTGCAAAGCTCCTGCAGCAAAACTTTGTCAGAAAGTATAACTGGTGCAATAAACCCCAAAGGGCAGAGACAGCATGCCATGTCTGGTATAAGGCCTTTCTTTCACCAGCATCTTGAACTGGAAAGTGTCACACTTTTTTTCTTACTTTTTATTAGTTTTGTGTTAACAAGTACACATCATACATTCACAAAATAACTAAAACTAACACACCTCTGCGTGAGAGGGTTCTCTACACATCACTGAATTATGACAAAAATAAAGTGACCTGTGACAATGTGAGCACCGCCTATACACATACATTCAATATACAGTTGATGTGGATTTCATTTGAATGTATATAATGGTAACATTAAAACAAACAAAGAAAATGAAATGAATCGAAATGAATAAAATGAATCCCCCCCCCACCCTCCTCCAGCCGTCAGTCAAACAAATGCACTGAGAAACAGTAATAGTTAATTACCAGGTTTTAGTTTCCAGTCCCGGATTGTTCATTCCTGATTTGTGTTAAAAATGGTTCCCAAATTTCTGTGTTAATATCTATCGTACCATTTATTTTATATATTAATTATTCATATGAGGCTGTTTCTGTTAATGCATTGAGCCGTTCAGAGTAGGTCGGGCTATTTTTTCCTGCCCAATGCCTCAGTATGACTCTTTTAGAAGTGGTGAGTGCTACCTTTAGCCACTATGCTTTTTTTCTCATTTATTCTCTTGTTTCCTTTCATACTATTCAGGAGACATAACGCGGGAGTAAGATTGATATTTGTACCTAGACTATCTATGATCTTTTCTGTAACCCTCTGCCAGTAGGCAGTTAAGTTGGGGCAGTAAAGGAACATGTGGAGAAGATCTCCTTTATCTGTTTTGCAGCGCCAACACAGGTTTGACTCACTCAACCCAAGTCTATTCATCCTCACTGGTGTCCAGTATAGTCTATTGAATATTTTAAACTGGATGGGTTTGGACCTGGCATCTCTCATTGGACTTAGCATCTCCACAGTCAATCTGTATGGAGTCAGATTTGTCTCATTAATACCTGTAAATGCACAGAGGGTGTTCTACAAATATTTCTTGATCTGCACACGTGTTTTGCTATCCACAAATACAAATTTCTAATTTGTAACTTGTATTTTGGTTTTTGCAAATATATGTGTATTTGTAAATATATCATTTTTTCATTTGTTTTCTTCAATGACGTCATTTTGAGACATTCTTGTCGAATTTCCACACAGATCCACAAACAAATAGCTGGTGATTCACAAATGGCCCGCCCTCCTCACCAGTAGATGGCAGTGTTGTTCTATGCATACAAATATTCCTTCCACAAACACAAATTTCGTATTTGTAACTTGTGTGTTGTTTTTTACAAATAAATGTGTATTTGTAAATTTCTAATTTTTATTCGTTAAAAAAAGGCATTTGTAAAACTGAAAATTTTGTTTGTAAAGTGTGATTCAGCATTTGTGGATCACCGATCACACACATGCATCTCTTTCCTCAGTGACGTCATTTTGAGACATTCTTGTCGAAATCCACACAGATCCACAAACAAATAGCTTGTGATTCACACAAAGCAACACCGTCATCCAGTAGATGGCAGTGTTGTTCTAAGCATTGATGTAGCTACGGTTTACACTGCGTAAGTGGACATTCGCTGCAACTTTCTGTCAGCAGCCGAGAAGGAAAGATATAAAAGGAATTAGGAAGTATAGGGCAATTGCGACAAGAGCACAGACAGTTACCAATATTTCCAATCAGGATGGGTAAACAATGCTGCCGTTTTAAGAGGTGGTAATTTAGCTAACAGTAGCTATCAGACGTTAATTCATGAGTTGTTAGAGTTTTCCCAGAAAAATCTCATAGGACTTTAAAACTTTTTTTTCTTTTGGTTTTTCTAATAATTAGTCAGTGTGTAGGGCAGAGGGCGATTCCCGAAAGCGGCTTATGTGAAAACTAGAGTAAGTGAACCCAGAGATGAGGGAAACTCTGGGATTTCCATTCCAGAATGAGAGGTAACTTAAACTGGTACACACATGCTGATGCAGCATGGTAACTGACTCTCAGTGTCAGTCATCATGGTAACTGACTCTGTAAACCCAACCTGCTCGCTGGCAGGTTTACTTAAAGAAACCCAGAGTCTGATGGAGCTGTCCTTTCTTCTCAATCCTGTCATGCTGAAACAGAAATAATTCACATAGGTCTACTTTTACACCTGGGAAGAGAATCCGCTGACTGCTGATGTGCTCTCAGATCTGAACAATCCTCTGCGTTTTTATCACTTTGCAGGTTAATCCATCACCTTCCAGCAGTCAGAAAAAGAGAAATCATTGACATTTCAGTTTGCTTTCTTTATTTCTCACAAATACAAAAGTAACAATCAGTAGGCATGGTCTATATTTTTTTCCAACATCTCAGTTTCAAAGTCTTTGTTTTTAATTTGCCACCACATTAAGGATAACATTAAATAACTTACAGAATAGAATAGAATAGAATAGAATAGACTTTGTCATTGTACATGGTACAAATCGTGGGATGCTCAGCCCACACAGTGCAAGAAAAACATACATATTAAAAAAAAAAAAAAAAAAAGTACTAGCCTATCTGTAGATAAGTGTGTTTCTGCCTCTTGTTGGGTCCTGGGGGTGAGTTACGCCCTCAGCCTTTGGTCTCCCAGAGACCTGACTCAGGACCAGCTTCTCTGCCTCTGTCAGATGTGGTGGAGATGGAGATGGAGGTGATCACCACCTCTGCCTTCTTCCACATGTTCATCTACTCAGCAGGATGAGACAGGATGTGTGTGGGTAAAAGATATTACAAATTGAAATATCCACTGAATAAACTTTTACTTTGTTTAATATGTGAAATATGAATAAAACCAAAGTGAGAAGCAGACATACAGTTTTTTTTATATTTCATTTGCATCTGACTGCATTTAAAAAACAAACAAAAAAACACTGAACAACACTTTCTCAAAGGCATGAGATGGGTCTGTTGGAGGTTAAGGCGCCCAGCAGCCTTCAGGAGAGCACATTAATGGAGAAGAGCAGACAAGACAGCACATTTTGTCTGCAAGAGGTTAAGGGCAAACTTTCATTGAAGAGGGACCATCAGTACTATTTTCAGGTGCAAACACAGATTCACCTTTCACCGGCTAGCTACTGTGAGGGGAATTTCAGAGAGAGAATCCTGCCTGATCATGTCTTTCTTGACACCATAAAAAGGTACACACATTTGTCCAGAAGTGCATCATTCCACAGCTACTAGCAAAGTGTATCTACAGCCCCACATCACATGCCACCAAACCATCTGAGGACAAAGGATGTTACTGTGGGGTGTCTGTCCTGCATAATGATGACAGACTTCAGTGCAAGTCAGGAATCTGTAAAAGACAGTACATGCACAAAAGTTGTTTGAAACTTTACACCACGTTTGAAAATGTCAAGGTGGAAATGCAGCAACTGTGTGCGGGAAATAACTAAACAAAAGAGGGAAAACAGGAAAAAAAAGAACACAGTATAAGTTTGAAGTGTTTTATTTAACACACAAAGCAAAAATGTTCCAAAATATGTAAAATGTATATACAGACGTGGACAAAATGAAATGGACAAATTCAAGTAACATGAAATAAATATTTTTGATTAAAACTATGAACTTATTAGTGTCAGTCATTATTTCATTGATGAAAATAATCCACTGTGTAAACATTAGAGTTTAGCCTAGAGGAACAACTGAGGGAGCCAAATTTGTCAGTGCACAGCACACAGGGACTATTTTGTCTAGAGGAATTACACCTTTTGGATGCTCAGCTTCACACATTTGAATTCCTACTGTACTTTGAAGTATGGTGTACCAATTTCTAGCCTCGCCTATAACTCTCTACATGGATCTGTACTGATGCAAGTGCAACTCGTGTTGACTCCAACATCACGGGACCCAGTTGCTTTTTCCCTTTGGTAAAGGCTGGGATCTTAAGCTCAGTATTATACAGACCAACTGAATCTGCCACATCAAAGCCTCTATCAGCCAATATCACATATCCTGGGTTTAGGTGATCTAAAAAAAACACAGTTCTCAGTGAAGTGTTTGTCTGATGTTCTGCCGCCACAGCCTTTTGATATGAAAGACACTGTTCCTTGTGGTGTTATACCAATCTTCATGGTATGGTGATGTTAGTATTTTGAGTTGGTCTGTGCTCTTGCTCTTAGGTCTCTTGGCTTTTGATAAAAAAAAATTCAAAGCAGTCAATAATACAGGCACATCTACGAAAGACCTGTCTAAATACCATGGGCATTGAGAGCTGTGCTGGAGCTCTTCTCGATTTGGCCAAAACATGAGTGCTGGGACAAGCCTTGCATGTATCGCTTCAATGGTGTTCCGAAATGTTCTGCTGGCAGTTGGAGTTGAGATCCTAAAAATACAACTGAGCAGTGAAAGGGAAAGGTTCATTTTCAGCCTCATAAGAGTTAACAGAAGTTGCTGGAAGGGAGACAGATGTGTACCAGTGTAGAAATCATATCAGAAATATTAAAACTACTTGTAGCTTGGAATATGTGGGGATTCCAGTCATTCTTCTCACTTTTTCATCATGATTTTCAAAAGCCAATTCATCAAATGTACCTGATGTAATACTGTCTATAAACCTCTGGTTTTCCTCCCTAAGCTTGTTACATTCCCTTTGTAATCTGTCAAACTTTTCTTTGCACATTCTGTTTTGACACCGTTGCTCATCCTCAGCAGGGGGTGACGGCTGGGCATCAGGCGCTGATGACAACTCTAGGAGGACATCCACTGAATCTTGTTCCGCCCTCTTGTTCTTCATTCTGCTGTGCTGCTCATACCTCTCCGTGTCTTTCTCTCTTTTCCTCTTCTTGGTGGCTGGTCTGTGTGTGAAGACAGCTGGTTCCCAGTCAGGGGACAATAGGTCATCAGATTTGGCACCTATAACAAGAGAGTTCATGCCAAGAAGTTAGAAAAAAAATACTTAAATTTCAGTCAGAGAACTTTAATTCTTATTGTATGAGCATAAATATAAGATAAATAATGTTAGCATGGCTGTAGCAAATTTGGCATCAGGCTCTGTCTCATTTTATTCATTTCCCAATAAATGATCTGCTTGACAGACATTACAGGGAATGAATAGCATTCCCCCGCAGGAGATCAAAGAAAAAGAGCCCACAGGTGGATGCTGAGGAGGTGGTGGGGCTGAGAAATTTCATAGGCAGCCAGAGCAAGCAGCACGAGCAGTGGCAGCAACAAACAGCAGAGTAGCCAGGAATTTTCGGGAAAGCAGAGGATTTAAATAGCCCGCCCTTCTCAGATGAGGAGAGCATTTGACTGATCAGTTGATCAGGATTTGTTGTCTTGCCTGAACTAGCTCCGCATCATATGTGATATGTATCATATTGTCATTCCTGACTAGTTAAGCAATCTCTCTCATAAACAACTGGTAACTATTCATACTATTCAAACAGAAAATCAACATTTCCTTTCATTTCAACTCATTACAACTTCAGTTTTAAAAAGGATGGAGTGCTATGAAAACATAAATAAAAACAAAGGAGTGTAACAAGTGTAACATCTTGTCTTTGTGCTATTCAGCTGAATATGGTAGTAACAGGATTTCCAAACTCCTCCATTTTGAGTTTATTTGCGTTATCCAACGCATCCTTCACTCAGCCTGATTTATGGTCCTGCATTGACTCAACGACGTTGCTACATCGTTGCCGTGACGCCGTCGTGAACTCTTCGAACTTCTCCGTCACTCTGTTTCGTCGCGGTGCAATTCACCGCCAGAGCGGTAGGAGGCTGCGTTCCTTTCCTGAGTGGTTATCGTCATCTCTAGTTGATTCTTTGTTTAGCTTCCGGCTTTTCCGGTCACAGAGAAATGAACGCGGAGCACGGACAGACGGCTCCGGCCGTATCCGTATTGAATGTTGAGTATAATGGTATATATATATATATATATATAATGAGCCTTAACACTGCAACATCTACATCGCAACAGAAGATGTTTAAAGATGGCGGGGATGGCGCAAGCAGGAAATACGGAACCAGAAATGCGTTGCTACGTAGCCCCGTACCCTACGACGTAGCAACGTTGTTGATTCAACGCAGGACCATAAATAAGGCATTATTGGACTTGGTGTCTCATTATTTTGACTTAGTATCTCATTATTTTTGACTTAGTATCTCATTATTTTGACTTAGCAAGTCATTATTTTGACTTAGTATCTCATTATTTTTGACTTAGTATCTCATTATTTTGACTTAGCAAGTCATTATTTTGACTTGGTGTCTCATTATTTTGACTTAGCAAGTCATTATTTTGACTTAGTATCTCATTATTTTTGACTTAGCATCTCATTATTTTGACTTAGCAAGTCATTATTTTGACTTAGTATCTCATTATTTTTGACTTAGTATCTCATTATTTTGACTTAGCAAGTCATTATTTTGACTTGGTGTCTCATTATTTTGACTTAGCAAGTCATTATTTTGACTTAGTATCTCATTATTTTTGACTTAGCATCTCATTATTTTGACTTAGCAAGTCATTATTTTGACTTAGCAAGTCATTATTTTGACTTAGTATCTCATTATTTTTACTTAGTAAGTCATTATTTTGACTTAGTAGATCTTATTTTTTTCCATCAAGTGGCGGAAATGGGCTTCCATAGTTTTGCCCTCCACAGGGTCAAGTGAAAACCATTCAGTTACTTGCAAACACTGCCACCTGCTGACGGATGGGGCGTGCTTTCTGTGAATCACCAGCTATTTGTTTGTGGATCTGTGTGGAAATTCGACAAGAATGTCTCAAAATGACGTCATTGAAGAAAGCGATGCATGTGTGTGATTGGTGATCCACAAATGCTGAATCACACTTCACAAACAGAATTTTCAGTTTTACAAATGCCTTTTTTTTTTTTTTTTTTTTTTTTTTTTTTACAAATGAAAAAATGATATATTTACAAATACACATATATTTGCAAAAACCAAAATATACAAGTTACAAATTAGAAATTTGTATTTGTGGATAGCAAAACACGTGTGCAGATCAAGAAATATTTGTAGATCACCCTCTGTGCATTTACAGGTATTAATGAGACAAATCTGACTCCATAAATCTGCTCTATTTTTCCTCCTCATATGTTACTCCCAAGTCTCTTTCCCACACCACCTTTAAGCCTGTTGTATTACCCTGGGTAATACAACAGGCTTAAACCCACTAATAAGATGATTATAAATTTTACCCACAAGGTGAGGCATTGTACTTAATAATATAAATTTAGAGGAAATAGGAGATTGGATTGGCAGCTCAACACCTCTGGGGGCTGCCTTAGACATGCAATCCCTGAGCTGTAAGAATTTCCAGAAATCTCTGTTATGCAGGTTGTATGTTTCCTTTAATTCTTCAAATGATTTTAAAATATTGTTGTGGTAGAGACGTTGGATATGCTCGATTCCTTTAGTATGCTACTCTCTCCAGAAGAACACCTTTCCCCCTATTTGTAATAAAGAGTTATTCCATATTGATGATGAGCTTGCATATTCTTGATGGAACTGCTCATTTTTCTCAAATCTCATCTTAAGACCAAGTATCCTTTGCTTGGCCATAGAGAGACTGTTAGGGCTGCTCTTTCCTAAAAGGCATTTTCAGGCTATAGTGCCCATCCAACAGTTTTGCAGAGTGACTTGCAATTTCCAAGAACCTTATGTCTTCTCTCGACATTTCCCTGTCCTCATATGTCTTCTCATTGAAGTCATGCATATATTGGTTGTTCAGCAGTTCCTTCAGCTGGCAAACAGAGATCCTATTCACTGCAGCAACACTTAGCCCAACGTCTGGGTTAGTGGTGTCACCCCCTTGCATGGGATCGTTAATGACCCAACCCAGCACTGTCTTTATGGCATATGGGCCTCCTCCACAGCTGTTGATGACATCCCAGGGTTCCAGTAACTTGGGAGCATTGCTACCAATCAGCAAGTCAACATTGGCCTTCCGAACACGGAAGCGCAACAAGTCAAGTCAGAGTCAAAGTCGTTTTCAACCACCAAGCTTGGATTTACGCCAGAAAATGTGTGCACACAGAGTCAAAATGGCCAATTTCATTGTGTAGCGCTACTCATACCTCTTGAGGAAGAATCAGTGAGAATAGGCGTCCTAACAGGTCCTGCTGCGGCTCCATATCCGCAGCCGTGGTCCCGGTGCCCGTGTCGGCGAGTCGGCCTCTCCCCGCGCTGGAAAACTGTTTGCCTCTACTCACGCACACCTGGCTGAATAAATGCACTTCCACAGGAAGTTGCCTCAGTGCCACACAGTACAAAATGTTTTGCAACAAAAAATAAAATAAATAAACACACGCATGTTACAGGGAAGAAGTGAATGTTGTGGGGAAATACATATTTTAGATCAAACATACAATCTCCCTGAACGAAAAAATGTTTATTTTTATACGACAACAATTGGGAAATAATTGCAATACGACGTCTGTGTGGGGTTTTCAAAGAAAACGTTGTTTTTTTTAGTCTTATTTTTTTTTTACTTAAATTAGTTGAAATTTGTATGGTGTGTAGTGCCTTTCCTGCCCTGATAATAAGAGTTTTTCCTGTGAGGTTTAAAACCACATTGAGGAAATGTTTATCAGACAATTATGATTGAAGGTTCCTACCAGACATGAAATGTTTGTTCGTCAAACAAATGGAATGAGAATCTGTTCTTAAACCTAATTATTTTATGTAAAGTAAAATGTGCTTGATCATGAATGTAATCCATAAATTTTACTTTTCATTTATGCCAAATATGCTGAAAGATGGCCTTAATCACTTTTATTCTGTCCAGCAACAAAAAAGTCCACAAATGAATATAAATACATCATAAAATCTTCTGATTGCTGTGTGTGGTTCTTACATTTTGAATGAATGGAGTGCATGGTGCAAATATAACAATGTAATAGAGTTTATAAATGTGTGCTCATATTTTCCTCCAGGTTTTTAGAAACCTGCACATCAATCTCAACATTATTTTAATGTTAGTACTTGTTCAGAGGGATCCGCACTGGTATTTTTCACAACTTTGTGCTTCTTTCTCAAAACCTTTTTTCTCACATGCCTAACAATGGAGTAGTGTTGAATGTTTCCTGCAAACGCTGTTTCAATAACCAAGACTTTAAAGACATTCCTCCAATATTTGGATGTAGAGTAGTGCTGCAGGTTCTCTCAAATGTTATGAATGTGATGAGTGGCGTATAAACACTTAGTGATTTATCATTCCTCTTCTCTGACTAACAGCAAATGAGGTGTTTTTTGAATCAGTTCAATCAATTTTATTTATAAAGCCCAATATCACAAATCACAATTTGCCTCACAGGGCTTTACAGCATATGACATCCCTCTGTCCTTTGGACCCTCACAGCGGATGGTACAAGGCAAGCCTGAGCCAGCCCTAACTATAAGCTTTATCAAAGAGCAAAGTCTTAAATCTAGTCTTAAATGTGGAGACGGTGTCTGCCTCCTGGACCGTAACAGGAAGATGATTCCACAGGAGAGGAGCCTGATAGCTGAAGGCTCTGGCTCCTGATCTACTTTTGGAGACTTTAGGGACCACGAGTAACCTGCATTCTCAGAGCGCAGTGTTCTGGTGGGATGATATGGCACTATGAGCTCTCTAAGATAGGACGGAGCTTGACCATCTAAACTGGACTGCCGTCAGCATTTTACTCATAAAGGATCTGTATCATCAAGTTTGTTGACAGGTGCTGGGAGGATGCAGAATTGCTGCTGCATGTGAGCAAAAATGTGTACAAATACTTCTGTGGCTCTAGAGGGCGCTGTCTGATAAGTAATGCCGGTGGGAGTGAGGACTACATGTTTGGAAATTAAATTTTAGAGGTTATTTTGCAGTGTGTGTATTTTGTGTTTGTCTTCCATGCTTCAGGTGCAAATGTATGTTAATAGGCCATGATGTGTTGTTATTTTTCTCTTTAAGAAAACATTTTATATTCCAATGCGAGTTAAGAATTGAGAATTCCTTTTAAAGTGTTGATTTCCTATGAAGTGACTACGACAGACTAAAAAAGAAATAACAAATTCACCCTGCCTGAAGATGTGAGACTTGCAGATGGCTTAAGTGACATATTTTATGCCACACATCAAGGCTTTTTTTAATTGTAGCACATCATTTTAGGATGCCCCATCAGAGGTGTTCCAGGCGCGTCCCACTGGTAAGAGGACCTGGGGTATACCCAGAACACACACACATATCTCATCTGGCCTGGGAACACCTCGGGGTCCCCCAGGAGGAACTGGAAAGTGTTGCTGGGAAGAGGGACATCTGGGGTGCTTTGCTTGGCCTGCTGCCCCTGCGACCCAGCCTTGGATAAGCAGAAGAAAAGCATCTTTCATACAGTCATGCAGCCTGACTTCACAGAGCAGGATAAAAACAGCACAGAAAAAAGGAAACAAGTACATACAACAATAAACATTAAATTTTTAAATAAATAATTGTCAGAAGGGATAAAAGACAGGACTAAAAAACAGAGGCCTCTAATGACGAGGCACCATTAATTAAAAGCCAAGCTAAAAAGATATGTCTTAAGGTTTCTTTTATAAAATGTCCGCTGAGGTGGGGTCCTTCGGATGCTCAAGTAGACTGTTCCATAGACTTGGCTAAAAAGTGGATATTTTGTTGAAATTCTGGGACGACCAGGAGGCCGCAGGTACGCATCTCAGAAGCATGTCTGAGAGATAAACTGGTGCCAGGCTGTTCAGTGGTTTAAAACTAATAGGACAATCTTAAAATCAACACTAAAACAAAGTGGCAGCAATTACTTTAAGATAGAAGTTATGTGTGCCATCTGTCTGGTCTTCGTTAGTGTTGTATCTGCTTCATTCTGAACAATGGGTGTTCACAACATGCTGATACAGTCAATTAAAAATTCATTCATTACTTTTTGTATAGGCCCAGTTGAATATTGCAATAATAATGAGTGGTTATCACAAAATCCCACAGCACACCTGGATTTGCATCGCTGCCACACACTCTGAGAACCATTATATTACACCATTACGCCTGTGTTTTTCTTTTGTGTTAATTATTATTTTACACGTCTTATCTCCCACAGTGTTCTCCCTGTCATGTCTTTCACTTGTTTTGTGCCTACATCACCAAAAATAAATATAAATAGTACTGGCGACACAGTGGTGCAGTGGTTAGCATTGTCGCCTCACAGCAAGAAGAATCCCGTCTGTGTGGAGTCTGCCTGTTCTCCCCATGTCAGTGTGGGTTTTCTCCAGGTGCTCCAGCTTCCTCCCACAGTCCAAAGACATGCAGGTTAATTGGTGACTCTAAATTGTCCGTAGGTGTGAATGTGAGTGTGAATGGTTGTCTGTCTCTATGTGTCAGCCCTGTGATAGTCTGGTGACCTGTCCAGGGTGTACCCTGCCTCTCACCCAGTGTCAGCTGGGATAGGCTCCTGTCTTCCTGTGACCCTTAACAGGATAAGCGGTTGCCGAAAATGAATGAATTAATACATAGTGCTGCTACTACTACTGCTAATAATAATAATTTATAGTGGAGGGAGGGTCACGCATTTACCACAAAAATAATACATGTTGTTATGCCCCACCCTTAGGCAGCCCTATTGGGGCAAACAAAACTCCAAACACTGACCCAATAATTAATAGTACTGTACACCTTTAAAACACTCAAATCCATGGGATTTATTAGAATTAAAATGGGCAGACAAGACAACAAAAGTCCCTCGGTGAGAGGCAGCAGGACCAGCAGTCCCCACACCAGAGCCTCTCTCCTCTCCTCTCCTCTCTTAAGCACCTCCTCCATGCCAGGTGTACTGCACCTCCTTAGGTAATGCAGCTTAGTAGCTCAGTGGCCCAGTCCATAGGGACTTGGGTTGGGAACTGGAGGGTCACATGTTCAAGTCCCCGTCCGGACCAAATATGTAGTGTGGACTGATGGCTGGAGAGGTGTCAGTTCACCTCCCGGACACTGCCGAGGTGCCCTTGAGCAAAGCACGGAACCCGCCTGACCAAGGCAGTCTCCCTCACTCTGACATCTCTCCACTTTGTGCATGTATGGGTCCTGTTTGTGCATGTGTGTGTCTTTTGGACATGTGTGTTAATGACAAAAAGAGTGAAAAAACTGAATTTCCCCTCAGGGGGATTAATAAAGTATATAAAATTAAAAAATAAAAAATGAAAAAAAAAAAAACACCTGGGCAGATCTACAAAGAGGGAAAAGGGACAGCAGCAAAGAACACATACGCAGCCGTAACACCACCACCCTTAAAACAACGAATAAATAGTTTGTCCCACTGTCAATCACAAGTAATGAGGCAGTTAAGGTTAACATTACTGTTCCAACAACCCATAGTTCATTGAAAAAATGAAAAAATATTTGTAGCTTTGGGGCAGGTAAAAATAATAATAATAATAATAATAATAATAATAATAATAATAATAATAATCACAACCCAGCCCAGCCACCCCTGTCCTCCTGTGGTAAGTAAAGAACATTCCCATTTCAGAATATTTGATCATGAGATTTCCGACGGCATTTGAAGGCACCGTGTTTCCTTTTTAAACGCGGCATCTGTTTACGATAAGATGTTTAGGAAGCCGACTCTGGACCTCTTCCTCCTCTTCCTCCACTGAGCTGGACAAAAAAAGGTCGGCAGTTTGCGATTCATTGGTGAGAAATGCCCCCAAAAACCAAAAGAAAGGTTTTGGCAGACATGCTGGAGGACCTGTCAAAGGAAAACTTTGTCAAGTTCTGCAGGCAGCTTCTGGACCGTGGGGACGTCAGACGCAACAAGGTGGAGGGTAAAAACTACCTTGACATCGCGGAGCTCCTTGTGACAACTTACACCGAGTCCCGAGCTGTTGGAGTGGCTGAAACCTTATTGAGAGAGATTGACTGCAACGAGGATGCAGAAAGACTCGGTAAATATCTCACAGATACAAGGTTTGACCCAATGTGGAGACAGAAACGAGAACTCCGGCTGCAGAACACTGAACCCTTCAGATCTGCCTTTATTTATATTTATATTGTCGTCATTTGAAAATGTTTAACTTAAGAGCTGTTTTTAAGGTTTATTTCTAGATTATTGAAGTTAAAAATCAAAGTGATAAACAATTGAACTAGCCCGCGTCTTTTTTGCTTTCACTTCGAGCAGGGGCGGACTCAGGCCGAAGGCATTTTTACTGTGTTATTTTGTAACATCAAAGATATTTTTCTTGTAGACATAGAGAGCCCTCAAAGACGTTTTCTCCCAACTGCTCAGTGTGTGTGTGCATATATATATATGTATATATATATATACATATATAGTTAGTGCATCCTATAATAATCCTGTAATTTAAACTGTAATTTCATCATATTTCTTTCTCTCTTCTTCATTTTCTTTTTTTTTTTTCCAAAAAATCAGAATCTAACATTGTGTCTTCTTGTTTTTGCAGTTGAAAATGCAGGTCGACAATCCACAAAACCTGGTCCCAGCGACAGTGAGTTGTTTTCCTGTTGTGTTTTTGTGTTGTTGTTTTTTTTTCTAAATAGATATTACAGATTAGCTGCTGTAGAGAAGGAGTTGTTTTGAATTATTTCATGTTGAGCTTCATCCTCTGAGCTCTGGGAGCTGTCATACTAAATGGATGTAAATGCTTGAGGGCCATTTTGCACAACACAGGCTGAAACAAGCTCAGCCAGAAGAGTTAGGCTATGCACCAAGAGTAGAACAAAAGCAGAGTGAAAAATTGTCTTCAGCTCACCGAAACATAAAAGCAGCAAAACAACGTGCAACATATTGAACAAATGTGGTAAAAAATAAATAAAGAAATAAATAATCAGAGGATAAAAGAAAGAAGGTGAAAAATATGAACAAAATACTAATAATAACAAAGTATAACGCATTTAAAATAAAATACAGATTTTGCAGGTTTGTAGCTCTGATTTGGGAGACACTAATGATAGAAGAGTGAAGGGAAAATTTCAATTAATATTTTCACCATGATTACATTTCCTGTGGCAGACTGCATCCCTTTACGTTTATGATGACATTGACTTGCACGCTGCGTTCTCTGCTGTGCCATTACAAATGCATAAGTGTGATCTATACGTGGCATTCATACAGGAAGTGTCTCGAAGCTGACATTGCAAACAGAGGCTTCTCCACGTATTAAGAAAATTTAAGTCAGCATGTCCAGCACTTTTTTACCTGTCTCAATCTACTTAATTACACATGTTGTTTTCATGAATTTAAATGTTACAATTTCTTAATATGTGTAGTTTTATTGAGATAATACCTGGTCTTAACTTCACATGAATAGCTGCATTGGCAACATGTTTAAGGATTTTTTTTACATGTTGAATGAAGGCTTGTGCCAATTTCCGGTTTAACCGGTTCGGTCCGGTTTAAGAGCTCCACCCAGTTAGGCTTGTACCAATTTCCGGTTTAACAGTTTCGGTCCGGTTTAAGATCTCCACCCGGTTTAATTCACGTCAACTGGATAAACCGGGGGGGAGGGGCTTTTCACATCAGTGCCGTGTCAAGGGACTATATTCAACTTATAGATGAAGAAGGAGGTTGTGCATCAACAGTGATGATACTCAGAGTGCTAAACCCAAAAATCCAATATGATCAAAAATGTAAAAAATGGTAGCACATCTCAAATTGCCCAGTTAAGTACTCACATCTGACTTCTTTTAATGGCTCACATCAAAAAACAAACGCGTTTCGGCACATGGCCTTCTTCAGAGCGTTTTCAACTTATCTTGCATTGTAACATGCATTATGACAACTTAATAAGGTTTATGTTTGTTTATAAATGAAGTGGAGGAGCCTGCAAGAGTTTTGATTAGTTTGTCTCAGAAGCTGCAGAGGGACTCCGCAGCTCCACTCAGCTGTCTGCTGCTGCTGCGAGAGATCAAATTTCATTGGGGGCGGGGAAAAGTGCGAGGGAGTCAGCAGTCATTCAGTTTGTTGCCCTAACCAAAGATACTGGATTACTACTGTACAGGACAATAAAAGGACAAATTTTGTACAGCAAAATCATTTTACAGACAAAGTCCACTCTGTACCTAATATTAATCTGCTGTTTTTATCACATAAAAAGGCATTTCATTTGTTGTGTGTATGGAAAAATAGTTGTTTGTCAATAAGCAATTTAAATTTTCTCTCATTTTGTTTCAGCTGCGAGCCCCTCCGCTGGAACAAGTGGTGCACATGCCATGGCAGAGGGTGGGTGCGCAGGTAGTGTGGCGTCTTCTCAGTAAATACCTTATTCTCTGCTTGTGATCAGTCACTGATCCAATTGTTCAGAAACCCAAAATCTGACGATCAAACACAAGTTGTTCAATAGAGAAAACAAGTTGTGAGCAATTAAACCAAACGTGGACGCTGTCCAGTGTTACAAATGAAGCACATCTGTGTCTTACGTTTTCACACTTTACACTTTTTTCACACCTCTAAAGAGAACCAGAGCTGTGACTCAGCATTTTTTGCAAAAGAACTCAGACCCCTCTGGAGGTGGTCTGAGTACGGTTTGCCATAAGTCCACGTTGCAGTTCATTTAACCTGTGCCTTGTGAACACAAAGCGCTCCAGGTTTGCTTTACCTTTTTATCTAGCCCTCTAGATCACATGCTATTGAACTGGGGTGCTTGAAAAAAACATGTGGGCCTGTAACGCTTGCAAGGACGCAGGACAAGGAGTAGTTTGGTCCACGGAAGATACCGCACATCTCCAGATGTGGAATGTAGAATACATCAACAGTCTACAGCACAGAAACACTAAGGTTTTCCTTCAATTTTAAGTCCACGTGAAGGGAGGAGCTGCATAATCGCACTGCAGTGCCACGTGAAAGTTAAAAAAAACCCAAAAAATGTCAATTAAATATAGGCGAAAGTGTGACCAGAAAGAGGACCGAGGCCCCATCAGAGCTGAAGTTTACCAGAAAGAGAACTGAGTCCTTTTATTGTTGGTCCACTTTTTGGTGCACTTTAATGGTGCTTTCACACATAGTCCTCTTAAAACAAACAGAACTCAGTCCTTTTAAAGTGCATTGAAACGTGGACCAACAGAAAAGGGCTTCAGTTTCATGTTTTCACGTTTACATAGTTGTTTTTTCTGCACTACACAACTGTACAGGCCAACTAGGTTTCGTCTTCCTTTTTAGGCGTCCCATTGCAACAGCAAGTGATATAGAAGGCTAAATACAAAGGCAAGGAGCAAAGCAAACCTGGAGTGCTTTGTGTTCACAGTAGGTTAAGCGAACCACACCGCAGACTTGAAGCGAGGTGGTCTGAGTATGGTTCACTTCAGAGGGGTCTGAGTTCTCTTTGAGCGTTCACATATGTGCAAAAAAAGCTGAGTCTCCACTCTGAGTCTGTTTAGAGGGCTGAAAAGGACCAAGTGTGAAAACAGCCTAAGAGGATTGAGTTTGGTTTGTTTTAAATTAACTATATGTGAAAACACCCATAATTATAACAGCGTTAGTTACAGTTGTAATACAACTGAAAAAACAATATTCAAGTCAAGCTAATGTTTTTATGTTAATTTCACACCTAGGATGTGATCGGATAATGTATATTATCTGATTATATTATATTATTTATTAAAAATGACAGGATGTAGCAGCTGGTGCATTTGCCTGTTTGCAAGTACACTGATTACACCTACAAAGTTAGCCGGTTTGATTGATGGAGGTTGTGAAAGCATGATACAACCCTAATCTGGCTTAGAATATAATGAATGACATTTGACTGAACACAGAGTGTACGCAGTTTGGGTACACCTGTGTGTAATAGCACACTGACCCCTGGAGGGTCACAAACATAGCAACAGAGATTATCAGACACTGGCTCAGGAAGCAAAGGTAAAGCAAAGAAGACAGAAATATGTGAAAATAATGTAAAAATGTAATGTAAAAATAGGAACATTTTTCAAGTTTGTGTATATTGCAAGAACAAATACAACTAAAACTAGTAGTTTAGTGTCGCTTTGGGATGAAATCATTTCAACCATAAATGTTCATTAAGCCTGATGTTATATAAATTACTAATAGGTAATTTTCTACTTCTTTTCTCCTCAGAGAAACAGCGGCCTTCACTGATCCAGAGAGTGAGTAATGTCACATCACTCTGACTATACATAATGCAGTTCAGTATAGCTGAGCAAAAACATCTTTCAAATCTGGAAAGAAGCACCAAAATTTGACTGAGTGTACCTCTTGGGTAATTCTTTTGAAAAATCCCATTTGCCACGTAAATTTCAAAATGGCCGCCATTTCAACCATCTTTTATGACAGAATTTCATTTTCTGGGCCAATTTCAATGATTCTGGTGTCAAATTATAGGTTTTTAACTATGGAAAAATTTTTTTTTATATCTCTTTATACCATTTACTCAGAATATTTTTTAAAGTAATGTACAAAATATGCATAAACACAACATTATTCCAGCAAAACGTTTATTAGAAATGTACAAAAATGGTCAATTGATTTGCTCATGAGAAGCTGAATATGATCCTTTGCTTACTACTGCACATATCATTTGTACAGCATAGCATAAAACATACACAATGTAAAATGCAATTATGTGTAACCTGAACATTTTAGAATCAATGTACGTTTTTCACATCAAATTCATCTGTAACGTCAATACCTTAACATTCTAGACTCAACAGTTGTGTTAGAGTATATAATCAACTAAACTATGCTCTAACTAACCTATGAAACAGAGCCTAATCTTCACATCTGCAGCTACACAGTGCTGTGCAAGCAAGACCAAAGCGGTAGCATTTGCACCTTCCACGACATTCAAATTTGCAACCACACTTGGAAAAATGTATTTTTAAAATTATTTTTTATTTATTTATTTTTTTTTTAAAAAAATGTACATTAGCTATATAGCTAACTCGGGCTGAACGGTTGTGTTGTGGGTTAGGGTTAGGGTTATAAACTAATTTAAAAACAGTGTGTGGGTCAACTTATCCACTGGCTCATCATAAGCCACTCTCCCCTACGCCATGTGTAGCAGCCAGAGATCAGTAAGCATAATATTTTCTTTCAATGGCTGAAATATGGTAGAAGGAAGCTTCTTGGCCTCTCCAATACAATCAGGGTCCAAAACTATACTGACCTGCCCTATATAAACATGAATGTCTGACCAGTGGTGGACAAAGTATTCAACGACATGACTTGAGTGAAAGTAAAGATACTCTTGGTCAAATATTACTCCAATACAAGTGAAAGTTGTTCAGTCATTTTTTTTATTTAAGTGAAACTGCACCAACTGATTAACATAGCGGGGATCGAAATAAAATGAATAAATAAGATAAATAAATAAATAAATAAAATGAAAATCAACCAGCCACCCTCCTCCTCTGACAAGTAAAGAACAGTCCCTTAAGTGTGGTGAGGTTTGTGGACCATTACCTGCCACAAAGAGAGAAATGTGAACGGCTCGTTTCTCCTCTGACATGTCACATACCTGTGTGCCGCCACAGCTCAGCTGTCCAGGCACTACGGGGCAGTCATGACACCAAGAAGAGGAGATCATTTGACCTGGAGCCAGGCTTCTCCGTCGCTGGTAAGCCGTTATCTTGCACTGCGGAGCACTATGGCTGCCGTATTTGACAGGAATACGTATTCCTGTCTGTGTATGTGACCCCCGTTCAACCCACAACTGGCAGGATTCGCCTTTCATTTCTGCTGCTGGTTGAAATCTGTAGCCTACTAGCACAGCGTGCTCCTGAATGTTTTCTTTTGTTCGCTCGCACAAAACTATTTTTAGTCGCAAATGCATGTGACGCGCTTACGTGACCAAAGATTGTCTCTGCCTGAAATACACATTACTCAGCCAGGAAACCAGCTGATACCAGTATCGTTCTCCAGTAACAAAAAATGAATTTTTCGCTGGTAAAAAAATAACTTGCCAGAGTGGCAAGTGGTCTTAAAAATTTATCAGCCAGAGACAAAATCTACCCGTAATTGGCGAGAGGCGAGTGTTAGTTTTGGACCCTGAATACAATGAATCAGGCCTCTCTGTATATGTATATCAAGATTATACTTATTGGACAATTTTACACAAAGTTGCCCCCAAAATAGCATTTCTGGGATTGAATTGGCGGCCATCTTGGAAAAAATGGTGGCCATCTTGATTTTTGCGTGGCTAATGGGTTTTATAAAAAGAACAACCCCCAAGGAGTATTTTTGCCAATTTTGGTGCTTCTTTCCTCTTGTGAAAGATTTTACTGAAAAAATGCAGTTAGCTGCTTAGCTAGTAGATGAAGACTGAAAATTATCCTCATCCTGAACTTTGTAATTGATGATACAAGCAGTTTTTTATGCAAGGGAGAAGAAAGGACTGGAACACACTGATCAATTTACAGCCTTTAATAGTGCAAACAGACTAATGTTTCAACACCACTGTGTCTTCATGAAAGTCAAAGAGTCTTTTTGACTCACTGATGAAGACACAGTGGTGTTGAAACATTAGTCTGTTGGCACTATTAAAGGGACATTGCCTAGCATTTTCAGTTGTTTATTGGCAAAATCCGATGTCTGCATTCAGAAATATGTCATCATTGGTGTAGAGGTGTGACGATACATCGATCCACATCAATACATCGATTCATTGATTAACAATCCGATTACATTGATGCAAAATGAAAACATCGATCCATATCGTCATCTTAAAGATACACATTTATTTTGAAATTCACATAGCACGTCTGTGTCACCATTTCTGGGCAAACGCATCTCCACTCAAACAACAAACAGAGCTCAGAAATAAAATGGTCAAATCATATTCTAGTTGTTTTTGTTGATGTAAATGATTGTGTTAGATGGCCATATGATATCGCGTCATATCGATCGCAGGCTCCTGAATTGAATCGAATCAAAATCGTATCGTGACAGACTTTGTGATATCGGCAAACATCGTATCGTCATCCAAACAAATCGATATAATATCGTATTGTGATGAAGCTGGTGATTTACACCCCTACATTGGTGCAATTTTACCTTCACCAATAATTTGACTTATTCTCGTAAAAGGAGAATTTTGGATTTGTTTGTACATTGAGCAAGTAAGTCGTTTGGGGGTTCCATAACGTTCTGCCATCTTGAAAATACATCCACCAGCAAGGGACATATAGCACAACCAGGGAATAGCCCTGCCTTCAGCGTTTTTGCTGACAGCCAGGCCAGCGCTGCGTGACTGAGAAGCCAAAGGAGAGGAGCGAGAGCATCACGGGAGACGGAATCCTCGTCGCCAAGAGCGAAAAGGAATCAAAAAGCCAACATGACCGGCATTCAAAAAACGAGGGTCAACATTGGGGTAACCTTTCCCAGGTGGAAAGAGCTGCTGAAAGAGAAATGTAATGCAATCACAGGCCAGCGCCGCTTTCAGCGGCACAGTGATGCGAGGAGAGGGATGAGGTGTGTGAGGTTGAGCCACTTGTCAGTTGTCAAAAGCCAAGATGTGATTGGTTTGATTAGATTTACACCCGTTCCAACAGTCCTATGTTGTAAACACAGCCAGCATGGTGAGGAGGGGGTTTGTCAACTAGCATCACGTGTGTCTGTGTAGGAGCCTGAATGAATACTCAATACTCAAGTATCGGATGACATGGTTTCATCAATGTTATCATAGCTTTTTGGTCCACAGTGGCTACCATCTTTGCAATACGTGTTTGAAACAGTGAGGTGCTAGAGTGCGCTCACAGTTTGAATGCAATATATGATTTCAACGTTAGATGGGAGAAATTCCTACACACTGTGGCTTTAAAGGCTGTAAATTGATCAGTGTGCTCTAGTCCTTTCGTCACCCTAGGAAAGTCTATGTCCTTGAGCTGAGAAGCACCTTTTAAAATTAAGAGGCTCAATGTAGTTTTTATAGAACTGTCTTTTTATGTGTTACACCCAGGCAATGACATAAAATACAAGTCATCAAGCTGCTGCAAATAAAATACTTGTGTGATGTAACTGATACTCTTACCACATCCACATTTGTAAAACACATACATTAATGTGATGTGAACAGCTGAGAAAATACACATTTCCCTCATGAACATGTCCTTTGAATTTACCAGGTGGAAACAATAGCATCTGTCATAAAGCAGCTTTTGGAAACACTGGCTGGTATGAGTGACAAGGAGCTTGAGAAGTTCAAAAAGGTCCTGAGTCAAGTTCACCAACATGAACACTTCTCAAATATCCAACGGAGGCTGCGAAATACAACAGACGTGCAGGACGCTGTGTTTTTAATGGTGCAGATTGATGGCCAACAGTCTGTGGAGACGACTAAGGAGGTTTTAAAGAAGATGAAGAGGACTGATCTGGTGCAGAAGTTATCAGACAGCAGCTCAGGACCCAAAAGTAAGACTAAAGGCAACAACATCTAAAACTGGTCCTTAACTTGTGTCTCATACACTTATAAACTGTCTTCTATTGACATTGTAAATAATTAGATTTGTACAATAGAGAAAAGGAGACATCATCTTGCCCTCGGAACACAGTTTTATGACTGATGTGAAAAACGAAAAAAATATTTTGGGATGGGGGCAAAAAAATCAGATAAATTATATGTAACTGCTGATGAGATTCAGATGTAATTTTGTGTTGACCTTTTTGTAATTATTCTTTTCTACAAAGCAGTATTGTCTGATGATCAGTGTTTTTACTTCCTTTCTGTCTCCTCAGAAAAACACTCTGTGGATGAACACCTGTCTGCACTGATCCACAAAGTAAGCAATGTCATATCTGTGTGACCACGCAGAGTACAGCTTTTATTAAATAAGATGCAGGTTTAAATTCATATCAACATTAATGATGATAAATTAAACCAAACTGGATGTTTCTCACAGTACTGAAGCTAAGATCAATTTGTGCTCATTAATATTGCTATTGTCAAGTTATTGTGTTTTAAACAGTTTTTCAAAGATTTAAACAAAATGTTAAACATGAAAATCATAGGATGTCTCCATTTTGCTGCCACCTGTTTCTGCACTGACGTCATCAACATCTGACGTTCAGATTAGGAGGCTCATTTCAGTTTATGTCAGCACAGTGAAAGAGTTACAGCCTGTAAATAAAATTAATCAGTTTACACATATTAAATAGATAATAACTAAAAGTATCAGGAGCTCAGGTGGTCTTGTAGAAATATTAAAGCATTCAAATGCCTAAAATAATAATAATAATAGTTTATTCTGTGAACATATTCTTGCAATTTTCCAGGTGGCAACAGTGAGGGCTGTCAAAGAGCTGCTTTTGGAAACACTAGGTGATTTGAGTTACGAGGAGACAGAGAAATTTCAGTGGTTGCTGCAGTTCACGTTCTTCCAGAGGAGCATTGAACTCCTCTCATGGGGTGAACTGAGCCCTGCAGACACCCCAGGGATCCAAGAGGAGAAGACTTCCATGATACACGATGTGACTGATGTGATGTTGGAGAGATGTGGTCAACAGTCTGTGGAGGTGGCCATGGAGGTTTTGATGGACATGAACAGGACTGATCTGGTGCAGAGGCTGTCAGAGACCAGCTCAGGACACAAAGGTAAGATAAAGAAGACAACTGTCAACTTAATATGTAATCATAAATAAATATGCCCTGCAACAGATCTTTTCAACTGTGGGTCAAAGAAAATGAAGTGTGGCGTATAGTGTAAAGCAATGCAATAACAACATATGTATGTGTGTATATATATGTATATATATATACACACATACATACACTGCCACTGCCACAGAGCGTAAAGACTGTTCCTACCTGCTGTCCCAACATAAGTTCATAAGTTCACTATCTGTGAACTTGCTGATACACCATGAGATAGTTTCCCTAGTGACTTTTTTTTGCCTCTTGTTCCTCCTCGGCTCACGTTTGGGGATTTTAATGGTGTGTTATTATCTCACATGCCGATCACAGAAGCAGGTGTGTTATATCTGTGGAGTCTTTCACCCTGACCAGAGGGCTTGGAGCAGGAGAGGAAGTATTTAAATCCTTTATTCTCATAAAAGTATCTAGTACCACCCTGTAAAAATACTCGGTTACAAGTGAAAGTCCTGCATTTAAAATATTACTTACGTAAAAGTATGTAAATATAATCAGGAAAATGTACTTTAAGTATTACAAATAAAAGTACTGTAAAAATGTCCCCTGTGACTGTTGTAGTCATCTACTGATTTTACTGTTGTAGTCGGTTGAGGTGGAGCTCACTAATAATTATTTTCAATATGGGTTAATCTACTCATTATTTTCTTCATTAATTGACTGATTATTTGGTTTGTAAAAATTCTGGAAATAGTGAGAGATAGTGTCACACTTACCCAGAGCCCAAAGTGACACATTCATGTTTGTTTTGTCCAACCAACAGTTCAAACCTCAGCATAAAAATTATGAATTAATCAAAAGTAGCAATAAAAGAAAACCCTCATATTTGGGAAGCTGGAGCCTTGAAATGTCTTCGCAATAAAAATGACTTAGATGATTATCAAAATAGTGGCAAATGTATTTTCTGTCAATTCATTAAGTGACTCATAGTTCCAGCTGTGCTTGTACATTGTCATATGTTTCGAGTACAAACTCTTAACTTGTAAAGTAACTAGTAACTAAAGCTGTCAGATAAATGTAGTGTAGTAGAAGTAGATGGTAGCATGAGAAGAAAAGACTGTACTTACAGTACCTGAATAAATGTGTTTAGTTACATCTCACCACTGGGTGCAGCTTATATCATCTTATCTTCATGACTTTGTGAGTATGACTTGACTTGTGACTTGTTTGACTTATAGCAAGGTCTTGAAATGACTTGCTTGATTTTCACCACAGTGGCTTGGGACTGAGACTTGAAGGATATGACTTGAGACTTTCTTATTACTTAAACATGTGTGACTTACTCCCACTTCTGCAGTCCACACACTTGAAACTGAAATATTACAGGCTTTTATTTTCAGTATGACACTCAGGACAAGAACACATAAAGGTGTATTTATTACAGAAATTACAACTGTCATTAAATGTGTTGCAGCTGCAGGATCATCAGCTGAAGCTTTTGGTGTGAGTACCATGGAAGGAGGTATGTGTCCTATAACTTAATAACAAAGATTATTCATGAACTAAAAACAAAGTTTCCTCTAAGCGCTGTAGTTATTTTAATTTACATGTCAGATGAACGTTTAACACAGAGTTTAATAGGGAAGACGTCAGGTGAAGCCATAATTGATTTTTATGATGTTACTATTAAGTGGATTTCTTGCTCATTTTACCAATTCTAATATAAATCCTTGATATTAGAATTATAACAGTCTGGCAGTGTCTGATTATAAAACCTTATGTTAATTCAATCATTCATTCATATTTCCTTTGTCCTCAGAGAAACACTGTGTGGATGAACATTGTCCTGTA
This sequence comes from Epinephelus fuscoguttatus, assembly GCF_011397635.1. NCBI lineage: Eukaryota > Metazoa > Chordata > Actinopteri > Perciformes > Serranidae > Epinephelus > Epinephelus fuscoguttatus. The sequence continues at coordinate 10,750,286 of NC_064759.1, forward strand.
CCGATCCAGAGGGTGAGTAATGTCACTTCTGTCTAACTTTAAACTAAAGCTCAAACAATTAATTGATCAGCTGATCGACAGAAAATAACCATGATCATTTTGATAATTGATTTAACATAAAGTCAAATTTTCTATCAAAAAAAACCTTTATATTGTTTTGAGGATTTTCTGTTTTTCTCTGTTTTGTATCATTGTAAACTGAATATCTTTGGATTTTGGGCTGTTGCTCAGACAAAACATTTGAAGCTGTCAAAGTGGTAACTTTTGTAGGAATAATATTATGTCACATTTGCTGAAACTGTCACTATATTCTGAAAGAAGTACATGAGACAGTCTGAAAAAAATCCCTCCCTCTAATGATATTTACTAGAATCACACCGTGGCGCGGCAGCAACAATCAGAGACAAAGAATCTTCAATCAGAAATAAAATAATTGTAAAACAGGATGAAGTGAATCACTGTGATTTTGTTTAAGAAATGTATACAATTACAGTTTGTAATAACATCACATGTAGGGTAGGGACTCGTTAGGATTTTAACGGTCCGATTCCTTACCGATTCCTCTTACTGATTCCTACATTATACTTGCTATACTTAAACAAGTATATAATAAACACAAATGCAATCATACAAATACAAAAACTTTATTCTAACTGTTGCACAGTACAATTAGATGAAAATACACATTTGTGTGTGGTGTGTATTTCAGATTTAGAGCTTGTATCATCTCCCTGAGAATATATAACAACAAAAAGTGATTCTCTGATTTCTACAGTAACACTATTACCTCAGATTAACCACAACAATGTAATAAAAAATAGGTATATGCATTCATGCTTGGGCACTGTTATTGTCGTGACAACACCTGAACATAACACACACAGACACACTGGCTGTTTGTTTCTACCTCTCCCCTCGCTGGAAGCGGACCTCCTGCCGCCAGCCTCCGCCTTGATTAAACGCTGAAAATTAAATAAAAGAGGGAGACAGGTTTCTCCTATTTTATCTTATTTTGTTTTATTTCTCCCTCTTCCTTCGCTGGAAGCATCAGACCTCCCGCCGCCCACTCCCGTCGTACGCTCCCGTCTCAAACACGGAGGTCTCTCTCCACTGAGCACCCGGCGCACGCCCAGCATGTTAAATAGCCTGTAACCATGACAACTGTGTGACACAAACTCAGTGCTTTAGTGATTAGATAATTTCGGGCTCGGTCGGGTTCGGACAGAAATATGCCAGTGCTGCACTCTAATGGATATGCACGTGACGGTTTATTTTTTTATTTTATTTTTTTTTTAATTTTTTGTACAATCTAGGAACCGTTTGCAGGAACCGTTACGCCAAATGTGATGGAACTGGTTCCGGAACCGGAACTTTGGACCCGGTTCCAAAAAACAACCGGATCCGGATCACAATCCTAATCACATGTGATCAATTGTATCATTACTATTTACCTAAAACACAGACATTGATGAGATGCAAACAGAAAAATCTGTAATTATCCCAGCAAACCAATTGCACTTTTACCTCATGAACATTTCACTTAAATTTACCAGGTGGAGACGATGACGTCTGTCATAGAGCTGCTTTTGGAAACACTGGCTGGTTTGAGTGACGGGGAGCTCGAGAAGTTCAAAAAGGTCCTCCTGAGTCAGACTGACTTCAGCGGAGGCCTCTCAGACATGACACTGATGCTGCCAGAAATAAAAGACAGGCAGGTCACAGTGTTTTTAATGGTGCAGATTGATGGCCAACAGTCTGTGGAGATGACCAAGGAGGTTTTAGAGAAGATGGAGAGGACTGATCTGGTGCAGAGGTTGTCAGACAGCAGTTCAAGACCCAGAAGTAAGACAACAAAAACAAGAACATCTTCAAATCACAAAACTGGTCAAGTTGTGTCTTCTTCTATTTACATTATAAAAAAAATGCGATTTAAGAGGGGGCAAAAATGCCTGTTGATCTAGTTTAAATGTAATTTTGTGTATTTACATTTTTATAAAGCAATATGGCCTGAAAACAATGTTTATTGTCAGATGAGATGTTTGATCAGTCACTGATGACTTTTACCACTTTTCTCCTCAGAGCAACACTCAGATGAACACCGACCTGCACTGATCCAGAAAGTGAGTAATGTCACATCTCTCTGACTTCATACAAAACAGCTTTCATTAAAAAGATCCAGGTTAAAAATTAACATAATCTTGAACATTTTAAATGATATGACCCAAAGTCAGGATCAGTTAGACTTATTTATTTATTTTTCATGGAACTGAAGCTGCGTTCAGGTTGAGCTCTTTTGCAATAAATTAATCCAACAATAATGATATGATATTTTTATCACTGAGGATGAGATGAGGAAATGTCAGCATGAACATATTCAACAACTTTTTTCATCAATAGTAAAGAGAACTTTATCCACCAGAAACATCTATTTATTGTACTTCAAACCACTTTTTACAAGAAGTAATGAAAATGATTTTTTGAGCCACTGTGACTCATTTCAGTGTTTTTGAAAAGAGCTGCAGCCTGTAACATAAAAGAAAAACAATTAACCAGTTCATAAGAATTAAAGGAAAGAAGGAAAAGGGAATCATCTTTTGATTTGTACTTTTTCTTTCTTAGTAAATAAAAAACAACAAAACATACTAATCAATGATAAAAACTGAACAAACTGTAATTAATACAACAGCAATCACCAAATAGGTCTATACCTTGTATAATCTACCAGAAACACCTACGTTTACACACATTGCTGAGATGCAAAGAAACACATTTGTAATTGTCCCAGTGGATTAAATATATGTCCTATAAATGTATTGATTGTTTCAGGTAGCAACAATGGCAGCTGCTACACAGCTGCTTTTGGAAACTCTGAATGGTTTGAGTGACAAGGAGCTCGAGGAATTCAAGGAGTTCCTGCAGTGGATTATCTTCAGAAAGTACCAAACAGAAATGTCATCACCGTTCAGACTCACAGAAGACAGAACAGAATTAGTGGGTCTGATGTTGGAGGCTTACAGCCAACAGTCTGTGCAGTTAACCAGGGAGGCTGTAAAGAAAATGAACAGGACTGATCTGCTGCAGAAGTTTTCAGACAGCAGCTCAGAACTCAAAGGTAAAACAAAGACGATGTAAAACTGTCACGTTACATAATGTCTCATAAATGTCCAGTAAATACATTTTATGATTTATAATAAAAAAGTAAATCTGCTTGAGTACAAACTGTCATCACCAATGTGAAATATAAACTGGGGACAATGATCAATCATACGTGAAATAATCAATTAAATCAACACATCTCTGAGTCCCCCACATCTCCCATCTCCCACAGTCTGAACAAAAACTGAATGTTATCACAGCGCTCAACACTGCCAGCCTGTCAACCACTTAGTCACCCTATTTCTTGAGTAACTTAGATACTGTGCAGTTATATGTCACTTTAATAATGAAAATGTGCCATTAAAGATGCCAAAATTGTTTGTTCGGGTTCATTTGGTTCTTTGTCAGTTGAACCAATTTGCATATTTGTTTGTGATGTTGACGGGTTTGTCAAACTTTTTACCCTACAGTCAAACAACTGAATTTGCTTCGCCATTGTGCCTAAAACAATTCCCTCTGAGCACGCAAATAAACACACCAACACACATGCAGCATTGCCACATGCAGCTGCATGTCCAGTTCTTACTGTAACAACAATACTGAAATATCACTAAGACAACAACCATTACTAATTGATATCTTTAGGGTGTGTTTTGCTGTTTGCTGTCCCTATTTTGTTTATGTGAAAAAGTGGTTGACACTGATGGCAGCCAAAGGTCAAGAATTGGTTGTTAATTTCTCAAAATATTTGCCAGTGGCATCCTGGCTACGTTCCCCTTGAGCCCTGATACAGGTTTAGTATTTGTTGCAAGGCTTTTGTGTTGGATTGCTTTAGATTGTGATTGTGTTTATTAATTGGTCTCTATAAGTGCGTTCACATGGACATGAATAACTTGTTTATGATCAGGTTTTTGGAGTATCCCATCCATGTGTTTGAGCATGTAAACACCATATTCTGTTTATGAGAAACACAAATATGCTAGCTGAAGAACAGGGATGTATACAGAGAATATGAATAACCAGGTTTCTCTTGTGCTTAAGTAAACACCATATCCCGAATATGATCATAACTGGGATAAGCCTATTCATGTCCATGTAATCACACTCTATGTTAAATTAGATTTCATCATCATCTGAGTCACTTTAAATATCTTTTCTCCTCAGAGAAACACCCTGTAGGTGAACATCAACCGGAAGTGTTGGGGGAAGTGAGTCTGACTTTACACCACATATCACCTGGATGCAGGTTGAAAACCATCCTCATCCTGAACATTATAGATGATGATACAAGTGTTTTAAATTGAATGGTTCTCACAGTTTTAAGTTTGAGCTCTTCAGTCATAATGTTGTCCAAAACTGACATTATGAAAAGTAAAAATGTCAAGTGGAATAAAAAATTTCTTTGAGCTACTGTTACAGAAACAATGTTATGTCAGATCAGGTGGTAGAAATCAGTTTACGTGATGAAGGGAATCATCTTTTGCTTTGATGCTGCTAAAGGAATGAATACACAGAGAGTACTTTCTTTTCATTGTGTACATGCTGCCTCTGGGAAATATCATTTGAGAGTATGAAATTGTTTTCCATTCCTATGCTGATGATACTCTGCTATATATTTCATTATCATCTGTTGATACAGTCTCAACTGAAAAACTTGTCATATTGACCAAATGAATACCTGAATTTCCTGCAACTCAACAGGGACAAAACTGAGGTTCTAATAATTGGTATACTCTTTTACAGAAGTTGGCTCTTGACAAAAAGCATTAATTAAAAACCTTTAGTGTTAGCTTTGATTGTGACCTATGCTTTGAACCCCAAGTGAGAAACATCACCAAAAAAGCATTTTTCCATCTCAGAAATATTTTCCTTGTGTAATATCTTCTATCCAAAGAAGATAAGGAAAAATTTCATGCTGTAATGCCTTGTTCTCGAGCCTCTCAAAGAAATCTTTAAACGAACTTCAGATGATCACAAATGCGCAGCACTTCTACTCACCAAGACTAAACCTTTGAGGAAATGTTCCCCTGACTTTAAAAGGTCTTCATTTGCTTCCTGTTCATTTTTGAATTCTTATTATTATTTTGCTTTTAGTTTTTAAATCTCTTAAAGAACTGGCTCCTGACTATTATCATTATGATCTAAAGCACCTTGAGTTGCACTTGCTGTCTTAACTGTGCTTTGCAAGTAAAATTATCATTATATTATTTTTTACCCCATTTTCTTTACAAATAACAATAATAATAAACATCATAACACTATAACACACATATATACACTACGTCTAAAACACTGATACTGGTGAAATGCAAAGAAAAAAATCTTTAATCTCAGTTAAGAAGTGACACGATTACTCAATGTATCCCTTGAATTTGTCAGGCAGCAGCATTGGAAGCTGTGAAGAAGATTCTTCTGGAAACACTAAAAGATTTGAATAAGAAGGAGCTCAAGAAATTCAACTCATTACTGCAGTTCACGTACTTCCAGAAGGGCCTTCCACTTACCTCATGGAGCAGTCTGAAGCAGGCAGGCAGTGCAGCAGCATTAGTGAATCTGATGGTGGAGAACCAGCAGTCTGTGGAGGTGACCAAGGAGGTTTTCATGGACATGAACAGGCCCGATCTGGTCAAGAAGTTGTCAGTCATCAGCTCAAAATTCAAAGGTCAGAGAAAGAAGACAAAAACTGCCACATTACACAATCATATGTTTCTCATAAATGTTTAATAAATAGATTTTAGATTTCATTGTGACATTGCTTTCAAATCTTGTTTAATCTGAGAAATATGAGAACATTAGGAACAGGGAGTGGTTCAACAACACCACATTTATTTCTATGACTGCAGAATAATCTTAACAACAGTAGTATTTTTCAGAACTCTTTAAATATCTGTTAGGGTATGTACAAAAACTGATGCAATCCTTTTCTCCTCATATTTGTATTGTGTGCAGATTACAACCCGACAGTCACAGTTTTCTCCCCCAAAGCGGCCCTGATGAAATTTGGCTTTTCAGTGAAAATTAACTGTGTGGTGTTAATATACAAGTCCTACAGACCATTCCTCACATTCCATGTTTACCTGATCCCACAAGATCCTGCTCTACAACAGGTTATTTCATACCGTACTGTCACCAATACTAATAATAGTAAGATACAGCACAGGCAACCATGTTGGCCGCTTTAACCTTGGACAAACTTTGTGTTAAGAATTTTTTTCTTCTTTCCACAGGAAGTGGACAAGAGGGAATTATCTTGTGGATTCACACAAATCCTAAAGCCACATCCAGAGAAGCCCCTGAAAATGCGTGATTGTTTCATCCTAACAGCAGATGTGGATGGTGCAAAAATTTTCCCTGAAGTATGTTTTAAACTGTTTTTCAATCAATGAAGTTAGCTGTGATGAGCACAGAACAATAATTGCTTTATCAAATATTTTAAACAAGAAATCATAACAAAATTAAAATAAATTGGTCTTAAATTCATTACTCAAAGGTCTTAAAATTGTTGCGGAAGGAATATTTAATCTGACTTTCTTTCTTTTCTTTTTTTTATTCTCACGGCACTTTTCTGTGAGTGTCCATGCGCCGTCCAATAACGGCGCGCGCTGGCGGTAGCACATACACAATGAATGGGTTTGTCGGCGGAGGTCTGCGCTTTGCGCGCTCTGTGTGAAAAGGGTTTAACGGCGCGCGCTGGCCACCTGGCACTCTATGCTGCTGTAGTGGTTTGTTTTCCAGACGTGAGTATCTTTGAGCAGTGAAAGTTATTATTTATGACTTTTTACTTGTCGACAGTGATTTGTTTTCCACAGAGCACTATGTGCGAGCATTTTACTCGCATTTGCGACTAAAAATAGTTTTGTGCCAGCAAAATAAATCATTCAGCACGTTGTGCGAGTCCAGATTTCAACCAGCAGCAGAAACGAACGCGGTGCGTGCTGTGGCCGTGCTGCCTGCTCTCTCCGGTTTTAGGCCAGGCTCGGCTCCTTTCAAAGACTCCTTGTGAAGCACTCCTCCGGGGTTTTTTCGGACCTATATTGCGTTTTGCACAGCGGCGACCGGATCTTTGCTCTCAAACCACAAAAAGATGTGATGGCACAACAGTCTCCTTCAGTGCATTATTCTGTGCTTTCTTTTGATTTTCACACTGGCTAGTCATCCTGTTTAATTTGTCTTCTGATTAAATCGGAACCGTTGAAACAAGTTGTAGGAAGCCTCTGCAAGTAATTGGTTGCTGGCAGACACTCTGTGCTGCAATAAAATGGTTGATCAGCAGTGCCGTGCACTGTGGAGCCGATGTGCTGTTGGTTCTGCCGGCCTGAATAGAATATAATGTCTATAGCCTTACTGTTGTGTACAGCCTTATAGACTGAGCTGAGTAGTGATGCGTGGGTCGACCCGTAACCCACGGGACCCGCAAATGGACCTGCGGGTCGGGCAGCAGTGATCGTCTGTTAAATCGGTCTGTAAATGATATTTTGACATTATTATTGTTAGAATCTATTAATCTATAATCTATTACTGTCATGGCATCCGATGGTACTGATGCGTTGAGCAGGTGACAGTCCGCGGACATTTTCAAAACACACTTGTGTCATGCACTCCAAAATAAACTTTTTGAAACTTTAAACAATTTATTGTACAAAACGGGGGAAACAAACGTTGACAAAAACGGTTCCATAATTCATATTAAATTCAAAACATAACGAAAAAACAGCTACAAGTTAGAGGGAATAGTGATAAAGTGGTAAAACTTGGCATTGATCCACAGCCTCAGACGGAAGCGCTCAAACCGTGCACACAAGCTCCGTTGGTAGGCTATACTATATTTTCACATTTTTAACAATGCAATTTAAAAGTTTTGATTTTTATTGATAACCTACATTTACCAACAACAAAAAGACTACATTTAGCACCAAAAAATATGTAATAAATAAATAAATAAATAAATAAATTTAAAAAAGAAGGTAATAAAAAAACGAATATCGAATACCAAATTTTCGTAATGAATACCTACCCATAGAAACGAATATTCGAATATCCGAATATTTGGGTACAGCCCTACCGGCGACAGAGAAATCCAACCCCAGGTCCAGATGAAAGAAAAAAACTCTTCTGGTGCACTTTGCTCAAAGTCTGACTTCTTATATATTATTTTTTTTCTTTCACAGACATTAGAGCTCAGATATGACAGCACAGATCCAAACTTCTATGAAGTGGTCGTTAAAAATCCAGACAAAAAACCAGACTTTAAGCTCATGCTCACACCAAAAAATGGGCATCAACCAGTTTGGACCTGTGAAATTCGAAAAGGTCAGTTTTAAATAATGGGACAAGATATTATGTACATTGTCTGTGTACCACTTTCATTTAATTGAATATCATAAGTGAAGCAGATGTGTGATGTTAGATGCACATACTTTTTTTTCTTTACCATTTTTTGTTTGTTTACAGATGACTACCAAAGGAGCACTGGTCCTTTACAAGGTAGGACATTTCAGTGATTCATATTTAGAAGAATTGCACTTTTGATTTCAGAGTGTGACAAAGCTCCACACTGTCTGTCTGTCTGTCGTCTGTTTGTGAACTCTGAGACGGACACACTCCCAAATAAAACAAAAAGTCAGGACCAACACACTGTCTTAAAGATGGTCAGGTCTAGGGGAGAAATGGCATTACTAACCTGCTGCATTTATACGTAGATTCACAAAACCTGGTAACTGAATTGCTTATAAACAAACTGAATGATCCCAACTGCATGCTCAATATCTGCACATTGTTGGGGCAAATTGTTAAAAGTTAAAGCCTTTTCTGCATACAGACTTATTATGTGACTAACAAAACAACGGCCTGAAGAGCATGATCTTGTTAATGTTTCCCATTGATAAAATCTTTGAATTTCTCCAAGGAGTTTGAATTTATGATTTGCCTTTGGAAAACAACCAAAACTATAACATGAAATCAAACCTGTTAAAGTTTGGAAATTTAGCTATCCCACTCAAACAGTCACAAAACATTTAAGATCAACGGGTGTTAAGTGCTGTTAATTTTTTTCTTTTAGAGAATGCTGATGTCACAGTATATCGAGGCAAAATACTTTGACCTAAAGCATGACCACTGACTTCAGAATAAGAATCCTGTTTATTGCTAAGTAGGCTTTCATACACAAGGAATTTGATTTGGTGTTTAAGTGCATTGAATCAGTATTTTCTACAGAATAAAGAAAATACAATAAAATATTTTAAAAATATGAGTTAAAAATTATGTACAAAGTGAGTGTGTAAAATGAAAGAATCACTAATCTGATATATTGACAGAAATGGAATATAACAATGATGTTTTCTTTAGTGTATAATCACCTGAAAATAAGAATTGTAGTGCTTTTGTTACCTTGAGCTAGCCATTTATATTTTCATAGGGAGTGGGTCCTCATCTCTGAAGATCGTCATGTTCATCACCACATTTCTCCGGCAGCCCAGAATAGATAAATGAGGCCATTCACATTTCTTTTCGTGTCTGCCACCGCAGTTAGCAGCCCCATTGCAACAAGAGCATCAGAAAAACCCCCCACTGATTTTTAATGTGAAACTGCTTTATTCAGTGTTTTCACCAGTTTAAATCACCAGGTCCGTTTGTTTTGAAAAGGAGGAGACTTCTGCTGATAATTCAGCTCTGGGTAAAAACCTCCTTAACGTCTGGATCTTAAGTTATCGGAGAAAAAAGGTGTGCAAACATTTGGAGGTGCTGCACCATCGGCCCGTCTCGAACATGCCAGTCAGCATCAGTGAAACACTGATTTGTAACGTGAAACTGCTTTAGTCTTCAATTCACCGCTAGATGCCACTGAATCTCCCTAAAGTTTACACACTGTTCCTTAATTATTATGTTTCATTCAAAAGCACTTAAATCTGACAAAAGTTGTTGATAGTCTAATTTAGAATCTGTAATTAGCCTTTTTTTTCTCCTCAGTGAAATATCAGTCTGAACCGCTTCACAAGGTGAGTAATGTCACATCAGACACATTTAACACAACACAGCTTTCACTAAATGGTTACAGGTTGAAAATGACCCTCATCTTGACTGTAAAGAGGTGGAAAATGTTTTTTAAACCAGATGCTTCACATCTGCTGTTGAAGCATTGAGAACATGTGATCAGGTGGATCATTCCTGTTTTTGGTAGCACAGTGACAGAGAGAGTTAGAGACGGTCGTTAAAGCACAATTACTGATAACTAGTTTATAGCATTAAATTAAATCTTATGGTGCTTTGATGATGCCACAGGAATGAACACACATAGAAATATTTTGTTTTTATAGTTATCTGAAAATTAGATTTCACCAAATGTATCGCTGTGCCTTAATGTGGATACTATTTGTTGCTATATTCTCTTAATGACTAAGATACTCACATTGATGCAAATGAATTAATGTTTCAGCTCTACTCTAGAGATATTAGATAAATGTCCTCTGTCCACTTTAAATCCAACAGGAAGTGACACCACTAATGAAGAAGTTTTTGGAAACACTGAAGGATTTAAGTTATGGGGAGCTCAAGCAATTCAAACATGTCCTACAGCGCACTAGAATGACGAAAGGCCTCCCAAAAATCTCAAGTCAGAGAATGGAGATGGCAGAAAGAGATGAAATAGCGGAGCTGATGGTGGAGATCTATGGCGAGCAGTCTGTGGAGGTGACCAGGGAGGTTTTAATGGAGATGAACATGACTGATCTGGCAGAGAGGTTGCTAGAAATCAGCTTGGGATCCAAAGGTAAGATGTGGGGGAAAACACATACGATTCCAGCATCAAAGACTTGTTATGCAGAACGTGATCTGTAATATTTTACTTCAGCGTTACTAATTTTTAATTCAACTTACATGTAGACAGTTGGGCAGCCATTTGAATTAGTGTGTTTGTTGTGAATGTTTTATTATCTAGAATCATGTAATGTATGCGGCCTAGTCACTACAGTCACTCACTTTAGGTCAGTCAGTGTTTTAGCCATGCTGCTGGCTCAATGTCAGCGTGTCTGCTGGTCGCTCCAACTCTTTAGTCTTCACTGAAATCTCTCAACCATTGGATGGATTACCATGAAATTTTGTACAGTCATTGATGGTCCCCAGTGGGTGAATCCTACTGTCTTTGATGATCCCCTGATTTTTCCTCAAGCACCATCATCAGGTTATCATCAGAGTTATTATTGTCCAGTACTTTAAATTAGGGTTGTCACGATACTAAAATTTCAAACTCGATATCGATACCTAGGAAAATATTCAATCCTCGATACCATTTTCGATACAGCAGCAAAAAATTAAGAGGCATGTCATTTTTTAAATAAAGATCAGAACAGTAATATCAATGATAGCAACAAAACATCCCCCCAAAATAAATAACAACCAGAAACAACATCTGTCCATACAAATGTATTTATCTACAGCCCTGTTTATTTTCTGTGCTTCTGGTGAATTGGCACCATATTTTCGTTGCTGATCAAATAGAGTTGGTAGTTTAGGCTCAGGATGCTCCTGTTTCTACCTCACTATGTGATCAGAGAACCAGGGGTTACGGGAGAAATCAAACGTTTTTTCAGATTCAATCTGTGACTTTACAGTTAACATAACTTTTCAGACACACATAATTGTGTTGTCCTGTTAAACTAACATTGTCTATTAATGTTACAGACGGGCATGACTGATAAAGTTTTCTGCTTAGCTCCCATGTTAACGTTAGAAGTTATATTTTAGTTTGATGCTGGCGACACCAGCTGCTCAGCTGCTAGTGAGGGGAGGGGCTGTACCTGCCGTCTGCAGCGTGCTGTGTTCACTTCACTAAATATTTCCAAAGAGCGCTTTTTCCTTTATCATTTTTGACCAAAACTGGCTGCTCTGATCCTCCTGCAGCTGCGCTGGCCATATTACAGCAACAGAAATGTGTGCATGCATGCACAGCGACACAGTGGCGGTTCTAGGCCAGCTTCAATGGGGGGGCCAAGCTAGGGCCAGTCCTTTTGATACAGGGGCACATACAAGTACGGTCAAATATCTAAGTCTGAACAATAAGATATATATATGTGTAAGGGGGTCCGGGGGCATGCTCCCCCGGGAGAAAATTTTGTATTTGATTTAAAGGCATCAATCTGGTGAATTCTGAGAGCAAAGTTATGATGGCAGAATATGCCTAGATTTCAACATCTTTGTGCTTTTTATGTGTGAAAAATGTTCCATTTTTACTGATAAAAACATTAGTTGTACTATGTTATGGTGAAGGGTTACACTTAAAATACGGCCAAGTATTAGTGGTTAAACATTTCAGTAATCAAAAGAAAAATGACTGACGTACTGATCTGCCTCTGGAGGGCTATTTTAATATTTAAAATAATGTGCAGACAAAATATTCTTTAATAATTCTCACACTCACAAGTACAGTTCCAGATACGCAAAACGAAAGGAAAACAAAAGGTGAGATTCAAATAAATTACACACAAACAGGCACAAATTACTGCTTTCCTCCCTCCCTCTCGATTTGCAAGTACAGCACCCTGAATCAGAGCATTTCAAAAGCCCTCAGGTAGTTGAATGCCTCTGGGACAGGCCCATTTATAGCAACCCACTGGATCCGTGGCGTGCGCGATCCGGCCGAGGCGCGGGTGCTGGAGCTAATAGCAGCCATTCAAGAAGCTGCTCCACCAGTCGCGGCCTAGAAGCGGCTCGGCGCTCCGCTCCGCTAAAATTACGCGCCGGGTCTATTTCTGACGACACGTCAATTTGCACAGACCAAATGAGTCAAACAGGAAGTCAGGCACAGAAAAGACGAGAGTATCCAGTCGATTTTCAAAATAAAAGACCCATGAAAACTCCGGATCGTATTTCACATCACTACACAAACATGATGTGACAGGCATGAGTCAAATGAAAAGGAAAAAGTTTTCAGAGCTTACCTCAATGGTGCTGTGTGTTGCCGTGCAGGCTCAGAGTTGTCTCAAATACAGCCACACAATTCTCTACTGATGTTTTCTGGGTGTTTTCAAGAATGCTCACGAAGTGGATGTCAATATTCCTCAATATTCCGCTTAGAAATGCGGTCTGCTCTATCAACTCAGGCTCACATTAGCGCTAGGAGAGGAGCTCCAGCCGGTGCGCTACAGAGTGACGTTCATTTACCGAAGTCATTTTATATCTGGCCATTTTTTTGGAGACTGTGGCAGGGCAAATTAGTCAATGTATGGGAAACACTAAACACTAGAAAACGCAGGCCCTTTTCCTTCTTGTGTGGTGTATTCTGCATGATTCACTGGGTGCGCCTCTTTAAGTGGTCCGACCGGCAACCTGTTGAGACGATTTAGTTCCGCGTTCCCCCTCCGACTCCTCGGCGGGGGGGCCACAGGGGGGGCCGGACTCGGAGTTACGGGGGCACTGGCCCCTGCTGGCCCCCGCCTAAAACCGCCATTGCAGCGACAACAACAAGCCGGGTTGAAGCGAGGGCTCTGTGCCTGCCAGACGCTGCCTGCACAGCGCGTGTCCGTCGGACCCGTCGCGCGTACCCGACAGGCGCTGAGGTGGTGTGCACTGTTAGTGTCGATACTTTTGAAAATTAGTATTGTATCCGAATACAGCGTTTGAGTATCGATACTTTTCAGAGTATCGATACTTTTGACAACACTACTTTAAATATGAATACATCAAAACTAATGATATTTCCATCAGCCTCAGCTGTACTTTGTGGTGCTAATTAGCTCATGTTAGCATGGTGTAACATGCTAAACTGAGACAGTGAACACAGTAAACATTGCCTACTAATCATGAGTGTGTTAGCATGCTGATGTTAGAATTTATCTGAAAGCACCGCTGTACCTAAAGTATAGCCTCACAGAGCAGCTAGCATGACTGCACACTCTCTGTTAGTTTTGTAACATTGTCACCGGCAAAAACAAGACAGAAAACAAGGAAACCCAGAATAACTAGACTCTTATTAACATCATTAAAATTTAGAGTTTAAAAATATGTACATTTAAAAAATGTACTTTTATTCTCACCAATGTATGTCCTGACACAGAATATCAAATATAAAAACATACCCGAGAAATCGGATTTTATGAAACTTCATCTTGAGGATGCATTGTTATTCTGCCACATAATCTCTGTATTTTGTGACAACAATTTCATTAATATGTTAGTAACATATTGCTCGCATATTAGAGCAGAGTTGTGAAGCACATAGTGTTAAAGCAGCTAAAAATAAACATATAAAAAGTTACAATGTGATTTAAATATTAAAATAACATCATTTAAAACATATGAATGTGTGTCTTCACAAGGGCCTTCAGGAAGCTCGGAGCATGAGGGTTGTGGAAGTGTTACGGTAATCCCTTACATTCATTCATTTGTTCCTTTATGTTTTGTTTCAAAAAGACACATCTGCACTTACCTGTGAAAATGATTGTCCTCTGCAGCAGGACTCCAGTGACTGGACTAAACTTGACCCTGAAGTGAACTGTGCAGATGCTGATGAGGCTCCAACTTACAGGTAAAGATTACATCCTAAATACTGCGTCACAGCAAACTGGAACTACAGGAAACACTACCACTTGGCTCTTGAGATTTTTCACAGAAGGAAAATAAAAAGATTTTTAAAGCAATATTACATTAATAGAATCAAGGCAGATACTCTCTAAGTTTACATTTACTCTGTTTTGTTCCTTCATGTACATAGACACAAACTCTTTTGTTTTCCATTCACATTTTAGCCTACAGTCTGGAGCAGGAAACTTTGAATGCAGTGTCTCTGGCTTGCGCTGGGTCTGTAAGGAAAAGGTCAACTTTAAGTACCAGTTTTGCTCTTTGAGTGGACACTTGGAGAGGATTGAAAGCATGGAGTACATGCCTGCAGGTCCCCTGATGGACATCACAGTCATTGCTGGGAAGTTAGATGTAGTGTACCTGCCACACTGGATCTGCATAGGTAAATGGACATGAAGAAAATAATGAAAAATATAATGTTCATATTTATTTTTGACAGCACGAGTACAAAAACTGATGCAATCCTTTTCCCTTCACTAACTGTGCTTTTGTTTTGTGCAGATGACAATCCTAAAATATTAGACAAGTTTGCAGTCCTACACATAGATGACTGTGGAGATGCTGTGGAAAAAGTGTCTGAGGTCACATCGTCCCATGTCAAGCTGTCTGAACCAGTTTTCTCTCTGAAAATGGTCCTGGTGAAATTAGGCCTTCCAGTTGAAATATGCTGTAGGGTGTTAATATACAGCAAGGTCCTCACAGCATCATCTCAAACATCCCTCACACTTCATGTTTACCTGATCCCTCCTGATCAGGATCTAATACAGGTTATTTCATATCTTACTGTCAACAATACCAGTCATGATAAGATACAGAATAGCACTATAAATACATAGATAAATACACAACACCAACAAGAAAAATGTATGTTTTGTATCTTCTACAGGAATTGGACAAAACGGAAACATCTGATAGATACAAAGGAATCCGAAAGTCAAATCCAGCGAAGCCCCTGAAAATGCATGACTGGTTCATCTTAACAACAGATCTAGATGGTGCAGACATTTATCCTAAAGGCGAGGAACCCCAGGTGAACACACTTTTTTGTGCAGTTGTCAGTTTTGAAATTTTGAGGTTTTTTTGCTTCCATAACATGTCTTCTCTCAGACTATTTGAAAGAAAACATCCAAAATTCACATTAAGGTGTTTATTTCAGTTCAGATTGTTCTGGAAATTTAATTGGATGTATCACCAAAACCTTACAGCAGCTGAGGTTCTTGAATGCCAAATAAATAAATAAATTATGACATTGGCCACTGAAAATAACACAATAAACAGCAAGCTTATGTTTTATTTGCTATTGCTATTTGGTCTGGCAATGTCAGGCTACTTTTATGTTCTTCAAACCTAAAATCAGCTGTTGATACAGGAAATATTAAACACATTAAAATATCTGCAGTCATGACCATGCCTGGCTCCATGTGGTCTTTACTTTTAGCCAGACATTTTAGCAATATTTGGCAATATACAGCAGATATTAATTTTTCTGTCTCTGTCTCTGATGTCTTTGATGGAAGTGAAAAAAACACAACTTAACCTCATATGACGAAAGAAAAAAACTCTTCTGGTGCACTTTGCTCAAAGTCTGACTTCTTATTTATTAATTTTTTTCTTTCACAGACATTAAAGCTCAGATATAACAGCACAGATCCAAACTTCTATGAAGTGGTCGTTAAAAATCCGGACAAAGACTTTAAGCTCATGCTCACACCAAAAAATGGGCATCAACCAGTTTGGACCAGTGAAATTCTAAAAGGTCAGTTTTAAACAATACCACAAGAACTTATCCACTCTGTCTGTGTACCACTTTGATTTTATTAAATATCATTAGTGAAGCAGATGTGTGATGTTAGATAAAGGCAGTAAATCAGTTACATGTCCGTGTTTTCTTTACCTTTGCTTTTTTCTCAGGTGAATGGCAAAGCACTGGCCATATACAAGGTGAGTCATTTAGAATAATTTGTGTTTAAAAGAGTCATTCTTATACACTGTCTTTCTGCCTGTTCGCTGTGCTGCTCTAAGACACACACACATCTTCAAAAAAAGCTAATGCAGGACCAACTCAGTGTTTTCTATCAGTACTACTGTTAGAATAAGAATGGCATGCTTCCAAAAATAAAGTCGGGCCGGTGAAAAATCTGATAATTGACCTGCTTCAAATTCACATAAATGTCCTGAAAGAGCTGAACTTTGAAATTTGAATGATGTAAATATGTCTATACACTGTTTAGATGTCAGTGTTTACCAATGTTTTTTTTTTTTGTTTTTGTTTACCAGAATGCAATGTCAACATTGTTAATATTTTCATTATGCTTATATCTTAAACCAGTTTTTTTAATTGAACATTGTGTCTATGCCTGTTTTTGCAGTCACAGAGACAGCTGGACAATCCTCCATGCCTGGTCCAAGTTACAGTGAGCTGTTTTCTGTTTTCTGAATATGAAACACTACAGCAAAGCTGTTTTTAAACCAACCTCTAATTTTCAGTTTTCTTTCAACTTAATCCATCTGTGAAGTATTTATCACCTGAACATTTGTTACTGTGGCCTGGTGTTTTCAGTTTTACTTGTAAGTGTTAAGCTAAAAGAATTTGCCTTAGTTCATCTTAGGTGCTCATCTGAAATGACAGAAAAAAACACGCAGGAAGAGCAAATTTAGAATAAATTAAGTAAAAAAAAAAGAAAAGAAACAATAGCCAGCTTTTTTTCTGCTGTGTCATTAGCCCTTTTTACACAGAGATCACGCTATAGGGCTGCTACGAAGTCCCTTCTTTAAGCCGTATTTGCATTTTACACAGAACCAAACAACGGCGGCATCATGTCGCTCCAGTGTGTGATTTTAGACAGCATGCTGGCATCATGGAACCAACAGAGGTGCGACATAAACACAGCAGTGCTGGCCTCTAGTGTGACATATAATATATGTCAGTGTTACTTTCTCAACAATAACAATAGCATAACATGGCAACTATAATCATTTACCGTCCCTGTTATATGTAAGGTAAGGAGCTCACAGACCTGATTGTTTTCCCAATACGTGGACATTTTCAGCTGCTGTTCTTCTTCTTTGAGTTAGCTACTAACTCTTACCACCTTCTTTTTAAATCTCTCAGTGGTGGATTGCACATGTAACACATTGTCATACTGTCACACCTGTCTGGCCAACGATCCCATCCTGCCTGGTGTCCTGTTAATACAGATGTTGCCTCGGCACACACATGCGCGCACGCGCACACACACACACACACACACACACACACACACACACACACACACACACACAGACCAACCTCTCTCGTGCTCCCTCTGCCATTTTCTGCACACTGTAGAGGAGAGGAGGGGGCAGTATTGCGCATGCGCAACTTCCGGGTGCATTTGATTTGCAACACAATTCAACGAGAGTAAACTGACAAGAAGCGCATTATCATCTTATGTCTATTGTTTTGTTTTCATAATTGTTGAAAGCCCAAATCGTTATCTAGATTAAAATTCGATTAATCGAGCAGCCCTATCTGCAACTGTACCGTTTATACAAAACTGCTAGGCGGTATAATGGTGTGAAATTCCTGCCTCAAAGAAGCAGTGTAAAAAGGTCTAGTGACTATGAAGAGGACTTGGTGTTGTCCAGTAGAGAGAAGACGTATCACTCTGTTGGAGCTGTTGAAACTACAAAAACACTCATGATTGTCAGAGAGTGGAGGTTCTTTGCTCACAAAAGATCTTTTACTGAGTACAAAACCATCGACTGCAAAGATGATGCAAAAAAGGCAAGTTTAATTTTGGCCTTTTGTCAAGTTACTCAGAATTTATCAGCAACGCTGAAACGACCTGCTGCCAGCAACGTCAGTCATTATGTGATAAATCTCTTTGTATAGTTTATCTTTATGAATCAAGAATCTGATGCAAAATAGTCATGGTCAGATTTTAAATCAGTCACTCACGTAACATTTTTTCTTTCTCCTCAGAGAAACACTCAGTGGACAAACACCAGGTGAGTGATCTCACATGCCTTAAATTTGATGGTTCTCTCACAACTGATGCTGCAGTCAGTGAGCTTCTCAGCAATACATAATGTTATAGTTAAATGACATAGTTAAATCATATCCATTTATTTATTCACTTTGAATTTATCAGGAAGCAGCAATCACAGTGGCAGGAGAGAAGCTTCTGAATATGCTGAAAGAGTTGAAAAGTGAAGAGTTCAAAGAATTCAAGTGGCGCCTCCCACGCATCACAGAGAGCCAACGGGAGAACACTGACAGGGTAGACCTGGTTAATCTGATGCTGCAGACCTACACCCAAGAGTCTGTGGAGGTGGCCAAAGACATTTTAAAGAAAATTCCCAGGAATGATCTGGTGCAGCTGTTGTCAGACACCAGCTCAGGGTCAGAAGGTAAGTTGTGGAACAAAAACAGCAGTAGCATATTCAGGGGCACCATCTTATACTGAAACTATAAATCAGAAACTTTGTATGCAGGGTAGCTCTTCATTGAAAATACATGTTGACAGTCATGTAGCTTTTGAATTTACATATTGTGAGTACAGGTCATGATTGTATTATGTAGATGAAGTTAACATGGGCAAAACTAATGTTTGCTGTAGTCCTCACAGTGAGTGAGTGACTTAGTTAAAGATGTTGTCTATAGTAACAGTTCAATCAGGAGAGACAGGTGAATAAAGTTAAGATAATTGTGTATTACAGATTACAGGTGTACAGATTAACAGATGATATGTGATGATTAAGATTTGACAGAAAAGTCTTTGGTGCTTAGACTCTACAGGAAGATTTTGTGATCGAGGGGTGTTCGCCCTGAGCAGCAGCAAGATGAATCCCCCATGGTGTCAGCTGGTGACTCTAAGACTGATAGGCTCATGAAGCTCATGTAGCTGTGCAGACTAGGCAGTGACGGAGATGGCTGCCGATTTCCAGTTTAACCGGTTCGGTCTGGTTTAAGAGCTCCACCCGGTTTAATTCACATCAACCGTAATAACGGGGGGGCGGGGGCTTTTCACATCAGCGGCGTGGCAAGGGACTATATTCAACTTATCTTGCATTGTAAAATGCATTATGACAACTTAATAAGGTTTATGTTTGTGGAGGAGCCTACAAGTGTTTTGTTTAGTTTGTCTCAGAAGCTGCTGTCTGCTGCTGCTGCAAAGATCAAATTTCATTGGGGGCGGGGAAAAGTGCTAGGGAGTCAGAATATAAATCTTTATTGTCATTGTACAGTCATACTTGTGTACCAAAGCACAACGAGATGAACAATAGTAGAAAAATATATACAAAAAAATATATACAAATAGTGACCTGTTCTTGGCTGATTCTCCAAACTGGGGGCGTCGACTGCCATTGACTGTTTGTAATACACTGACAGTGGATCAGTACCTCATACAGCCCCACCTCAAAAATCCAAACTATCCCTCTAAAAGATACTGTTGATGAAGGCAGCAATGATTCATCTTCCATGCCTGAAAAGGCCTTTACCTGTGTGCCGACATGTTCTGGTTTATTAGAAACAAAGCAAACATGGTTGCTTTTACCCTAATTTAATTTTCATTAAATGTGTTGCAGCTGCAGGATCATCAGCTTGAGCATCTGGTGTGAACACCACAGAGGGAGGTATGTGCCCAAACCAAGATAACATGTTACATAAACATCATACTGTGGCTTTAAAGTCATTTTCTTCACTGCATGAGTCAATGTGAGAACTTTAAATGTTTTATTAGCACTTTCCAAATGTTATCAGACCGAATGGATTAAAGCCTGATACTAAAATGAGTCAATTCATGGATGCTGTGATGCTAAAAAAAATGTACCCACTGATTTACAGATGTGCTTTCCCAATGTAAGTTAATGGGGAAAAGCCTTTTTGGGCCCAATGGCATCACATGACGAACCTGTACATTGTAATTTCACTGTTTGGCTGCTACTTAAATTGGTATAAAAGCCAAGCACCTTTCCTAGAGGCCTGAATGGGAATTGCTTGCCTGGTGCATTCTAGCTTCCAGGTTTACTTCCAGGATATGTGGTCCACTGAATACAAGCAGTAGTGTTTCTCCTGCTGGCTCTTCCCACGAGCTCCTGCTCGGCTCGTAGACTTTACAATAAGATGATGTCACAGATTTTTTTAAACAGCTCAAGCTCGAGGGAAGTTTTACAAACATGAAAAACCTCCATGATTATAAATTCATCATAGAGAAGAGTCATAATCGACCTTGGTTGTTTGTTTTGTTTTTTTTTTTCTGAGTTACCACAAGGAGCCACTGGGCAAAATTGGAAACAGGGCTGAGCAGTGCTCCCGGGAGTCTGACAAATACCTGCAAAACTAATCAGAATCAGATTTATTCCCAAGTCTGTTCGCATATATTAACCATATAATAAAAGAAATAAAAAGAAGGCAAAGTATTGCAGCACACAAGAATATTAATTTAGAATAGAAAAGTTCTAATAAAAATATGACAAATAATTTTAATGACATAGAAATAAGATTTTTTTTAAATACTGAAACAACAAATATGTAAAATATAGCTGTTTCAGAATAAGAAGGCTGCACAGTTTTGTGCAAGATGTGCAAAAATATTAGTCAGGAGATTTGTAAAGGTCCACAGTAGAGCAAATATGTGCAATGTGCAGCGATAATAGTCCAAGATGTGCGTTAACGTAACACATATAGACAGTGTCCATGGGTCAGTGTCTCTGTTAAAACAGATTAGTTTTGCAGGTATTTGGCAGACCATGGAAGTGTTCTGGTTTCAGTTTGTAGTCTGAGTGGTACTGACCAGTCGTGTTTGAATGGCAGGTCCACGAGGAGACGTGGAACACACTGGCTGAAATGCAATCTCAGAACCCATTGGCTAGAATCTGATGACAAGTTTGCTTTATATTAGCTTTTTTTAACATTTATCTGCATTCATATGCAGGTACAGTATGTTTGTCTGTGCACGGAAGAGGAAGTCTTGGCTCAGCTACACCGTATCAGCCTGATATATTTGCCCTTGCCCTAAACACTTATCGTTATTAGACCGAAAGCCAATGGGTTCTGAGATTGCTGCAAAACTGATGACATTCAGTATCATGCCAGCATACAGCTTCACAGAGTCTCTAGCATGACTGTAGACTTCAATTTTTTTACAAGGAAAAACTTGAATTATATTTTATGTAAAGCAACTGATTATGAGCTGATGTCAACGATTGTTAAATTTCCTTTCTTCAGAGAAACTCCGTGGATGAACATCCGTCTGCACTGATCCAGAAAGTGAGCAGAGACACATCTGTCTGACTCTACACAACATTTAATACATGCTGACTGGAATTCATCCTCACCTTGAACTGATAAATTATGACACAAACCAAAATTGGCATCATGATAAACCTGTCGCAGACGTGAGGCTGTATTAATCTCTGCAGCAACAGTGATTTCTTCAGTAATGTAAGGACACTGTGATCTCCAGAATCGAGGAGCACAAGAGGAAACATGAGTTTTTTATTCTTTTCAGTCAAACTGATTTTTCCAAAGTTTTTAAAAGATTGATTGATTGCTTTATTTTGAACATATAAAGAGTTAAAAATAGAAAAAAATAAAAAAGAACCCAACAACAAAACAAGACAAAAGGAAAAATAAACGGAAACCGAATAGCTTAGATCTGTCAGTACCATTTAAATGTTCAAAAAGGAGTAGGAAGAAGTAAAACTTATTTAAACCTACCCCTCTACCGCCACCCCGTTTTAATCTTATATCATCCTATCCATGAGTCAGATAATAAGCACATATATACATACACATAAATTCATTACAATACTCTGTGTGTCAACCTTATATACGTACCCGCATAAATATCTAAATACTCTATACGCCCACCCTATATATACCTTCATTTAAATCTGTATGCCCATACACACCCCCTTACATGCACATGTATATACATACTCATACACAAGAAGTATAAAATAATTGTAAATATTTTTAAGGATAAAAATCCTCATAGCAACAGATCAGGTGGCTCATTTATTTTTTTTCCATCAGCACAGTGAGTGAAAAGAAATCTATTAACCACTTTACAGAATTAAAGGAGTAAGGGGGGTAAAGAGATCTTCTTTTGCTCTGATGATGTTTAAGAAGTACAAAAACATAGCACTATTTCATGTTACATGTAAAAATGGAACAAATGTATTTATATAAAAAAAAAAAACTATGACGATGGTTCACAGACCATCTGATGGTGTAGACATTTGAACCAGAAGCTGGTCGAACACTTTATTAAAGCAGGATGTAAACATGAGTGAAGTGTGGAGGAGCTTACAGGCCCACAGGGTTCCTATGTTTATCTTGTTTGGTTTCATTTAATTATTTCTTTAAATCCCATTTGTATGTATTTTTATATTTACATTTATAAAAATATATTTGTATTTTATATTTCTGTCTTTTATATGAATGTACTGTGTGCTCTTAATTCACTAGGTTGTAACAATGATGGCTGTTAAGTTTTTACTGGAGGAGGGTGATTCACAGTGTTTTCTATTTTAAAATAAATTCCTCTGATTATTAAGTGCGGGTCTTTGCTTTTGAGTCAAATGTTCGATACATGAGACAAGATTAGTGGTGTAAAGTAAATATGTGTTAGGATTATTATTCTTGATGCTTTGTGCTTCTATGTCTGTTAAAGATTCTCATCATGTAGATTAGTTGTCCCAAGTGGGAAATTTGCAGCACGGCAAAAACATACACGTGTCAGTAAAACACACTTATAGAAATAAATATCACAGATTAAAAAAAGAATGTGTTTTTTGGGTTAAAATGTCTGAGTGAGAACTGATGCTCACAGATCTTACTGGATACTTATTTCAACTTAGTAGTGCTTACTGGTTCTCCAGTACATTACTACATTAATTCCAGTGCTCCATTCATCAAATGTTTTCATGCTCTCTTCTTCATCAGGTTGGGCATGTCTTGTATGGAAGGTGCTATATAAGTAAAGCCCATTATAATAAAGCTTATTACTATTAGTTTCTATGAGAGTCGGAATCTAAAAAAAATAAAATTAACAAATAAGTTATGATGGATAAATGTAAGACTTGAGTGCTACCTGCAAAACAAGCCCCACATTTACCAGCCTCAACGTTAAACATTAAAGCAACATATGCATCAGTAGTTTTATTTGGTCTGAAATCAACCGTCCTGCATGATGAGTACTGAAACTTTTCGTTTCTTTTGTACTTTTACCTAAGTAAGAGCTCTAAGTACTTTTTCACCACTGCAACCCTGTGTCAAATGAGTCCACTAGCTAGAAGCTAACACATAATGGGATTTACAATTAATGCGCTACTGAAAATTAGCATCTCGATAATATTATCCTTACAAATGATCCATTTTTATTTCAAATGCTAAACATAAAAAGAAATATGTGCTCATACATTCCCCATGCTCTCTGGAAACGGACAAACAGCGGCTAACTTCTGTCCCTGTGTCCAGTTGTCATTGTTAAGCATGCCAATGGTAGATGGGCTCTTCATTAGAGACCACTTGGTACAGTGACCTCATGTGAGATAATGTCGCCACCTGCTGGTGTGGCGAGTTACGGCACCTCACATCTTATACAGATCCTGTCATGAGACGAGAGGCGTCAAGCTGCAGCCATACCCGTCTCTGTAGTCCAGCAAAGAACTGGTGCCACTCTGGAACCAGTTTTTCTGGCCCAGAGCCAGTTCTTTTGTCGGTCGAAACAGAAAAACCGGCTCCAAATTCAGCACTGGAACTGCTTTGGTGGAAAAGGGTAGGAGGACACCACGGGAAACGGCTCTCCAACGGGCGGGACTCGGGAGACACTTCGACCCCAAGTGCTGTCAACTCAACCAGACATGATTTACCGCTGTCATAACAACTGGACGGACTTTATCTCTGACAGCTGAAGCTACGAGCTGTTTTAAAACGGTTTGTAAAACTTACTTTAACTCTTACTTTAACTTTCATGGTTTTAACTTGAGCTCCATTAGTGTGTAAAAACGGTTAACTAAGCTAACGGTAACGTTACAGTAACGAACACTTTTCTAACGTCAGTATGTGAACAACAGGTTGCTAGCTGAAGTTGCTGAAGTGCTTTGACAAGACAGTTTATTAAAACAGAAACTAGAATATAAGAAACAGCAAAGACGACGTTCAACGAGACACACACACACACACACACACACACCCATGTTAAGCAACTGTACTTAAGGTATTTATACTTGATTATTTCCAAGTTATTCTACTTAATTCTTTTACTTCACTGTATTTTGAAAGCACTACAACCCTGTACAGATTGTTATTTCTGCTAGTGCGTTTACTATCTCTTTATGATTGACACATTCCTTCATGTAAGTGTTTTCATTGATTTTTTTTTAAGTTGTCTTTTAAAGGTATACTATGCAGGATTTTCCTAAATGAAAAACAAAATCATAAAAAAACATTAACAATGTATAGAAACGTACAAAAGTAGTAATACAGTGTGTGGCGGTTAGGCTTGTGCCGATTTCCGGTTTAACCTGTTCGGTCTGGTTCAAGGCTATTCAAGAGAAGGCTCAGACACGGAGTCAAACATGGGGGGATTGCACATGCGCAATGTAACTTGAGCTGCGATTCTGGAGGGTGACAATAAGTGCAGACCAGATGTTACTGCGCATGTGCAATCCACCCATGTTTGACCCCGTGTCTCAGCCTTCTCTTGAACAGCCTTGGTCTGGCTTCAGAGCTTCACCTAGTTAGGCTTGTGCTGATTTCTGGTTTAACCGGTTCGGTCCGGTTTAAGAGGTCCACCCGGTAGGGTTGTCACGATACTAAAATTTCAAACTCGATATCGATACCCAGGAAAATATTCAATACTCGATACCATTTTCGACACAGCAGCAAAAAATTAAGAGACATGTCATTTTTTAAATAAAGATCAGAACAGTAACATCAATGATAACAACAAAAAATCCCCCCAAAATAAATAATAACCAGAAACAAGATCTGTCCATACAAATGTATTTATCTACAGCCCTGTTTATTTAGACTCTGCCCTCTGTCTGTATTTTCTTATTTTCTTCTTACATGTACATGTACATACATGTATGCGAGGTTCATTGGCACAGCCCTGACGTGCCGTCTGGACTTCATTAAAAGGTAGCAACCAGGTGCCAGACTGTAAGTAACACATAGGCCTATCCGAGAAGCAGCAAGAAAATTGTGGACACACCACAGAAAAAAAAAATGCAAACATAGCAAATGAGAGAGGATCTGGGGGTCTTCACTTTCCTTGTCGATACTGTTACGTATAGTAACCGACAGTAACTGCATAGTATACCTTTAAGTGAGCCTCATAATGTGTGTTTATACCTGCTCTAATGATATATCATCGCTATCAATCGCTTGTTTGGTCTACAAAATTTTGTAACTAATAGATTAATCGAGAAAATAATCGACAGATCTGTTGTGTAGGACTAGATGTTAATATCTCTTATTGCACATTTGAGACACTGTTAGACTCTGTGGGATGGTCAAGTGAGAGATGGCATCCTCTGGGTTATCAAGTGGGCACCCTCCTTCCTTGGTCTTTCGCTGATTTGCCCACGACACCTCCAGAGGGTTCAGCAGTGAATCCCAGCATCCCAGGTTCGACCCCTAGATACTATCTAATCATTTGAGGGCCCAGGTGGAGTCCTTTCCTTTTTATTCAAAGCCACTGACTCCCCTTTTCAGCGGCACTGGAGAGGTCCTTGACGGCCTGCCGGTGGGCCTTTCCTCGCACTCCCATCTCCCGGAGTAGCCTAGATGTTGAGGTGGCTACGAACCCTCTGCAGCTGACTTCTACTGGTCGTACCTTCGCTTTCCAGCCTTTTTATTATACATCGGCTGCAAGCTCAGCGTACCTCAGCTTCTTGCGCTTGTAGGCCTCATCCACTGCACTCTCCCAGGGCACTGTCAGCTCGATAATATACACGTGCCTGAGTGAGGCTGACCATAGCACAAGGTCTGGTCACAGGTTGGTGGACGTGATCTCAGCTGGAAAGCAGAGCTTCTAGCCCAAGTCTGCCAGCAGCTTCCAATCCCGTGCCCTGCCTAGCTGCCCACTGTCTGGTCTTGAGGTGGCGAGACTGGCTTGACCCTCGCCCTCCTGGACAGATGTTGTTGCCTGCCAGCGGGATGACGGGGGAGGAGGGGGGTTGGCACTTGTCCGTAGAGTTTCCAACACTGCTGCAAGACACTTTAACACCTGGTTGTGCCGCCAGGTGTAACGGCCTTGGGTGAGGCTGGTCTTGCAGCCCACCAAGATGTGCTTAAGTGTTGCTGGACTTGGACAGAATGGGCATGTGGGGTCTTCACCATACCACCGGCTGAGGTTTTTGGGAGATGGAAGGACATCACAGGCAGTCCTGATGGTAAAGCTTGCCCTGTATGCCTCCATTTCCCACAGCTCTTGCCAGGAGATCTCTTCTCCACTCCTTCCCATGTCATCCACTGCCCTTGCTTTGCCTGCGCCACAGCGTTTGCGCACCTTCCTGCTTCCTCTTCCCGACGCACCTCCTGAACCACGAGCTTGCGTCTCTGGGACGGAGTGGCCTTGTTCCAGGCTGGTGTGCTGTCCCCAAGACCAAGACCACTCCTCCCCTGCTGCACTCGGCCAACGATGTCCTTGTGTTTTAGTGCTGCCTTTGCCTGCTCAGACAGATTAATCACAAATAAAAATAATCAAGTTGCAGCTCTACTTTGAGGTTTAAAGAAAGATGTATATGAGACAACAGAGGAATGCATAACGTCTAAGAACAATATTGCACAGTGTTCTGAATCATTGTTTTCCCTCATTTTTGTTTGTTTGTTTTTTACAGCGCCTTAATCCTCAGTGGCGGCAACTGATGTAAATAATACAGTGGCAGAAGGTAGGTGTATAAAATACGCAGTCATCTCACTAAATGCCTGTTGTGACTGAGCTCAGGTTGTCTACAACATCAAAGCGTCATAACAACATGCAACATACTGAACAAATGTGGTAACAAAACATAATGGGAGTATAAAAGAAAGAAATGTCAGTTAATATACAATTAAACTATTTAAAACAAAGAGTAAAACATTAGAACTGAAAATAAAATACAGTGAATAGATTTTGCAGTTCAGTTTTATAATTTAATCTTACTCACTACTACACCCAATTTGCAGCCGAAAATTATCCATAACGAATGCAATATTTACTCTTGTTTCACTAAGGTTGGTGAAACAAACTACGGTGCACAGCTGCTCTCCAGCAGGAACAAATGGGTTCGACGTTGAGTGCCAGACGCTGGCTGGGGGATTTAACAGGTATTGAGAGAGATGAACAGTAACACACTTTTGGTTTTGTTCTTTTCATTCTGGTTTGTTGACAATTAGAAAACAATAGAATATCACCAGTCTTTTTTTTTTTTTTTACTTTATTTTTATAGACTTATGGAGTCGGTGCAGACTGTGGAGTTGTTTCATTCCAGTCCATATCTGTACCTTTTATGTGTTTCCCTGTGTGGTTGATTTGTGTCCTTATATTTAGGAAATAAATCCACTTGACCATACATTAAGAAATGGAGGTGCAATTCCATCAAAAGTCTGAACCATAGGGCCAGGGTCTGTTTGTTGTTATCTACTGTATTCACTAGAGGGGGGCTGTTTTCTTTCAAAAACCTACTAACGTTTGGTTATAGGTGCATACATATATACATACACACACGTATATACTTACACATGTACATAAACACACAGTAAAACAATAAAAACATACACAACCACTTTCAAATTGTAGACATACATATGTACACAAATTACACATATGACGTCAGTACCTTCACACTCACACTTATGTATGTACAAATATTTTTATTAATTACATGTTGTCATTGAGTAGGAGCCACGATATCAAAGTGAGATGTCCACTTTTTATAGTAACTAATAAGTTTGTCTATGCATAGATTCAGGGAGAAAGTTAGCCTTTCCGTGTTATACTTTTCTTATACAGTTCCAATCCATTCCTCTTTTTTTGGGGACTCTCAGAATATCACTGGTCTGGCAACCAATCAGGGCACTTAAAAAACAGTTATAAATACTGGAGGATGAAGTTGCGGGCAAAATTTAATGCAGCAGAACATATGAAAGGCAAAGTGTTAACCTATATTAGCCCTCCATTGTTTCACAATACCATGAGGGAAAGCATTGTGTTTGCTGTGTGTATGAAAAAACAGTCGTGTTTATAAACACCAGTCGGGTCTGTCATTAAGAAATTTTAATTTTCCCAACTTTTGTTTCAGCTGTGAGCCCCTCAGCCAGAGCAACTGGTGTAGAAGGTGGGTGCAGAGGTAGTGTGATGTCTTCTCAGTAAATTATTTGTTCTATGCTTGTGACCAGTCACTGATCAGATTATCTAGAAACCCAGAATCTGAATATCAAAGGGATAGTGCACCCAACATGAAAATTCAGCCATTATCTACTCACCCATATGCCGATGGAGGCTCTGGTGAAGTTTTAGAGTCCTCACATCACTTGCGGAGATCCACGGGGAGAGGGGGTAGCAGCCCAACTCCACCTAATGGAGGCTTACAGCACCCCCGATTCAAATGCCTCATTGTAGCCTGTAGCTCTAACCACCTCTCTGTACACCGCGTTCACGTGTGTGCGCTTTTACAAGACCGTGAGACATGGGCACTGGATCACAGTTCATGTGTGTCACTTTGGGATGAAATCATTTGGATCATAAATGTTCATTAAGCCTGATGTTAAAGTTAATAGGTCTTTTTCTACTTCTTTTCTCCTCAGAGAAACAGCGGCCTTCACTGATCCAGAGGGTGAGTAATGTCACATCACTCTGACTTTACACAGTGCAGCTTTTATTCTGCAGATGAAGACTGAAAATTATCGTCATCTTAAAGACCTGAAGAATTCTTATTTTCCTGATCAAGCTGCATGGTGTACTCATGAGGTCTTAAGCATGAATATTATTTACCAATAATGTTGATAATGTGTGTTATATCTACCTCAAGGGAATATATAGTACCTTCTTCTTGATTTGTTTTTCTAACTGTGATGTAGAGAGAAATTTGCAGTGGTCATAAAAGTAAAAACAATAACAGTGCGTTTCTTACTTTTTTATATTAGAAGAAAAGATGCAGCTGGTAAACAGTCACTCCGTTTATAAAATCAAGAGGCTAGTTGCAGTTTTTATAGAACCATCTTTGAAAGAGTTTAACACGGGCAATGAAATAAAGTCATGAACCTGTTTATAAGAATAAGAATAAAACATTTGTAAAAGTACTTGATGAACTTGATGTTGCTGAAAAATGTAAACACCTAAAGTTGAAAAAGACATTGATTGATTTGGCAAATATTATTAATTCTACCATTACTTTGTGTGAAATAACTGATACATCATCCACAATCATAAAACATGACGTTGATGAGATGTGAGCAGACAAATCGGTAATCATTCCAGCTGACAAATTGCACTTAAACCCCATGAACATCTCTTTTAAATTTACCAGGTGGAAACAGTGACGTCTGTCATAGAGCTGCTTTTGGAAACACTGGCTGGTTTGAGTGACGGGGAGCTTGAGATGTTCAAATTGTTCCTGGATCGAAGTGACCTCCGCAGACACTACCCAGATATCCACTTTGGGCTTCTGAGGACAGCAGACATGCAGGACACAGTGTTTTTAATGGTGCTGACCTATGGCCAACAGTCTGTGGAGATGACCAAGGAGGTTTTAAAGGAGATGAAGAGGACTGATCTGGTGCAGAGGTTGTCAGACAGCAGCTCAGGAACCAAAAGTAAGACAATAAAGACAAAAACATTTTAAAATTATAAAACTGGTCCCGAACACGTGTCTCCTAAGTTTATAAGCTGTTTTCTTCTCTTCACATTATAAATAATAAGGTTTATACTGTAAAGAAGAGACACATCATCTGGTGAACAAGATATGTTTTATGTCTAATGTGAAGTGTTGAAAAATATTTCAGGTAAGGAGGCAAAATGTCTGATAAATTATTTGTTGAGGTTCAAGTGTAATTCTGTGCTGACATCTTTGTAATGTGTTTTTTTTTTTCACCACAGCGATACTGTCTGATGTCAGTCACATGTTTTTACTTCCTTTCTGTCTCCTCAGAAAAACACTCTGTGGATGAACACCTGTCTGCACTGATCCACAAAGTGAGCAATGTCATATCTGTGTGACCACGCAGAGTACAGCTTTTATTAAATAAGATGCAGCTTTAAATTCATATCAACATTAATGATGATAAATTTCACCAAACTCAGGATTTAAATTAAATGTTTCTAATGTCCCTATTATCAAGTCGTTGTATTTTAAACTGTGTTTCAAAGACTTAAACAAAATGCCAAACAAGAAAATGATAAAATATCTTCACTGTGCTGCCAACTGTTTCTGCACAGATGTCATCAACAGCATCTGTTCAGATCGGGTGGCTCATTTCAGGTTATGGCAGCACAGTAAAGGAGTTACAGGTCAAGGTGACTTTATTTGTCTCCCTTGGGAGAAAATCATCTTGGATAAAGGGAAACTGCTGCGTCAAACCAGACATTACAGTACAGAACATTAAATAGAAGCAATAGAAACAACACAGTAAAGCTCTTAAATATTAAATAAGACATGCAAAACTTTCACTTGTGGTAAAGTGAAATTAGACACTGCAAATTAGAATTACGGGGCATACTACTGTCTAAAAAACATACAACAAAGGTATGGCCCCATCTAACCAGTACCAGAAACAATTAGAGGCCACTGCATGACCCAGGTAATGAACATAAAGGTGGGGCCAGACTATTGTATTTTTTTTAAAGCCCTGACAAAGACCTGTAGTGGTTGAAACATGTTGGCTCTTCTAACGATTTAGCCACTACAATAAACACTTATTAATTCTTCCTTCCTTATTGTTAATATTTTTGGAGTGCCTGGATTGCCCTTCTGTGTATAATATTCTTACATACACCAAAAACTCTGAGAGGGTGGAGACGCTGGTAGATTCTCACACAAACACTCACCGCCTTTGTGTGCCAGCTCAGCTCATTATCAATATGGATCCCTAAATAATTATACGAACTGACCTGCTTGATGTCCTGACCATGTATGGCCACAGAACTCCGATCTCTGATTGATCAAGGATCTGGCAGCATTTCTACAGTTTTACTTGTATTGATGTGAAGTTGATGGTCATCACAGTCGGTGAGCTTGTCCACTGCAGCTCTGTGGCTGCTCAAGTTGGAGATGCTTATGAGTAGACTGAGGATGACATCGTCGGAAAATGTCACTACAAATTGATGAGGTTGGGAGCTTATGCAGTTGTTTGTATACAGAGTAAACAGAATAAGTTAGCTGACACATCCCTGGGGGGCCCAGCACTGCTTACTGCTGTCGGAGAGGACAGAGTTTAATTTCACCTGTTGTGGTCTATTTGTTAAAAAAGGTTAGTACTGCTGACTTAAAAAGGGTTCACATTCAGATTAACTAGTTAAGGATGTGAGGCTGAACTGAATTTAAAGCAGAACTAAAATCAATCAGTCTGGCACATGTAACAGGACCTTCTGGGTGCTTCACAACAAGGTGCAGTGTTGTGGAGATGGTGTCACCTGTGCTGCAGTTTCTTATACAGGCAAACTTGTACTGATCGAAACATGGCTCTGCCTCTTTGTGTAGTTGCTCTGCTCAGACCCTCTCCAGTGATTTCAGCCTGTAAATAAAATTAAATGAATATTATTCAGGTTACAAATATTAAAGTGTAGAAGAAAAAATGAATCAGCTTCTGCTGATAATTACCAAATTTATCAGTATCTTAGGTGATCTTGTAGAAAGTCTTTCAACAGTCAAATGTCTAAAATAATAATAATGATAAAGGAGCCAAAATGAAAATCTAATAAATATTTTTTTCACTATGAAAATATACTTGTAATTTTTCAGGTGTCAGCAATAGTGGTTTGTAAAGAGCTGCTTTTGGAAACACTCAGTGATTTGAGTAACATGGAGCTCAAGAAATTCAAGTTGCTGCTGCAGTTCACGTTCTTCCAGAGGAGCCTTAAACTCATCTCATGGAGAGAACTGGAGTTGACCAACAGTACAGACCAACTGGTTGATGTGATGTTGGAGAGATACGGTCAACAGTCTGTGGAGGTGACCAAGGAGGTTTTGATGGACATGAACAGGACTGATCTGGTGCAGAGGCTGCCAGAGACCAGCTCAGGACAAGAAGGTAAGATAAAGACACAACTGTAACTTTATATGTAATAACAAATAAATATGTATTGTTACAAAATCAGCAGCTTATAGTCAAAGCAATGCAGTAACAACATGTAGGCCTGCCATGACCCCAGAACAACCAAAGAGCTGAAACAACACCTCTCAAACACAGTCTCAACTACAAACTGAATATCAGCTTCACAGAGTTAGGTGTCTGTTATTTTAATAATATGGGAATATGCTTCTCACTCTGTGAAATGAATGAAGTGACTCTTTTAACAAACTAAATTTACTTGTGCTTACAACATAAAAACTAAATGTGAAATGAGACAAAGATTACCTCAGAGGTGAATGTTTTGCATTTTGCCTTTAAAGTAAAGATGTTCTGAGAAATTAATGAATCTGTTGATTTTGGTCCTTTTTTTTTTTTTTTTTTAATAAATGTTGTGTTTTCAAAAGTTTTTCTTTGAAAACATTCTCTGTGATTGGGCCACATGATCTTTGATCCATTACATTTGTGTATGTTGAGCTCATTATCAGTCTTGTATTGTATTTAGCCTGATAGGAATCGGACAAATGTTGTCTCCATGGTTTCACATTAATTCGTTGAGTTGTCTCTGTGTAAAGCTTTGATTTGACTTATACTACACTCCACTGTGGAAACAGACAGGCACACAGTGTCTTTATTATTATAATTACAGTTGTCATTAAATGTGTTGCAGCTGCAGGACCATCATCTGAAGCTTTTGGTGTGAGAACCACGGAGGGAGGTATGTGTCCTGTAAAAAACTTAAAGCACAACAAACAAAATAAGAAATATCATCCATGAACTAAAAATAATGTTTCCTCTAAGCACTGCAGTTATTTTAATTTACATTTCAGAGTATGAACCTTTAACACAGAGTTTAATAGCAAAGAAGACGTCAGGTGAAACCGTCATTGATTTATATGATGTTACTGTTAAGGTTGATTTTTTTGTTCATTTAACCAGTTCTAATATAAATCCTTGATAATAGAATTATAACAGTCTGACAGTGTCTGATTATAAATTATAATGTTAAATCAATCATTCATTCATATTTCCTTTGTCCTCAGAGAAACACTGTGTGGATGAACATTGGCCTGCATTGATCAGGAAGGTGAGTAATGTGATTAGTTGTATCATTACTTTGTGTGATATAACTGATGTACTCTGATGTGAACAGTCAAATCTGTAATAATCCCAGCTGACAAATTTCACTTTAACCCCATGAATATCTCTTTTGAATTTACCAGGTGGAGGCGATGACGTCTGTCATAGAGCTGCTTTTGGAAACACTGGCTGGTTTGAGTGACTGGGAGCTCAGGAAGTTCAAAGTGTTCCTCCCGAGTCAGACTGACCTCTACAGACGCGTCTCAGGCATGACTTTCATACTGCAGGAGTTAGAAGACTGGCAAGCCACAGTGTTTTTAATGGTGCTGACCTATGGCCAACAGTCTGTGGAGATGACCAAGCAGGTTTTAAAGAAGATGAAGAGGACTGATCTGGTGCAGAGGTTGTCAGACAGCAGCAAAGGACCCAAAAGTAAGAAAATGAAAAAAAAACTGGTCCTTAACATGTGTCTGTAGTTTATAAACCATGTTTTCTTCTCTTTAAATTAGAAATATTAAGATTCATGATGTAGAGAAAATAAGAATCATTCTCTTCATAGAAAATATGTTTTATGACTAATGTGAAATATGAAAAATATTTTGGGAGAGGAAGCAAAAAAAAGATTGTTGAGCTGATTTAAGTGTAATTTTGCCTATTCGAAATTTTTACAAAGCAGAATGGCCTGAAAACAAATTTACTGTCAGATGTTTGATCAGTCACTGATGACTTTTACCACTTTTCTCCTCAGAGCAACACTCAGATGAACACCGACCTGCACTGATCCAGAAAGTGAGTAATGTCACATCTGTCTGACTTCATACAAAACAGCTTTCTTTAAAAAATGCAGGTTAAAAAATGATCATCATCTTGAACATTTTAAATAGTATGATCCAAAGTCAGGATCAGTTGGACTTATTTATTTTTCACGGAAGTGAATGTGCGTTCAGGTCGAGCTCTTTAGCAGTGATTTAATCCAAAAATAATGATATATTTTTACCACTGAGGATGAGATGAGGAAATGTCAGCATGACTTTTTTCATCAACAGTAAAGAGAACTTTATCCACCAGAAACATCTATTTATCATACTCAAAACCATTTTTTTTTTTCAGAAGCATTGAGCAAAATATAAAACATAAAATAATGAAAATAGTCTTTTGAGCCACTGTGACTCATTTCAGTTTTTGTGAAAAGAGCTGCAGCCTGTAACATAAAAGAAAAACAATTAACCAGTTCATAAGAATTCAAAGGAAGAAGGAAAAGGAATCATCTTTTGATTTGTAGTTTGGTTCCACAAAAAATAACAATAATAATATACTAAAACACAAATGTGCACAAATATACCAATCTATAAAAAACAGCTGAATCAAATGTACTAAATCCTTGTATATTGTATATTTTTATATTTGATGTATTTTTGTATATTGTATATTTCAGTATATTCCACTTGCCTACATTTTGAGTACTCATGTCAATTCTGGTACATTGAGAGCAAGTCTGCCGGAGTCAAATTCCTTGTATGTACACACGTACTTGGCAACTAAAGCTGATTCTGATTCTGATAATACAACAGCAGTCACCAAATGGATCAATACCTTGTGTGATCTGCCAGTAACACTCACATCTCCATTAACACTGATGTGGTGCAAAGAAACACATTTGTAATTGTCCCAGTGGATTAAATATATGTCCAATAAATGTATTGATTATTTCAGGCAGCAACAATGGCAGCTGTTAAACAGCTGCTTTTGGAAACTCTGAATGATTTGAGTGACAAGGAGCTCAAGAAATTTAAGTGGTCCCTGGAGTGGATTGTCTCCCAGAAGAACCTCCCAGACACCTCATCAGCACTGAGTTACACCACAGACAGAGCACAAATAGTGGATGTGATGTTGCAGACCTACAGCCAACAGTCTGTGCAGTTAACCAGGGAGGTTGTAAAGAAAATGAACAGGACTGATCTGATGCAGAGGTTGTCAAAGCCCAGCTCAGAACTCAAAGGTAAGACAAAAACTGTCACATAATCTCATGTGTCTCATAAATGTCTAATAAATACATTTTATGATTCATAATTTAAAAAAGGTAAATCTGCTTGTGTACAAACTCTGTCTTCTCAAATGTGAATAAAAAAACAGCAGGGATCAATAAATCATCAATTGAATCATAATTAAATCAATAACAGTCACACAGAATGTTTTAAGTTTAATGAGTTTAGTAATTGTTGCAGGACTTTTGTGTTGGATTGCTTTAGACTGTGAAAGTGTTTATGATATTGTGAATCTGTTATATCTACTTTTGAGGTAACTGAGCCTTTTTAAAGTTGATTATACTTTCTATGTTAGGTTAGAGTTTAATCCTCTGAATCATTTTAAATGTCTTTTCTCTGCAGAGAAACACTCAGTGGATGAACATCTACCTGCAGTGTTGGAGAGAGTGAGTCTGACTTTACACATCACAGCTTTCATTCAGTAGATGCAGGCTGAAAACCATCCTCATCCTGAACATCATAAATGATGATGCAAATCAAACCAAAGGTTTTAAATTGGATGGTTCTCACTGTGTTGAAGGGTAACTTCTGTGTTTTCTGACCTGGACCCTATTTTCCCAGTATTGAGCGAAACGGCTGCAGACAACAGCGGCAAAACAGGCTGCAATGTAATGAACACCGTCGATTTACACAGGCTCCGATTGTTATTATAAGTGTCTGACAACAGAAACAAAATAACTCTCACAAAAACCATCTTGGTTTGTCTCTCCACTGTTCCAAAAATCACAAACTCTGGTTTGGTTGAAATAAACCTTTAATTCATCCAGTTAGATGCAAAAATATCAACCAGCAACCTCCGGGGCTGAGAAATGAAGCCAACAGAAATAAACATCTTTCCAGCCTGACACTGAAAAAAAAAACAGTTTTAGGGCCCTATTTAGATGGTCTAAAGTGGACGGCGGACGGCGCATAACTCATGTCGCAAGTGTCATTGCTATTTAGATGCCGGTGCAGTTGTCATTTTCACGCCCTGCGCCCTCGTCGTCTAACTAGCAAATGAACTTGCGCTTCTCTGAGCGTGTTCGTCTAAAAATGAGGGGCTCTAGTTTCGCAGACCGGGCACAGCGGGGGTGCAGCGCACCAGGCGGATTTTCGGCGAAGCCTTTTGGCACGAAACTGTCACCGCGCCAAGCTGGATCTTTCGACACCTCCCCCTGCTGCGCCGCCACACCCATCTCAGCGCACCTCGGTCTGCCAAACTACCAAACTGAGCGTGCCTTGGGTTGCACTGCTCGAAACTAGCTCTGCGCAGGGTTTGCCACCCTGTGCCACCTGCGCTGCGCCGGGAAACTAGAGCCCGAGGAGTGGTCAGGCGCAGTCATGGTGCATTGCTAGTTAGATGACAGGAAAAGCAAATGTGCAAGTGACCAAGAAAAACCTGGTCTAAAGTCAACGGCGCAGTATTTCGCTGTTAAACAAGTTAGTGACATGCGTCTCTAGGCGGGTGCACAATGTGCGTGCACTCTGCTCAGACACACACGGAGCAGCCACACATATGCAAAAGATAACAAATAAAAATATGATTACAATGTGAAAGGTTATTATTGTGCACATTAAAATATTTATCAGAAACACGTCTTAATGGTCAGTCATTAATCAGAATGATCTAATCGCAGTAATAATGATCACCATAATCCGGGAGGTCCAAGCTCGCAGTGTTCGAATATACGGAACTGCCAGACCAGACGGGCCGGGTGCAGCCACGGGACCAGCCCTTCCTGCACCTTCAGGCGGGGGGTTCAGGATGCTGGAGAGGGAGATGCGCTCTCTAACCTCTGGGTTAAAATAAAATTGAATAACTTACAATTTGTTGACAGTGTTTCTCCCGTGCGCGTGCGCTCTCTCTTTCTCTCTCGCAGTCTCACTCTGTTTCTTTTCTTTTGACTTTTCTAAGATGACAGATGCTGAATATATACTCCCTATCTGATGCTATGGCTGTTTGTGGCTGGCTGAGAGGGATGTGAACTCATAGTTTGCAGGCTGTGTTAATCATATTAGGATGGGTTTCCATTACGCGTGACAAACGGTGTCAATCCCCTTTGATCTGACATCAGATGTGACGGGACAGTCGATATAGAGATACATTTATCTTCTCCTCAGCTGTAAAACGCTCACTCTTTCCAGTTGGTAGGTCCGCCATCTAACTATCTCTCCGCCGTGCGCTCCAGTTGCGCCTCTCTTAAAGGGAATGAGAGGTGACACTCTGATTGGCTTATTGAATGATACGCCCAAAACACATCCATGACACACCCTGCGTTCCAATACCCATACTACCATACTATTTAGTATGCCAGAAAAAGAATTAGTGTGTCCCAATACATAGTATGTCAGATGCAGTATGCCAAAAGTACCAGGATGTTCTACTACATCCGGTCACATTTCGTAGTATGCATGTCAGCATGCTTCTTTGGCCATTCTGACCCACAATCCTTTGCGCAGCGGAAGTTACGTTGCACTGACTGAGCTGCAACCAACGCCCACATATAGCATGGAAGACAAGACGACACAGACAACACAGACAACTTTATTGTGATTATAGTATAATCAATGTTAGGGTTCAACTATGACTACAATATAGAAGATTCTACCAGTATAGGCAGTGGTGTAAGTGTGGTATAAATAATGAATGAATATGACTAAATATGAATACACTATGGACCAGGTATGAGCAGTATAGACTAGTAAATATATAAATAGTAAAAGTCAAATATGTAGTATTCTGTCTGCACGTGAAGCAGCCTTACATTCACATTACTTTTATTTGTGGTGTAACATACTTGTTTTTAGATATCCTGCTGTATAGAGACTCCAATAGACAGGGCACCAACCTCTACCACAAATGTACTGACAGGAACTCAATTCTTTATGGACAATCGTTTCACCCCATCCCACTCAAAAGGAGTTTACCTGTCTCTCAGTTTAATCGTATCCGCCGCATTTGCAGCTCGGATGTGGATTATTATCAAGCCTCTGACCTGGAAAAACGTTTTCAAGACAGACAATACAAACATGAATGGGTGGCACAAGCTCGCAGCCGCTTTGACTCTGTATCCCAATCTGAGTGTCTGAACAATGTTAGTTTTATAGCAACTGAGCCTAAAGTTAACTGTGTGATCCAGTACTCACCTCTTGGTAGAGAACTTCAAAACATCTTCAAAACATTGGCACATCATCAACTCTGATCCTTCACTTAAATGTTTCTCCACACTTCCTCGAGTTGTGTTCAAGAGACCTCCAAACCTTAGAAACATGTTAGTGAGAGCATATCAGCTGCCTGTGACTCCACCACACTTCTTACAGTCTGTCCCCTTGGGGAATTACAGATGTGGCAACTGTACCCAGTGTAATTTCACACACAAAACCTCTACTTTCAATCATCCATGGAATGGCAAGTCTTTTAACATCAAGGGTGTTATTTCTTGCAATACCAAAAATGTTATCTATTTGCTTAAGTGTCCGTGCAGCCTGGCGTATGTTGGTAAAACCAACAGACCACTAAAAACTAGAATCTCAGAACATAGATCTAACATTAGAAACCACGACACCAGAAGTCCAGTGGCAGTGCACTTCACACAAGCCTCGCATAATGTCTCCTCTCTCAGATACATAGGTATAGAACTTGTTAAACAGCCCTTACGTGTGGTGACATTAACTCTCTTGTACTTAAAAGAGAAGCTTTTTGGATATATACCCTGGACACTTTGGCTCCCAAAGGGCTTAATATTGATTTTGACTTGAGGCCTTTTTTATGATGTGTGTGGTCCACGCGCTTCATTTTCGTTGTTATGGGTCTAGGAACTTGTCATTTGTGTTTACATTGTTCCCTCAGTAGCTGGTATGATGTTGGATTTGATTGTTTTTCTGCCACTACTGTGTGAGCCATGTTTCTCATGTTGTCTGCATTTGCCATATTGCTGTGGTTTGATATTTGTTAGAGATGCCTCTACAGAACATTTTTTTCCCTTTAATATTGCATAAATTTATGATGGTCTTCACCTGATGCTCTCTTTATGTGATATTTAAAGTGTGTGGGATATGTTTATATTTATATTTATATCTGCACTGCAGGCCTTATACCTGCGCAAATTCTTAAAGATTTTCTAATAGAATCTTTGTAAAGTGGTATTCTGGCTTTGTTGTATTGTACTGCATTTAAAGATTGTTTCTCATCAATCAGAAATATATTTTTCCTTTCTGTTTGATAATATTATGATTGTTCTCACACCTGTGGTTTATCACCTGATTGTGTCAGGTGACCCTAAGGGGTTGTATATATGGAGGTGTACTCACATTCACTTTATGTCTGATGAAGGGCAGGAGCCCGAAACGTAACATATAAACAAATTTTTCAAGGAGCAGCTTCTGGTGTGTGGACTTTATCTTTTATTTCAAGGGGGTTGATATGCCTACTGGTGACTAGTTCAATAGACAGGTCACTAATAATAGGCTTGGAACTGTTTACGTGAACACATCAGTTTATTAGAAACAACATACATTTCGACATAACAGCAACAGAGCTCGACGAGAGGAGATTTGCTGCATCTCCGAAGTACAACAAAACAGAATATTCAAATGTGGCGCTACGGACGGCGGCGGAAGTGAGCAAGAGGGTCGGAGTTCACGGAGCGATGTGATGGCGGATGTAGTGTGTTCCAATAGCATGCATACTGCATGCATACTGCATACTACACTACATACTTTTTAAGGGCAGCTGCAGCACATACTAAAAGTATATAGTAGAAGTATGCGATTTGGAATGCAGGGTAATTCACAAAGTAAGTCCAACCCTTTTAGACTCTCCGCCATGCGCACAGTCTGAAAACGTGCTGTCTAACAAGTGGCTGGGACACGCCCATGCGCCGCACGCCGTCCGCCGTCTGCTTTAGACCATCTAAATAGGGCACATGGTGTCTGTAGCTAATTTCAACATTCATGACAACTGTGCGGAGGATTAATTTTTTTTAAACTCACTTGTTTACATTTTATTTAGGCCTAAAGTTGCACATATTTAACGATGGAGTGGATTGAGTGACAGGCTGTCTGCAATGTGTTGCTGTAGTCTGTAAGTTAGATCCATCCTTCACTTTTCCACAGCTTCACCCTCTCGTCCAAATATGGTCACTTCTGACTCTATAAAAACAATATGGCAACGCCTGAGATGCTGAACTCAAGGCTTCACAACAGCAGTCTACAAACCAGTGGGTGACGTCATAGTAGCTACGTCCATTACCTTATATCATCTTTTGCTTTGATGCTGTTAAAGAAATGAATAGACATAAAACACTTTGTGTTTGTAAAGAAAAAGAGGGAAACATAATCAATAGAACATTTATTACCAACTGTATCATTGTCTTGAGTGATCATACAGAAAAAAATATAAATTTTATAAGATCCATGTCTTAAAATACTGACACTGATGAAATGCAAAGAAATAGATGTTTAATTATGCCAGTTCAGAAATGACACATTTGCTTAACGTATCCTTTAAATTTTTCAGGCAGCTGTGAAACAGATTCTTTTGGAAACACTGAAGGATTTGAGTTATGAGGAACGTGAGAAATTCAAGTGGTTGCTGTGGTTCACGCAGTTCCAGAAGGGCCTTCCACACATCTCATTGAGCCGACTACAGTGGACAGACAGTGCAGACACACTGGTGGATCTGATGATCCAGACTTGTGGCCAGCAGTCTGTGGAGGTGACCAAGGAGGTTTTCATGGACATGAACAGGACTGATCTGGTCAACAAGTTGTCAGTCATCAGCTCAAGAATCAAAGGTCAGAGAAAGAAGACAAAACTGCCACATTACACAATCATATGTTTCTCATAAATGTTTAATAAATAGATTTTAGATTTCATAGTCAAGCTGCATTCAAACTTCATTTAATCAATAAGAAATCTGAAAAATTAGAGAGCAGGCAGCAACACCACATTTATTACTTGGACTGCAGAAATCACTGAGTTGAATTCAACCTCTTTGATTTTCTTGATGTCACTACTGAGTAGATTTTAGTGTCAGTTTTGCAGCAGTGAATTCTTTGTGTTCAATTTTCTTGAAAATGAATGAACCTTATTAAAGAGAAGCTAAATATAAGTTACAGTTTACAGTATAATACAGAACATCAAGGCCAAATGCTATGACCTCAAAAGTGACCACTTGAATCAACACCTCTCCAAAACACTGAATATCTTAATTTGACAGCTTTGTAAATTATATATTTTGCTGCAGGACCACCGCTCAACCTGGATCAGTCTTGGTTAAGGTGCTGGAAACATAAAAATCCAAAAGCGAAGAAAGGATTTCCGCACACTTGCATCTGTGCAATACTTGACTTTATATACTTTACTTTAAAGTGAAGTATTGCACAGATGTATATTTGATATATGATATATATTTTGACACATTTCAAACATGATAAAGGTAAAGTAGTGTTTGTTGCAGGACTTTTGTATCGCAGTCCTTTAGATTTAATGGGTGTTAATGATAAGGTGTCCAACCTCTCTCATTCTGATTTTATGATGTCAGATCCAAGCCCATTTAGTGTTATTTTGCGATGAATCCTCCATATGGTATTTTATTCAAAAGCAACATAATCTGACTAAAGTTTATTATAGTCTGATTTTTAATCTGTAAAGAGTCATTTTCTGTTTTCTTTCTCCTCAGAGAAACATCTATCTGAACTGCTCCAGAAAGTGAGTAATGTCACATCAGACACATTTTACAGAACACAGCTTTCATTTAATTTTTACAGTTTGAAAATGATCCTCATGTTGACAGTAAAGAGGTGGAAAAAGGTTTTAAACCAGAAAAATCACATCGGCTGTAAAAGCAATGGGAACATGTGATCAGGTGGATCATTCCTGCTTTTGGTAGCACAGTGACAGAGAGAGTTAGAGACAGTCGTTAAAGCACAATTACTGATAACCTGTTCATAGCATTAAATGGAGCACACTGGCCCTCAATTATCAATCTAATGTTCAAACCAGCACAAAACCAAACGCAGAAATCATCTAACAGGGTTCACGTTTTAAAAACGTTTGTATCTCAACTATCACAGCGTACAAATGATTGGGCATTGATAAATGTATAAGTGTGACTGCTGAAAACAATCGTCATTTGGGTGGGTGCCCACCTTGAAACTGAGCTGATTGTATTGACCCTCTGTGCTGTCAGGGACAAGATGTGTGTGAAGCATCTGTGTTTTCACAGACATTGATGTAAACTGTCAGAAAAATTTGACTGGTGTGTTGAGGCATACAGCCAGGGGGCGGTAATTCTGGTTTTAACTTAAGTTTTTATAATTAATAATATAAACATGCTTTGGCTTGTCAAAGTTGACAAAAAAGAGCTTCAGATAAATTAGAGCCAGGCACCAGTGGTGTTCAGCCTTTGGTCAGTAACACAGAGCCAGGCGACTGTGAGCTTTGATGGAGAGACTGTGTCCATGTGGCAGCTATATATTTTGAAGTGATTAATATGTGGCTGCAAATACTTAATATGCCCGTCAGAATATGGTCTAATAACAATTATCCAACTCAGCCAGATTTACTCTGCTGTACCATTA
The DNA here is from genome assembly GCF_011397635.1 of Epinephelus fuscoguttatus. Taxonomy (NCBI): domain Eukaryota; kingdom Metazoa; phylum Chordata; class Actinopteri; order Perciformes; family Serranidae; genus Epinephelus; species Epinephelus fuscoguttatus. Next base: position 10,793,908 of record NC_064759.1, read on the forward strand.
GTCCACGCTGACACAAACTTGTGCACGAGTTGAGACGTGATGTGAGATTTGATCATAGCCTCCACTCACGGCCATGTTGATCAATAACCAAGTTTTGCGTGGAAATGACCAAATGCCCAGGTCGCTGTCATACGTTCATTTCGTAAATGAGGGCCACTGTATTGTGATGAAGCTACAGAAATGAACACATGTGGAAGTTCTTTGTTTTTATAGTCAATTTATCATTTTGCCTAATTTGGTTAATATTAGTTGTTACAAATAAATTAATGTATTATTACTACAGTGGAGATATGACAAAAATGCCCTCTGACTACTTTGTGTCCATCAGGAAGTCACCATGACACCACTAATGGAGAAGCTTTTGGAAACACTGGAAGATTTAAGTCAGTGGGAGCTCGGGGACTTCAAGCATGTCCTACTGCACACTAGAATGAAGAAAGGCCTCCCTGAAATCTCAACACAGAGAATGGACAGGGCAGGTAGAGTTGGCATGTTGAAGCTGATAGTGGAGATTGACGGCCAGCAGTCTGTGGAGGTGACAAGGGAGGTTTTAATGGAGATGAACAGGACTGATCTGGCAAAGACGCTGTCAGAAATCAGCTCAGGACACAAAAGTAAGATGAAGAATGCAAAAACCACCACATTACACAATCATATGTCTCATAAATGTTTACTGATTTTTACTTTATATATTTTTTGTGTGTGTGTGTGTGTGTGTGTGTGTGTGTGTGTGTGTTTGTGTATGAAGCACTTTGTAGCTGTGTTTTTAAAATGCTGTATAAGTAAAGCTTTATTTACGTGTTCACTACTGAAGAATTCATAGTAAAACTGGGTTCAAACTTTATTCAATCAAGAATAAGAAATATGAAATATTAGAGAGCAGACAGCAATTTAAAAACACCACATTCATTACTTTCACTGCAGAAATCATTGAGTTGAATCCAGCTACTTTGAGGGTACAGTTCACAGAATGATAGAGAACATCAAGCGTAAATACTTTGACCTCAAAAGTGACCACCTGAATCAACACCTCTCTGACACACTGAATATTGCCATTAAACAGCTTTGTAAATTATATATTTTGACACATTTCAGACATCATAATTTTTATGACAGTAGTGTTTGTCGCAGGACTTTTGTATTGGAGTCATTTCGATTTAATGGGTGTTAATGATACGGTGTCCAACCAGTCTCCCTGATTGATTTTAGATCAGATTTGAGCCCAATTTAGTTTTATTTTGTGATTAATCCTTAATATTATTTTTAATTCTAAAACAACTAAATCTGACTAAAGTTGTTTATTGTCTGGTTTTCAATCACTCATGGGTCATTTTCTGTTTTCTTTTTCTTCAGAGGAACATTCGTCAGAACCGCTCCAGAAAGTGAGTAATGTCACATCAGACACATTTTACACAACACACCTTTTGTTTCATTTTTACAGGTTGAAAATGATCCTCATGTTGACACTAAAGAGGTGGAAAAAGGTTTTAAACCATAAACATCAAATCTGATGTAGAAGCAGTGAGAACATGAGATCAGGTGGATCATTACTAGTTATGGTAGCACAGTGACAGAGAGAGTTAGAGACAGTCAATAAAACAAAATTACTGATAACCAGTTCATAAATGAATAATTTGGTGTGTCATTGTGCCTCAATGTGATTATTAGTCGTTACAATACTCTCTTGACTTAAACGCTTTTATTGACCCAGATAAATTAATGCATCATCACTACAGTGGAGATATGGCAGAAATGTCCTCTGACTACTTTGTGTCCATCAGGAAGTCACCAAGACACCACTAATGGAGAAGCTTTTAGAAACACTGGAAGATTTAAGTCCCGGGGAGCTCGAGAAATTCAAGCATGTTTTGCAGTACACTAAAATGGAGAAAGGCCTCCCAGAAATCTCAGGACACCAAATGGAGACAGCAGACAGATTTGGAATAGTGGAGCTGATGGTGGAGATCTACGGCCAACAGTCTGTGGAGGTGACCTGCAAAGTTTTGAGGAAGATGAACAGGACTGATCTGGCAGAGATGCTGTCAGGAACCAGCTCAGGACTCAAAGGTAAGATAAAGAAGACAGAAACTGAAATACTACACAATCATACTGGATGTTTCAAAAATATCTAATAGATTTCCAAATTCATAGTAACAAGGTAAATCTGCTTGGGTTCAAAAATTGATGCTTGGTGCTTACACTAATGCCTAATGCAGCAGCTGAAACTGTGCAATGTCACCTCAACAGTGGCACTCTGTACTTCTCCAACATGACCCTTTTTAAAAGATACACACTCCAGCTGCCACTGAAATCAATCCACCTCAGCCACAGGCAGGAGAAGTTAGGTTCATGTTTGAGCTGATAAATTCATCTGTGCGGAGTGGCAGGGCGATGAAGAAGTGACCCACATGGAGGAAGAGACGCACAGCAACAAGGGAGCTGGACAACTTGGGAGGCAGTCACCAACAGGGCTATAACTTGAGACAATATGTTCAGGATCCCACGAGCAAGATTGAGCTCACTCATCAGGTCTACATACAGTAGCTTCCCAAGTCCCAGAAATGTGACTTGCCATCTTTGCGACGCCCAAAAACCAAGCTTGAAACATATTCATTCCACTGACCCAGGGCCAGTACAGCTGATGCTACGACCAGATCCTGCAAAAGTTGGCAGAGGTCTGATCAGCACACAGACTAGAATTAAATAAGGCCAGCCCCTCAACTACAAATCCATTTCATCAGTCAATGAGGTGGAACACAGAACATTACACAGAAAGAAGATGAGACTGTCTTTCTGTCAGTCTGTCTCTTACTGCACTGACAGTTCGCTCCAACACGGACACACACCACAAAAAAACAAAACAAACTGTCAGGACCAACACATCATTTTCTATCACCACTCCAAGAAGAAAGCTGGAGCATCTTGATGGCCAGTGGAGAAATCTGATGACTGACCTGCTGCATGTATACACAGTTTAACAGTAACCTGGTTACCACAGCGCATGTAAACACATTGAATATAGCATGACCACAACATCAACACCCATTACTGTACACTTTACATTACAATCCTAACCTACTGTTACATATTGCTCTCATGTTTGAGCAGCGCTATCTAGCATATGATGCAAAACACATGCAATGTTATGTGATTTAATGTATCAACATAAATTTTTGATCCTCTGTGTCTTCACAAGGGCCTTCAAGAAGCTTGGAGCTTGAGGGTTGTGGAAGCATTATGGTAATTCCTTACATCCATTCATTTGTTTAGTTTAGTTTATTGGGATCCCCATTAGCCACTGCATTTCAGCAGCTATTCCTCTGTTGAGTTTATTTGTTATCAGTTAATGTGAAGTTACTAAAACACATCTTCACGTCTTTGTAAAAATGACTGTCCTCTGCAGCAGGACTCCAGTGACTGGACTAAAGTTGAACCTGAAGTGAACAGTACAGATGCAAACAAGGCTTCAACTTACAGGTAAATACAAGATCCTAAATGTTCCATCACAGCTAAGCGTCAACGTTTGGGGCTGAAAAATGAAGCTTACAGCGAAGCAATGTCGGTAACCAGACTGACAGTGATGAGCCTCTGAGGGTGAAGCCCAAATTTTGGGATTATCCAGTAGGGGTGGGAATCATCAGAAGAATAAGAAAATAAAAAAAGAAAATTAGAAAAATTTATCTAATAAGAAAAAGTTTTCAGTCTGTTCATCTCACTTCAGCCATTTTTTTTTTGCAGCAGCAAAATGTATCTAGTGGACTGAAAAACCAATGATCATATTATTCTAGTAGACTACCAAAAGCTGATTTATATTTTAAAATTAATAATACATATTATAAAAAAATGATAGTGTGTGACGATACAACATTGCCACACAAAAATATCACGATACTGTGCTGTATGGATTTACCCCCACTCCTATTATCCGGTATAGCAAGCTGATATCCAAACCAAGACTTCCTCTGTGTGCCCGTCATTTCAACTAATCTCTATATCTGCATATGAATGCAGATCATTTTCAAAAGGATAATATAAAGCTAACTTGTTGTCAGGAGATAGCTGACTGGATCAGAGATTACATTTCAGCCAGTGCGTTTCACCACTTCCCACAAACTGTTTACCATTGTTGTGGGTAACATGTTACAAAAGTAATGCATTACAAAAGTAATGTGTTGCAGTAATATATTACATTTTTGCAGTAACAAAGTAATACAACATGTCACCAACAGGATTTCAGGTAATATCATTACATTTACATTATCAGGTAATGTGTCACCATCCGAAATAAACTGCTCATTGTTCTCTTTTTTCACACTGATCCACATAGCTCCACTTTCGCCAGTGCACCACCACAAAAAGTATCCCCCGAAGGTTACTGTGTATTCTGTGTCATTACAGACTACATTATAGAAGGGTTCCAGTGATTTGTTTATAGAGATTAACACAGATGTGCCAAAAACGCAGGCCCTCAAATGGCCACTTGAGACTGGCTCCAAAGGGGAGTTCATCCTCATAGACCCCCATGTTAAAATGCCCAACTTATCAGCAGAAATAAACATGTTTACAGCCTGGTACAAAAATGTTTTGGTGAGTTTTTAAATAACACGGCCCTCTCATCCAAATTCAGTCACTTCTGGCACCAAAAATCCTGGAGGGACGGCCAAAATTTCAAATTCAAGAATTCACAATAGTCCACACAGCAATGAGTAACGTCACGGTGGCTATATACATTATCTTTACAGTCTATGGTCACAGAGAACTGGAACTAAAGGAAACCCTCAAGCTTGGTTCTTAGGATGTTTTCACAGGAGGGAATCTGAAGTCTTTCTCTGTGCTGTTACCGGTTATACTAATGCAGTATAACAAATATAGCGGCAATAGATTTAACACCAAATAAACTGAAGGCTAATATGTTTAGAATTTCACATTTATTCCTTTGTGACCCTAATACAGGATTTTTGTGCATAGACACGAACTCACTTGTTTTCTTTTCATTCACATTTTAGCCTACAGTCTGGAGCAGGAAACTTTGAATGCAGTGTCTCTGGTATGCGCTGGGTCTGTAAGGAAAAGGTCAGCTTTAAGTACCAGTTTTACTCTTGGGAAGGACCTATGGAAAGGATAGAAAGCATGAAGTACATGCCTGCAGGTCCCCTGATGGACATCACAGTCACTGCTGGGAAGTTAGATGTAGTGTACCTGCCACACTGGATCGCCATAGGTAAGTGGACATGAAGAAAATAATGAAATAAAATGCTAACTTTTTTATTTATTTCTGACAGCATGTTTACAAAAACTGATGCAATCCTTTTCTCTTCACTAACTGTGCTTTTGTTTTGTGCAGATGACAATCCTACAATATTAGACAAGTTTGCAGTCCTACACATAGATGACTGTGGAGATGTCGTGGAAAAAGTGTCTGAGGTCACATCGTCCCATGTCAAGCTGTCTGACCCAGATTTCTCTCTATTAATGGTCCTGTTGGACTGGTTGGGCCTTCCAGTGGAAATAAACTGTATGGTGTTAATATATAGCAAGATCCTCACAGCATCATCTCAGACATCCCTCACACTCCATGTTTACCTGATCCCATGTGATCTTGGTCTACAAGAGGTTATTTCATGTCTTACTGTCAACAATACCAATCATAATAAGATACAGAATGACACTATAAATTAATTGGTAAATACACAACACAGATAACAATGTTTTTGATTTGTTTTGTTTCTACAGGAATTAGATTCAAGAGAAAAATCCTATGGATTCAAGGGAATCCGAAAGCCAAAACCAGAAAAGTCCCTGAAAATGCAAAATTGGTTCACTTTAACGACAGATCAGGAAGGTGCAGAGATTTATCCTGAAGGCGAGAAACCCCAGGTGAAAACCTATTTTTTTTATGCACTACCAACCATAACGTGTCTTCTCACTTACTGTTCTAGAAATGTATTCAAAAGGTACATGTTTAATTAGACAGTGACTGTATCTAATTACAAAAAATAATTGTTTCATCTGCAGCAGTTTCATGGTGATATCTAAAAGTTAAATTTTTTACCCTGGTATCTTATCTTGGGTCTTAAAATGTGTGGAATTTCACAATGTATAAATGAGTTTCATCTCATACTGTGGGCCAAAAATGTCCACTTCAGTGGCACTTACATACACCAAAGTTTTATTACTGTCTATATTCTGATGGTTTTACTGAGGGGTTTATTCATATCTCACTCATTACCTCATTTATGTAATATTTTAGTTCTAAAAAGATCGTGAAAATCTTCTTTTTTCATGGCTCACATTCAAATATCTGCAGTCATGACCATGCCTGGCTCCATGTGGTCTTCCATTTTAGCCAGACAGTTTAGCAATATTTGGCAATATACAGCAGATATATTAATTTTTCTGTCTCTGTCTCAGATGTCTTTGATGGAAATGAAAAAAACACCACAACTTAACCTCATATGATGAAAGAAAAAAAATCTCCTGGTGCACTTTGCTCAAAGTCTGACTTCTTATTTATTATTATTTCTTACTTTCACAGAAAAGCACATTAAAGCTCAGATATGACAGCACAGATCCAAACTTCTATGAAGTGGTCGTTCAAAATCCAGACAAAGACTTTAAGCTCATGCTCACACCAGAAAATGGGCATCAGCCAGTTTGGACCTGTAAAATTCTAAAAGGTCAGTTTAAACAATACCACAAGAACTTATCCACTCTGTCTGTGTACCACTTTGATTTTATTAAATATCATTAGTGAAGCAGATGTGTGATGTTAGATAAAGGCAGTAAATCAGTTACATGTCCGTGTTTTCTTTACCTCCTTACCTTTTTTTTCTCAGGTGAATGGCAAAGCACTGGCCATGTACAAGGTGAGTCATTTAAAATAATTTGTGTTTAGAAGAGTCATTCTTATACACTGTCTTTCTGCCTGTTCGCTGTGCTGCTCCAAGACACACACACATCTTCAAAAAAAGCTAATGCAGGACCAACTCAGCGTTTTCTATCAGTACTACTGTTAGAATAAGAATGGCATTCCTCCCAAAAATAAGTCCGGGGGCCGGTGAAATGTCTGATAATTGACCTGCTTCAAATTCACATAAATGTCCTGAAAGAGCTGAACTTTTAAATTTGAATGATGTTTGTGGCTCAGGGCATGCAGCAGGAGTAGTCAACCAAAAAATGTAGGGAATAATAATAATAAAGCTGGGTTTAATAATAAAGTTGGTTAAGATGGCTGCTGGTTCCAGTCCAGTTTTGTGTTTGTGCACCCATCCTCTTCTTGGTGTACAGTGTACTGTAATGACATTTGTCCTTAATGTAGAGACACCACCAGGATCTTGCTGGCTTATCGTAAAAAAGGAAAAATGTTAGGCTAGGCAGTATAATGGTGTGAAATTCCTGCCTCAAAGAAGCAGTGTAAAAGGGTCTAGTGACTATGAAGAGGAGCAATCAATTTGTTTTGACTCCTGACACTGACTTGGTGTTGTCCAGTAGAGAGAAGACGTATCACTCTGTTGGAGCTGTTGAAACTACAAAAACACTTATGATTGTCAGAGAGTGGAGGTTCTTTGCTCACAAAAGATCTTTTACTGAGTACAAAACCATCGACTGGAAAGACGATGCAAAAATGGCAAGTTTAATTTTGGCCTTTCGTCAAGTTATTTATCAGCAATGCTGAAACGACCTGCTGCCAGCGACGTCGGTCATTATGTGATAAATCTCTTTGTATAGTTTATCTTTATGAATCAAGAATCTGATGCAAAATAGTCATGGTCAGATTTTAAATCAGTCACTCATGTAACATTTTTCCTTTCTCCTCAGAGAAACACTCAGTGGACAAACACCAGGTGAGTGATCTCACATGCCTTAAATTTGATGGTTCTCTCACAACTGATGCTGCAGTCAGTGAGCTTCTCAGCAATACATAATGTTATAGTTAAATGACATAGTTAAATCATATCCATTTATTTATTCACTTTGAATTTATCAGGAAGCAGCAATCACAGTGGCAGGAGCGAAGCTTCTGAATATGCTGAAAGAGTTGAAAAGTGAAGAGTTCAAAGAATTCAAGTGGCGCCTCCCACGCATCACAGAGAGCCAACGGGAGAATAGTGACAGGGTAGACCTGGTGAAACTGATGCTGCAGACCTACAGCCAAGAGTCTGTGGAGGTGGCCAAAGATATTTTAAAGGAAATTCCCAGGAATGATCTGGTGCAGCTGTTGTCAGACACCAGCTCAGGATCAGAAGGTAAGTTGTGGAACAAAAACAGCAGTAGCATATTCAGAGGCACCATCAACTATAAATCAGGTGTGAAGTCAAATTAGTTCATCAAAGAAAGCTCTCTGGCATTTATTTTCTGCATGTATTTGTTCATGTTTTACAAAGGGTTTAATCTGAGCCATGCCATACAATGATAGCAATCATTTCACATCCATACAGGGTTAAAGGTGCACAGCTGTTTAAAATATTTTTTTAATACAATGTTATCGGCCAATATAATTCAGGTATCAGCATCAGGAAGGAAGAACTGGTATCAGCACATCTCTAACTGCAGTATAGGCGCACTAAAGGCAGAAACAAAGTCATATTTAATAAGACAGCAGCAAGATGATCGGTTAACAATAGCGACAGCGAGCATTATCATGGGTACATACAGCCTCACAGAGTCACTGGCATGACTGTAGACCTCACTTTTTTTGCAATGAAGGTTTTGAATTGTATTTTGTTAAAAGCAACTGATTAAGATCTGATGTCACTTATATTTTTAATTTCCTTCCTCCTCAGAGAAACACTGATGCAGACCATGAGCACAGCATGTCCGCCTGACTCTGCACAACACAGCTTTCATTCAAACATGCTGGATGAAAGTCATTGTCACCTTGAACTGATCAATTATGATACAAACCAAAATTTTCATCATGATAAAGCTGTCGCAGAAGTGAGGCTGTATTAATCTCTTCAACAACGTGTTCTTCATCACGTAACGATGCAGTGATCTCATTGAGGAACTCACAAGGAAATGTGAGTTTTTATGCCGCTGGGGCTGAGGCATATTGTTTTTGGGTTAGCTGTCCATCCATTTGTCTGACTGTCTGTCTGTCTGTCCCACTCACATGAACACAATACCTCAAGAAGGCCTCGAGGGAATTTCTTCAAATTTGGCACAAATGTTCACTTCACATGAACTGATTTGAATTTGGTGGTCTAAGGTCAAGGTCAGTTCATGACTTTGGCCATAACTCAAAACGTTAATGTATGACACACTATATTTAAATTTTTCAGCATTCATTTTTTAATAACATACTATATTATGACTTTGTATTGTTATTTATACCATGTCACCTGACTTTGGCCTTAATGTGGAACCTTCCTCTCATGAATTTATGACTTCATTGGTGTAAACTGTGAGAGCAACGTGAGCAGTGTTATAACACTTTATTAATGCAGGATGTAAAAATGACTGAAGTCTGGAGGATTGTGTTTTTTTTCTTTCTTTATCCTGTTTTGTTTCATTTTATTTTATCTTCAAATCCCATTCATGTGTTTTTATATTTGAGTATATATTTTCTTAAAATCTTTTCATGTCTTAAATTAAGCACAGTTTATTTTTTGTCGTCATTTATATGGATATACTGTGTCCTTTGAATTCACCAGGTTGTAACAATGATGGCTATTAATTTTTTTTTTTACAGGTGGAGAGTCATTAAAAAAACTGTTCTGATAATTGTTTAAACCATTTTTCACGCAAAAACATTAAATGGTTCTAGCTACTTAAATATGAGGACTTGCTGCTTTTCCTTTAAATTAGTTTAATAATTTTAATCTTTTAAATGTGTTTAAAGTTCTCTGCATTGAGTCCTTTTACTCTTAATACTTAAATACATTTTCCTTGTTATACTGACATACTTTTATTAAAGTAACATTTTCAATGCAGGACAATTACTAGTAACAGAGTATTTTTAAAGTGTGGTATAAGTACTAATAGTAAGTAAAGGATCTGAATACTTCCTTCATCACTGATGCTGAAAAGTCAGCTGTTTTGTCATTGCTGTTTTTTTTGTTTTCCAGTAAGCCAGCACTGACTGTCTGTAAAATCACATTTTTTTAAGTCTATTATATAACATTAACGCATTCTCACTCCGACCTCGTCACACATCAACATTTGGTCATGGACTTTCCACGTCCACATACAGTGTGCAAGGTACCCTGGGTGTGTTGGTTGTTAACATTGTTAACATTCTGTCAAGTTCTGCCTGTTACATGCATTGTCTTCTTCCAAGATACGCTTCCGTTATCACAGGAAATTTACCGTTTATCTACAGTCTTTAAATACTCCACCGTCACTCCGCCTTGCTCCCTGCAACTGTGGACTGCTCCCCAGGAGGAGAGCAGGCAGCAGCTCGGGAGATGGACTTTCTGGCGGTGGCTGTAGCAGCTGCGATTAGAAACATTTTCTCTTCATCGCTTAAACACCAAGCTAATTATCGACACTAGGGATGCACGATAATATCAGCACGTCATCAGTACTGTCCAATATTGGCTTTAAAATGAGCTGTCAGAATTGACCACCATGCTCTTTGTTATTTTGAACAAAGAATGAATATTACATACATTGAAAAGCAGTGTATTTCATGTCTCCATCTGCTGGTGGGCCATCACAAGTAGAGTATGTATCATATGATGTTAATTCCACTGCAGAAGAGACTTGATGATCACTAGAATTGGGTGGATAATTAAGCGGATATATCTGTCAGTATTGGTTATTGGTCAGATGAGTTGTTCCACATTGGCATATTGGATATCGGCAAAAAATCCAATATCGTGCGTTTCTAATTGAGTGCTGCATCATTTCATGTTCACCCACACAAAGCCACAGAAGTGAGTAATAGTTACTTTTCTGTTGCTGTTCAATGTAAGATAATACGACAACTGTTCAGATAATTGTGTGGAGCTTATCTAACACGTGTTGTTTTCTCAGTAGCCTACAATATGATACCTTCCTCACGATAACAGTGTTTTTCCATCTAGCCACTGTCTGGCAATTAGAGAGGGCTACGTCTGACGTGGGGCTGAGAGAGCTACAGAGACCATGGGGAACAGTCTTGGTGTTGATGATATCTACATCCACTGCTTCAGCTGAGATGGTCTAAGGTGGAAGAGCCTTCTCTCCTAGTCTCTACAACCAAGAGCAGTCCCAGCAGCAGGTCAAGCAGTATGTTTCCAAATTTGTTTTTGCAACACTGTTTTATTCAATCTCCAAGCTAAATTTCAAGCTGTCCTTGTTTTTTGTTGCATAACCCTTTGTTGGCACATGTGCGAAATGCCGGGAGGAGACGCAGCCCCCTCCTGACAGCACTACTGCGGGACTGCTTGGTTTGCTCCAGGTACTGACACTGGGTAGGATTTGAACCCACACTTTGGACAACCCCACCACGCCACCAAACACCCTTGGCACTGAGACTTTTTCTCCGGGCACATTTAACCTTTACATTTAGATAAGAGATAAGATAAGATACACCTTTATTGATCCCATAATTGGGAAATTCCAGTGTTACAGCAGTCAAGGAGAAAGAGTCAGATTAAAGATTTCAAAATTAAACTTAAAAAACTTAAATAACTAGGCATGCAAATAAGTACAAAAATACAAGAGACAGCAATAACTAACAATAATAATAATAATGAAAATAATAAGAAGTGGATAATAATGAGCAGCAGTGAATGAAAATGAGCAAAAAATGAGCAGTGGATAAAGGGAGCACATCTAGTGCAAGTGATTGTATGTGCAAAACAGCAGACAGCTGTGGTGTCCATAAAGTGTCCATAGTGTCAATACAGTGTCCATGGTGCAGTCTACTGTGAGCAGTGCTGGTTATGTAGCCTGACAGCAGCAGGCAGGAAGGACCTGCGATAGCATTCCTTCACACACTTTGGGTGAATCAGTCTATCGCTGAAGGAGCTCTCCAGAGCTTTTATCTCCTCCTGCAGGGGATGGGAGTCATTAGTCCTCAGGGATGACAGCTTGGCTGTCGTCCTCCTTTCTCCCACCACCTGCACAGAGTCCAGAGTGCATCCCAGGACAGAGCTGGCCTTCTTGATCAGCTTGTCCAGTCTCTTCCTAGCTGCAGCCGAGACGCTGCTGCCCCAGCAGACTACTCCGTAAAAGATGGCTGATGCCACCACAGTGTCAAAGAAGGTCTTCAGGAGCGCCCATCAGCTCTTTGTCTTTCCCTGCGTTGATCTGAAGGTGGTTCCTGTAGGCGTTGGACTTTAAAATTCACTTGGCTTGGATAAGGATTGAACCTTCAACTTTGTGATCTCCAAGCAGCCCTTCAACAGCCTGAGCTATTCCTCCTCACACTTAATCTGTGTTTAACAAAGCCTTTCACTCTCTCCTCTGGAGAGCAGCCTTTAAAATTCACTGAGCCTCAACAAGGGTTGAACTTCAAACCTTGTGATCTCCAAGCAGCCCTCATCTGAAGGGTCCACCACAACTGCTCTGGCTACTTTGGTGCCCTCGAGGAGTAAAGTAGCCCTGTGTCCCTTTGGTAAAGGGTGGCCCTGGTCTTCTGTTGCTGGTCCCTCGGGGTGCAAGGGGTAGCTGTAGAGGTGGGGCATTGGAAGATCCAGATCCAGATCTTAAGGTGGAGACATGCCGAAGCTGAGCCCCTCCTCTTGAGAATTCTGAAGGCGTGGGATGTCACTGTGGCATAAGTGCAGCACACAGAGGAGGGAGGTGGTGAAAGAAAATAATAGATAGAGATAGCCAATCAGGAGCCGAGAATTCAGTTTTATTTCTGCTTCAAGCTCACACTCACTATTTTCATTCAATCATACAATCACTGTCTTATTTTCCTCTATATATGCTGTTTTTCTATTTCAAATCTATAATATTCTCTCATACATATATTAGACCTTTGTAATTTATTCCCAACATAAAATCTATACTTGGATATTTTAATTGTATGTCTTACTCTTATTACTTGATGTTAACAGATTTTACTTACCTACAAGCGTCTCCCATTATAGTAGGATTGGCTCTGTCGGCCATCTTGAGAGTTGCAAAGGACTGTCTATCTTCTCCTATCCATAACTGAGAGTTTTTTGTGCCTACACCTAACCACGTTAACAAAGCCGTAGTGAAACATAAAGTAAAGTTCCAAACAACACATTCAAACATTCATCCTCAGTATGTGCAATGAATGGTCGTACCTGTTTTATGTTTTTAATACAAATTTATTGTTACAGTATCACCGTTTCTAAATCGCACTTGCAAAGTGCTTTAAGACATAAAAATGATTTGAGAAAATATATACAGTAAATATGAAAATACATACAAATGGGATTTTAAGATTTTCATCCTTAAAAATATTTACAATCATTTTACACTTCTCTGTTAAAAACTTTGGAAAAATCAGTTTGACTGAAAAGAATAAAAATAAAAAAAATGTTTCCTCTTGTGCTCCTCGATTCTGGAGATCACAGTGTCCTTACATTACTGAAGAAATCACTGTTGCTGCAGAGATTAATACAGCCTCACTTCTGCGACAGGTTTATCATGATGCCAATTTTGGTTTGTGTCATAATTTATCAGTTCAAGGTGAGGATGAATTCCAGCCAGCATGTATTAAATGTTGTGTAGAGTCAGACAGATGTGTCTCTGCTCACTTTCTGGATCAGTGCAGACAGATGTTCATCCACAGAGTTTCTCTGAAGAAAGGAAATTTAACAATCGTTGACATCAGCTCATAATCAGTTGCTTTAAATAAAATATAATTCAAGTCTTTCCTTCTAATAAAATTGAAGTCTACAGTCATGCTAGAGACTGTGAAGCTGTATGTTGACATGATAATGGCTTACATTGGGAAAGCACATCTGTAAATCAGTGGGTACATTTTTTTAGCATCACAACGCCCACAAATGACTCATTTTAGTATCAGGCTTTAATCCATTCGGTCTGATAACATTTGTAAAGTCTAGAAGAGCTGCAAGGTTAAATCATTTTATCCTCATTCAAGTTAAAAGAGTTCTGAAGCACAAGTAGCCAGCTCAGCTGATGGCCACACCTGGAGCCACTCACACTGCTAAAAACCAATCAGTGGTTTTATCTGATGAACACTTATCAACATGGCAACATGTGCTAATAAAACATTTAAAGTTCTCACATTGACTCATGCAGTGAAGAAAATGACTTTAAAGCCACAGTATGATGTTTATGTAACATGTTATCATGGTTTGGGCACATACCTCCCTCTGTGGTGTTCACACCAGATGCTCAAGCTGATGATCCTGCAGCTGCAACACATTTAATGAAAATTATATTAGAGTAAAAGCAACCATGTTTGCTTTGTTTCTAATAAACCAGAACATGTAGGCACACAGGTAAAGGCCTTTTCAGGCATGGAAGATGAATCATTGCTGCCTTCATCAACAGTATCTGTTAGAGGGATAGTTTGGATTTTTGAAGTGGGGCTGTATGAGGTACTGATGTCTGGATCAGAAATAAGGTGAGCACACATTAAGTTATCAGAGAAAAAAGGTAAACACACATAGGCAGGTGCTTAGCAAACGGGCTATCTGTGACATGCCAAACAGATTTGGAGAAACAGTGATTTGTTACGTGAAACAGATTTATTCAGTGTTTTTACCAGTTTGAATCACCTGGTCTGTTTGTTTTTTAGAAGAAGAGACCTCTGCAGATAATTTGACTCCCACCAAAAACCTCCTGAACAATGAACACTGAAAGAATTTTAACCAGAAGAAGTTTCAGATGGTTGTAATCTACAGTCCTCACAGCTAGATGCCACTAAATCCCCCTAAATCTTACACACTGGACCTTTAAAGTTTATTAATAGATTACATGGTTTTGGATAGATGCATAGACCTGTGCACTCACAAATACCCGATCCAGCATGTTAGGCAGTATCAGAGGCACTTCCAATGCTAGTATCAGTATCGGGACAACTCTACCCTCCATCTCCGTCACTGCCTAGTCTGCACAGCTACATGAGCTTCATGAGCCTATCAGTCTTAGAGTCACCAGCTGACACCATGGGGGATTCATCTTGCTGCTGCTCAGGGCGAACGCTCCCCGATTACAAAATCTTCCTGTAGAGTCTCAGCACCAAAGACTTTTCTGTCAAATTTTAATCATCACATATCACCTGTTAATCTGTACACCTGTAATCTGTAATACACAATTACCTTAACTTTATTCACCTGTCTCTCCTGATTGAACTGTTACTATAGACAACATCTTTAACTAAGTCACTCACTCACTGTGAGGACTACAGCAAACATTAGTTTTGCCCATGATAACTTCATCTACATAATACAATCATGACCTGTACTCACAATATGTAAATTCAAAAGCTACATGACTGTCAACATGTATTTTCAATGAAGAGCTACCCTGCATACAAAGTTTCTGATTTATAGTTTCAGTATAAGATGGTGCCTCTGAATATGCTACTGCTGTTTTTGTTCCACAACTTACCTTCTGACCCTGAGCTGGTGTCTGACAACAGCTGCACCAGATCATTTCTGCCAATTTCCTTTAAAATATCTTTGGCCACCTCCACAGACTCTTGAGTGTAGGTCTGCAGCATCAGATCAACCAGGTCTACCCTGTCAGTGTTCTGCCGTTGGCTCTTTGAGATGCGTAGGAGGTACCACTTGAATTCTTTGAACTCTTCGTCTGTCAACTCTTTGAGCATTTTGAAAAGCGCCTTTCCGTCTGCTGCTTCCTGATGAATCCAAAGTGAACAAACAAACGGATGATTTAACTCTAACTGTAATGATAATATCCAGAATATTCAAAATAAGTCATGAGTTTGGTTTATGACTGAATTGCTTATTGACTGAAAACTGTGTTGAATAAAGTCAAAGACTGATGTGAGATCACTCACCTGGTGTTTGTCCACTGAGCGTTTCTCTGATGAGAAAGGAAAGGAAAAAATGTTACATGAGTGACTGATTTAAAATCTGACCTGTCTGATTTTTTATCAGACTCTCTTGATTCATAAAGATAAACTATACAAAGAAGTTTATCACAGCAGGTCATTGTCAGTTTTGCTGAAAAGCCAAAATGAAACTTCACAGGTTTGTGTCGTCTCTCCAGTTGGTGTTTGTACTCAGTCAAAGATCTTTTGTGAGCGAAGAACAACCACTCTGACAGTCACAATTGTGACTCCAATAGTGTGATGTGTCCTCTCTTTAGTGAGTTGTGCGATGCAGCCACATAGCTGTGGGTGGGCCTAGCCAGAAGGCTGTTTGCAGCTCAAAGTTCTTGTAAATTAATAAATAATTCTAGGTCAAAACCTAGTATATGGCTGGACCGTGTATGAAACATTCGAGGGCTTTCAATTTCAAACGATGGCTTTTTATTTGAAACAGGAGGTGGCAACTTTCACTTGGACTTGCTGTTGCAGTCCAGGCAAAAAAATTATATATACATATCTTCAAATTTAGAATAATACAATCAGACACACTCACACAGCAGACAGGACATGGACTCTCTGGAGCTGTAACGTTAACCTCTGGACAAGCTGCTTTTTGCTCGATTTACCACAACACATGACATGCATTGCACAAATTAGCCTGGCAGCTATCTTTTCCTCCGTTCACATGAAGCCTGGAACAACGCCAACATTTAACAAAGGGAACATTACATCATCCAGCTCCATTATAACTCAGAGGGTTCCTCGTAAAAACAGTTGTCTTAAACTAGACATGATACAACATGCTAATGTTATAAGCATAGGCCTATAACATTTCCCACTGCATAAATTATCCAAGTGGCTAGCATAGTTTTCCTCCTATTATATAAGGCCAGGATAAATCATACGCAAGACTTAAAAAGCTATTTTGGGGGGGCTGTGTTGTCCTCGCAAATTAGTTTCTTATCTGTGAAATGACAGTAAATCAAGACTTTGCTTCCATCGAGGGAAATAGTTTTCAGAATAATCAGGAGGACTCTGTCAACTCGCCACGGCTCTGTTGGTCAGGGCTTATTCACGCACACACACACACACACACACACACACACACACACACACACACACACACACTCAGTCACTCACAGATAGGCTTACATTCTGTGGTCTAGCCAAAAATAAAACAATTCTTGTTACCGTTTTCTCGTTTACAATATGATGATCAGGTCAGATTTTTGAGTGGGAGTGCATTTTATAAATGCCATAATGTGAGCAGCCCCACTTTCACTCAGTGGAAATCCTGGTGTACCAGTTTAACCAGTAACCTTGTTAACTCAGACCAAATGTGTCATGGTTGCTCTAAGTGTCGACAGCTGTTGAAAACACAAACAGAACACGTAGGTGTCCTCTTAAAACCCTTCAGTTTTACTCAAATCAAATTTAAATACATGGCCATCTGTGTTTATTATCTACGCCAACCATTTACATGAGTGAATACAAGCAACCACTGATGCATTCAGCTGAAAGTGAACAGAGGAACAGAAGCCTTCTTTCAACTAGCTAGCTGCTTCTTTCTGGGCCTTCATCCTCAACCCAGAAACCTGCACCACTTTCTGTATAAGCCAAGTAAGCTGGTAACAACACGTACGTGGCTGCTCATTCAGCCCTTTCTCGGTCAACAGCAGTGCAGTTACCAGTCGTGGCTGCAGCATTAGACTATGCTCAATTGTAATTTTTAATGTTACTGAACATGTTTGCCCTGGTGTACCTCGGTCCATGCCAGGCTGGATTGTTAATGTTCATCTAGGTGCGTTTACTTTTTCCTCTGATGATGTATAACACTTGTATTAATGTTACGTTTTATTAATTTGCCCTTAAACTTAACACCTGGCTGTTTCTCAGTCGCTCCTTTGATTAATGTCTGATAAGACTAGATTTCAGATGAGCTTCTACAGTGAACTAAGGCATGTTGTTTTAGCTTAACACCAAGCTATAGTTTCAGAATTAATATTAAAAATTATGTACTTAACAGATTTTTTTTCCTGACCCCCGACCTTATTTTTGGAAGCATTGCTTTCTTATTCTAACAGTAGTACTGATAGAAAACGCTGAGTTGGTCCTGCATTAGCTTTTTTTTGAAGATGTGTGTTTGTCTTAGAGCAGCACAGCGAACAGGCAGAAAGACAGTGTATAAGAATGACTCTTTTAAACACAAATTATTTTAAATGACTCACCTTGTATATGGCCAGTGCTTTGCCATTCACCTGAGAAAAAAAGGTAAGGAGGTAAAGAAAACATGAACATGTAACTGATTTACTGCCTTTATCTAACATCACACATCTGCTTCACTGATGATATTTAATAAAATCAAAGTGGTACACAGACAGAGTGGATAAGTTCTTGTGGTATTGTTTAAACTGACCTTGTAGAATTTCACTGGTCCAAACTGGTTGATGCCCATTTTCTGGTGTGAGCATGAGCTTAAAGTCTTTGTCTGGATTTTTTATGACCACTTCATAGAAGTTTGGATCTGTGCTGTCATATCTGAGCTTTAATGTCTGTGAAAGGAAAAAATAATAAATAAGAAGTCAGACTTTGAGCAAAGTGCACCAGAAGATGTTTTTTCTTTCGTCTGATGTTTTTGATGCAAGTGTTTTGTTTTTTTTTCAATTACATCAAAGACATCAGAGACAGAGACAGAAAATTAATATGATTAATATTTGCTGTATATTGCCAAATATTGCTGAAATGTCTGGCTAAAATTGAAGACCACATGGAGCCAGGCATGGTCATGACTGCAGATATTTGAATGTGTTTATCATTTCCTGTATCAACAGCTGATTTCAGGTTTGAAGCACATAAAAGTAGCCAGACAAAACTACAAATATCAATTAAAATATAAGCTGGCAGATTTATCCAGTTCCCAGGCTGCAATCAAAAACAAAAAACTGATATTACTGAAAGAAATTCTGTTCATTATGATAATGTAAAAAAATAGCTGATAAATATCACCACAAAACTTCCCCAGTTTATTACTTACAGTAAGACAATTATTTTTCATATTACAAGTTTTCTGAAATTTAATATTTGAATATGCAAATGAGGCTCATCTAATTCAATATGTACAAATCTGCATAAATTAAAAAGTCTGAACACTGGATGAAACCAAGTTAAAAATTCTCAATTTAATTTATTGCCATATTAGTGTCAAAGATATTTACAAAGTGAATTTTGGATATTTCTGTTTATCACTCCATAAATCAGAATATAGTGTCGACAGCCATGAATCTTTTTAGAACTAAAATGTTACATAAATCAGGTAATGAGTGAGATATAAACCCCTCAGTAAAACCATCAGAATATAGACAGTAATAAAACTTTGGTGTATGTAAGTGCCACTGAAGTGGACATTTTTGGCCCACAGTATGAGAAACTCATTTATACATTGTGAAATTCCACACATTTTAAGACCCAAGATAAGACACCAGGGTAAAAACTTTAGGTATCACCATGAAACTGCTGCAGTTGATAACTTACATTAAAACAATTATTTTTTGTCCTGCAAGTTTTTTTTGAGACATTAAGTCTTAATATGAAAAGTCACTATCTAATTAAATAAAAATACATATATAAATACATTTCTAGAACAGAAATCTTAACGAAAATAATCATCTCAACAATTATTTTGGACGATTTCTCTCTATATTCTGAGAGAAGACATGATATGGAAGCAAAATAAAACACCTCAAAATTGATCAGTGCAGAAAAAAATAAGTTTTCACCTGGGGTTTCTCGCCTTTAGGATAAATCTGTGCACCTTCCTGATCTGTCGTTAAGGTGAACCAATTTTGCATTTTCAGGGACTTTTCTGGTTTTGGCTTTCGGATTCCCTTGAATCCATAGGATTTTTCTCTTGAATCTAATTCCTGTAGAAAAAAACAAAACAAAACAAAAACATTGTTATCTGTGTTGTGTATTTACCAATTAATTTATAGTGTCATTCTGTATCTTATTATGATTGGTATTGTTGACAGTAAGACATAAAATAACCTCTTGTAGACCAAGATCACATGGGATCAGGTAAACATGGAGTGTGAGGGATGTTTGAGATGATGCTGTGAGGATCTTGCTATATATTAACACCATACAGTTTATTTCCACTGGAAGGCCCAACCAGTCCAACAGGACCATTAATAGAGAGAAAACTGGTTCAGACAGCTTGACATGGGACGATGTGACCTCAGACACTTTTTCCACAGCATCTCCACAGTCATCTATGTGTAGGACTGCAAACTTGTCTAATATTGTAGGATTGTCATCTGCACAAAACAAAAGCACAGTTAGTGAAGAGAAAAGGATTGCATCAGATTTTGTACTCGTGCTGTCAAAAATAAAAAGCGAGTACATTTTATTTTATTATTTTCTTCATGTCCACTTACCTATGCAGATCCAGTGTGGTAGGTACACTACATCTAACTTCCCAGCAGTGACTGTGATGTCCATCAGGGGACCTGCAGGCATGTACTTCATGCTTTCTATCCTCTCAAAGTGTCCACTCAAAGAGCAAAACTGGTACTTAAAGCTGACCTTTTCCTCACAGACCCAGCGCAAGCCAGAGACACTGCATTCAAAGTTTCCTGCTCCAGACTGTAGGCTAAAATGTGAATGGAAAAAAAAAGAGTTTGTGTCGATGCACATGAAGGAACAAAACAGAGTAAATGTAAACTTAGAGAGTATCTGCCTTGATTCTATTATTGTAATATTGCTTTAAAAATCTTTTTATTTTCCTTCTGTGAAAAATCTCAAGAGCCAAGTGGTAGTGTTTCCTGTAGTTCCAGTTTGCTGTGACACAGTATTTAGGATGTAATCTTTACCTGTAAGTTGGAGCCTCATCAGCATCTGTACAGTTCACTTCAGGGTCAAGTTTAGTCCAGTCACTGGAGTCCTGCTGCAGAGGACAATCATTTTCACAGATTAGTGCAGATGTGTCTTTTTGAAACAAAACATAAAGGAACAAATGAATGAATGTAAGGGATTACCGTAACACTTCCACAACCCTCAAGCTCCGAGCTTCCTGAAGGCCCTTGTGAAGACACACATTCATATGTTTTAAATGATGTCATTTTAATATTTAAATCACATTGTAACTTTTTATATGTTTATTTTTAGCTGATTTAACACTATGTGCTACACAACTCTGCTCTAATATGCAAGCAATATGTTACTAGCATATTAATGAAATTGTTTTCACAAAATACAGAGATTATGTGGCAGAATAACAATGTTCTTAAGTTTTTGCCAAATAATTTAAATGTTCAACAAATGCTTTAAAGTACAGATTTAGCTTTTTCAAGCATCAGAATAATCCTTATAACAAGGAGTGCAAGGCCAACATTTGATGAGTGTATGAATCCTCAAGATTAGAATTAGAATAAAAGTAAATTTTTTAAATGTATATTTTCTTACTTTTATATTTTAATGATGTTAATAAGAGTCTAGTTATTCTGGGTTTCCTTCTTTTCTGTCTTGTTTTTGCCGGTGACAATGTTACAAAACTAACAGAGAGTGTGCAGTCATGCTAGCTGCTCTGTGAGGCTATACTTTAGGTACAGCGGTGCTTTCAGATAAATTCTAACATCAGCATGCTAACACACTCATGATTAGTAAGTATAATGTTTACTGTGTTCACTGTCTCAGTTTAGCATGTTACCACGCTAACATTAGCTAATTAGCACCACACAAAGTACAGCTGAGGCTGATGGAAATATCATTAGTTTTGAGGTATTCATATTTTAAGTACTGGACAATAATAACTGTGATGATAACCTGATGATGGTGCTCGAGGAAAAATCAGGGGATCATCAAAGACAGTATGATTCACCCACTGGGGACCATCAATGACGAGAAAATTTCATGGCAATCCATCCAATGGTTGAGAGATTTCAGTGAAGTCTAAAGAGTTGGAGCGACCAACAGACACGCTGACATTGAGCCAGCAGCATGGCTAAAACACTGACTGACCTAAAGTGAGTGACTGTAGTGACTAGGCCGCATACATTACATGATTCTAGATAATAAAACATTCAAAACAAACACACTAATTCAAATGGCTGCCCAACTGTCTACATGTAATTTGAAATAAAAATTAGTAACGCTTAAGTAAAATATTACAGATCACTTTCTGCATACCAAATTGTTGATGCTGGAATAGTATTTGTTTTTCCCCCACATCTTACCTTTGGATCCTGAGCTGATTTCTGACAACCTCTCTGCCAGATCAGTCCTGTTCATCTCCATTAAAACCTCCCTGGTCACTTCCACAGACTGCTCGCCATAGATCTCCACCATCAGCTCCACTATTTCATCTCTGTCTGCCATCTCCATTCTCTGACTTGAGATTTTTGGGAGGTCCTTCTTCATTCTAGTGTGCTGTAGGACATGTTTGAATTGCTCGAGCTCCCCATAACTTAAATCTTTGAGTGTTTCCAAAAGCTTCTCCATAAGTGATGTCCTGGTCACCACCTGATGGATTCAAAGTAGACAGAGGACATTTATGTGATATTTCCACTGTAGTGATGAAACATTTGCATTAATGTAAACATTAATGAGAGTATTATAACAACTAATAATAACCACATCAGGCACAATGATACATTTGGTTCTACATGTGTTGATTTCTGTAACATGATTAATTTAATTTTATAAACACGTCTCTAACTCTCTGTCACTGTGCTCCCAAAAGCAGGAATGATCCACCTGATATCATGTTCTCATAGCTTTTACAGCAGATGTGATGTTTCTGGTTTAAACCTTTTTCTACCTCTTTACTGTCATGATGAGGATCATTTTCCAGCTGTAAAGATTAAATGAAAGCTGTGTTGTGTAAAGTGTGTCTCATGTGACATTACTCACCTTCTGGAGCGGTTTAGATTGATGTTTCTCTGAGGAGAAAGAAAACAGAAAATAACTCATCACTGAGCCAACTTTTGCAGGACCTGGTCGTAGCATCAGCTGTACTGGCCCTGGGTCAGTGGAGTGAATATGTTTCAAGCTTGGTTTTTGGGCGTCGCAAAGATGGCAATTCACATTTCTGGGACTTGGGAAGCTACTGTATGTAGACCTGATGAGTGAGCTCAATCTTGCTTGTGGGATCCTGCACATATTGTCTCAAGTTATAGCCCTGTTGGTGACTGCCTCCCAAGTTGTCCAGCTCCCTTGTTGCTGTGCGTCTCTTCCTCCATGTGGGTCACTTCTTCATCGCCCTGCCACTCTGCACAGATGAATTTCTCAGCTCAAACATGAACCTAACTTCTCCTGCCTGTGGCCGAGGTGGATTGATTTCAGTGGCAGCTGGAGTGTGTATTTTTTAAAAAGGGTCATGTTGGAGAAGTACAGAGTGCCACTGTTGAGGTGACATTGCACAGTTTCAGCTGCTGCATTAGGCATTAGTGTAAGCACCAAGCATCAATTTCCCTGGGAGGTAGTTATGGCTGATCGTCCTCAGTAATGTAATGAAAAGTGATGAATGTGCTGTTGTTGCATCACTGTCTGCTCCCTAATTTTTTCATATTTCACATTACAATTTGAACCCAAGCAGATTTACCTTGTTACTATGAATTTGGAAATCTATTAGATATTTTTGAAACATCCAGTATGATTGTGTAGTATTTCAGTTTCTGTCTTCTTCATCTTACCTTTGAGTCCTGAGCTGGTTCCTGACAGCATCTCTGCCAGATCAGTCCTGTTCATCTTCCTCAAAACTTTGCAGGTCACCTCCACAGACTGTTGGCCGTAGATCTTCACCATCAGCTCCACTATTTTAACTTTGTCTGCCATCTCCATATGGTGTCCTGGGATTTTTGGGAGATCTTTCTCCATTTTAGTGTACTGCAAGACATGCTTGAATTTCTCGAGCTCCCCGGGACTTAAATCTTCCAGTGTTTCTAAAAGCTTCTCCATTAGTGGTGTCTTGGTGACTTCCTGATGGATACAAAGTAGTTAGAGGACATTTCTGTCTTATCTCCACTGTAGTGATGATGCACTAATTTATCTGGGTCAATAAAAGCGTTTAAGTCAAGAGAGTATTGTAACGACTAATAATCACATTGAGGCACAATGACACACCAAATTATTCATTTATGAACTGGTTATCAGTAATTTTGTTTTACTGACTGTCTCTAACTCTCTCTGTCACTGTGCTACCATAACTAGTAATGATCCACCTGATCACATGTTCTCACTGCTTCTACATCAGATTTGATGTTTATGGTTTAAAACCTTTTTCCACCTCTTTAGTGTCAACATGAGGATCATTTTCAACCTGTAAAAATGAAACAAAAGGTGTGTTGTGTAAAATGTGTCTGATGTGACATTACTCACTTTCTGGAGCGGTTCAGACGGATGTTCCTCTGAAGAAAAAGAAAACAGAAAATGACCCATGAGTGATTCAAAATCAGACTATAAACAACTTTAGTCAGATTTAGTTGCTTTTGAATGAAAAACAATATTAAGGATTAATCACAAAATAAAACTAAATTGGGCTCAAATCTGATCTAAAATCAATCAGGGAGACTGGTTGGACACCGTATCATTAACACCCATTAAATCTAAATGACTCCAATACAAAAGTCCTGCGACAAAACCCACATTTACAAAAATTATGATGTTTGAAATGTGTCAAAATATATAATTTACAATGCTGTTCAATGATAATATTCAGTGTGTCAGAGAGGTGTTGATTCAGGTGGTCACTTTTGAGGTCAAAGTATTTACGCTTGATGTTCTCTATCATTCTGTGAACTGTACCCTCAAAGTAGCTGGATTCAACTCAATGATTTCTGCAGTGAAAGTAATGAATGTGGTGTTTTTAAATTTAATTTAATTTTATATACTTTATTAATCCCCCTGAGGGGAAATTCAATTTTTTCACTCTTTTTGTCATGAACACACAGGTCTGAAAGACACACACTCAACAGTAAACAATGAAATGCTGTGAAATGTGTGTGTGCTTCACACACACACACACACACACACACACACACACACACACACACACACAAAAAATATAAAGTAAAAATCAAGTAAACATTTATGAGACATATGATTGTGTAATGTGGTGGTTTTTGCATTCTTCATCTTACTTTTGAGTCCGGAGCTGATTTCTGACAACCTCTCTGCCAGATCAGTCCTGTTCATCTCCTCCATCTCCACCATCTCCTCCAACCACCACTCCTCCCTCTCCCTCCTGTTCATCTCCTCCCTCCCCCTCCTGTTCCTCTCCATCTCCATTAAAACCTCCCTTGTCACCTCCACAGACTGTTGGCCGTAAATCTCCACCATCAGCTTCAACATGCCAACTCTGTTTGCCATCTCCATTCTCTGTGTGGAGATCTCAGGGAGGCCTTTCTTCATTCTAGTGTGCAGTAGGACACGCTTGAAGTCCCCGAGCTCCTGCGGTCTTAAATCTTCCAGTGTTTCCAAAAGCTTCTCCATTAGTGGTGTCATGGTGACTTCCTGATGGACACAAAGTAGTCAGAGGACATTTTTGTCATATCTCCACTGTAGTAATAATACATTAATTTATTTGTAACAACTAATATTAACCACATTAGGCAAAATGATAAATTGACTATAAAAACAAAGAACTTCCACATGTGTTCATTTCTGTAGCTTCATCACAATACAGTGGCCCTCATTTACGAAATGAACGTATGACAGAAAACTGGGCATTCGGTCATTTCCACGCACAATTTGATCAGCGTGGATGTGAGTGGAGGCTATGATCAAATCTCACATCACGTGTCAACTCGTGCACAAGTTTGTGTCAGCGTGGACTAATGGTACAGCAGAGTAAATCTGGCTGAGTTGGATAATTGTTATTAGACCATATTCTGACGGGCATATTAAGTATTTGCAGCCACATATTAATCACTTCAAAATGTATAGCTGCCACATGGACACAGTCTCTATCACAGCTCACAGTCGCCTGGCTCTGTGTTACTGACCAAAGGCTGAACACCACTGGTGCCTGGCTCTAATTTATCTGAAGCTCTTTTTTGTCAACTTTGATAAGCCAAAGCATGTTTATATTATTAATTATAAAAACTTAAGTTAAAACTAGAATTAACGCCCCCTGGCTGTATGCCTTCTCTTACAGTTTACATCAATGTCTGTGGAAACATAGATGCTTCACACACATCTTGTCCCTGACAGCACAGAGGGTCAATACAATCAGGTCAGTTTCAAGGTGGGCACCCACCCAAATGCCGATTGTTTTCTGCAGTCACATTTATCAACGCCCGATCATTTGTACGCTGTGATAGTTGAGATACAAACGTTTTTAAAACGTGAACCCTGTTAGATGATTTCTGCGTTTGGTTTTGTGCTGGTTTGTACATTAGATTGATAAATGGGGGCCAGTGTGCTCCATTTAATGCTATAAACTGGTTATCAGTAATTGTGCTTTAACGACTGTCTCTATCTCTCTCTGTCACTGTGCTACCAAAAGCAGGAATGATCCACCTGATCACATGTTCCCATTGTTTTTACAGCCGATGTGATTTTTCTGGTTTAAAACTTTTTTTCACCTCTTTACTGTCAACATGAGGATCATTTTCAAACTGTAAAAATGAAATGAAAGCTGTGTTGTGTAAAATGTGTCTGATGTGACATTACTCACTTTCTGGAGCAGTTCAGATGGATGTTTCTCTGAGGAGAAAGAAAACAGAAAATGACTCTTTACAGATTAAAAATCAGTCTATAAACCACTTTCGTCAGATTTAGTTGTTTTTGAATAAAATACCATATGGAGGATTCATCGTAAAATAACACTAAATGGGCTTGGATCTGACATCATAAAATCAGAATGAGAGAGGTTGGACACCTTATCATTAACACCCATTAAATCTAAAGGACTGCGATACAAAAGTCCTGCAACAAACACGACCTTTATAAAGATTATAATGTTTGAAATGTGTCAAAATATATAATTTACAAAGCTGTCAAATTAAGATATTCAGTGTGTCAGAGGTGTTGATTCAAGTGGTCACTTTTGAGGTCATAGTATTTGGCCTTGATGTTCTGTATTATACTGTAAACTGTAACTTATATTTAGCTTCTCTTTAATAAGGTTCATTTACTTTCAAGAAAATTGAACACAAAGAATTCACTGCTGCAAAACTGACACTAAAATCTACTCAGTAGTGACATCATGAAAATCAAAGAGGCTGGACTGAACTGTATGATTTCTGCAGTCAAAGTAATAAATGTGGTGTTGTTGCGTCGCTGCCTGCTCTCTAATTTTTCAGATTTCTTTTTGATGAAATGAAGTTTGAATGCAGCTTCACTATGAAATCTAAAATCTATTTATTAAACATTTATGAGAAACATATGATTGTGTAATGTGGCAGTTTTGTCTTCTTTCTCTGACCTTTGATTCTTGAGCTGATGACTGACAACTTGTTGACCAGATCAGTCCTGTTCATGTCCATGAAAACCTCCTTGGTCACCTCCACAGACTGCTGGCCACAAGTCTGGACCATCAGATCCACCAGTGGGTCTGCACTGTCTGTCCACTGTAGTCGGCTCAATGAGATGTGTGGAAGGCCCTTCTGGAACTGTGTGAACCGCAGCAACCACTTGATTTTCTTGAGCTCCTTATAACTCAAATCCTTCAGTGTTTCCAAAAGAATCTGTTTCACAGCTGCCTGAAAAATTTAAAGGATACGTTAAGCAAATGTGTCATTTCTGAACTGGCATAATTAAACATCTATTTCTTTGCATTTCATCAGTGTCAGTATTTTAGACTTGAATCTTATAAGATTTATATTTTTTTCTGTATGATCACTCAAGACAATGATACAGTTGGTAATAAATGTTCTATTGATTATGTTTCCCTCTTTTTCTTTATACAAACACAAAGTGTTTTATGTCTATTCATTTCTTTAACAGCATCAAAGCAAAAGATGATATAAGGTAATGGACATAGCTACTATGACGTCACCCACTGGTTTGTAGACTGCTGTTGTGAAGCCTTGAGTTCAGCATCTCAGGCGTTGCCATATTGTTTTTATAGAGTCAGAAGTGACCATATTTGGACGAGAGGGTGGAGCTGTGGAAAAGTGAAGGATGGATCTGACTTACAGACTACAGCAACATATTGCAGACAACCTGTCACTCAATCCACTCCATCATCAAATATGTGTAACTTTAAGCTTAAATAAAACGTAAACAAGTGAGTTTAAAAAAAATTCGTCCTCCGCACAGTTGTCATGAATGTTGATATTAGCTACAGACACCAAAACTGTTTTTTTCGGTGTCAGGCTGTAAACATGTTTATTTCTATTGGCTTCATTTCTCAGCCCCGGAGGTTGCTGGTTGATATTTTTGCATCTAACTGGATGAATTAAAGGTTTATTTCAACCAAACCAGAGTTTGTGATTTTTGGAACAGTGGAGAGACAAACCAAGATGGTTTTTGTGAGAGTTATTTTGTTTCTGTTGTCAGACACTTATAATAACAATCGGAGCCTGTCAGTGGCAAAAACAAGCACTTATAGTGGATGTACAGTACAGGCCAAAAGTTTGGACACACCTTCTCATTCAATGCGTTTTCTTTATTTTCATGACTATTTACATTGTAGATTCTCACTGAAGGCATCAAAACTATGAATGAACACATGTGGAGTTATGTACTTAACAAAAAAAGGTGAAATAACTGAAAACATGTTTTATATTCTAGTTTCTTCAAAATAGCCACCCTTTGCTCTGATTACTGCTTTGCACACTCTTGGCATTCTCTCCATGAGCTTCAACAGGTAGTCACCTGAAATGGTTTCCACTTCACAGGTGTGCCTTATCAGGGTTAATTAGTGGAATTTCTTGCTTTATCAATGGGGTTGGGACCATCAGTTGTGTTGTGCAGAAGTCAGGTTAATACACAGCCGACAGCCCTATTGGACAACTGTTAAAATTCATATTATGGCAAGAACCAATCAGCTAACTAAAGAAAAACGAGTGGCCATCATTACTTTAAGAAATGAAGGTCAGTCAGTCTGGAAAATTGCAAAAACCTTAAATGTGTCCCCAAGTGGAGTCGCAAAAACCATCAAGCGCTACAACGAAACTGGCACACATGAGGACCGACCCAGGAAAGGAAGACCAAAAGTCACCTCTGCTTCTGAGGATAAGTTCATCCGAGTCACCAGCCTCAGAAATCGCAAGTTAACAGCAGCTCAGATCAGAGACCAGATGAATGCCACACAGAGTTCTAGCAGCAGACCCATCTCTAGAACAACTGTTAAGAGGAGACTGCGCTGAATCAGGCCTTCATGGTCAAATAGCTGCTAGGAAACCACTGCTAAGGAGAGGCAACAAGCAGAAGAGATTTGTTTGGGCCAAGAAACACAAGGAATGGACATTAGACCAGTGGAAATCTGTGCTTTGGTCTGATGAGTCCAAATTTGAGATCTTTGGTTCCAACCGCCGTGTCTTTGTGAGACGCAGAAAAGGTGAACGGATGGATTCCACATGCCTGGTTCCCACTGTGAAGCATGGAGGAGGAGGTGTGATGGTGTGGGGGTGTTTTGCTGGTGACACTGTTGGGGATTTATTCAAAATTGAAGGCACACTGAACCAGCATGGCTACCACAGCATCCTGCAGCGACATGCCGTCCCATCCGGTTTGCGTTTAGTTGGACGATCATTTATTTTTCAACAGGACAATGACCCCAAACACACCTCCAGGCTGTGTAAGGGCTATTCGACCAAGAAGGAGAGTGATGGAGTGCTGCGGCAGATGACCTGGCCTCCACAGTCACCGGACCTGAACCCAATCGAGATGGTTTGGGGTGAGCTGGACCGCAGAGTGAAGGCAAAGGGGCCAACAAGTGCTAAACACCTCTGGGAACTCCTTCAAGACTGTTGGAAACCATTTCAGGTGACTACCTCTTGAAGCTCATCGAGAGAATGCCAAGAGTGTGCAAAGCAGTAATCAGAGCAAAGGGTGGCTATTTTGAAGAAACTAGAATCTAAAACATGTTTTCAGCTATTTCACCTTTTTTTGTTAAGTACATAACTCCACATGTGTTCATTCATAGTTTTGATGCCTTCAGTGAGAATCTACAATGTAAATAGTCATGAAAATAAAGAAAACGCATTGAATGAGAAGGTGTGTCCAAACTTTTGGCCTGTACTGTAAATCGACAGTGTTCATTAAATTACAGCCCATTTTGTCGCTGTTGGCTGCAGCAGTCTCGCTCAATACTGGGAAAATAGGGTCCAGGTCAGAAAACACAGAAGTTACCCTTCAACACAGTGAGAACCATCCAATTTAAAACCTTTGGTTTGATTTGCATCATCATTTATGATGTTCAGGATGAGGATGGTTTTCAACCTGCATCTACTGAATGAAAGCTGTGATGTGTAAAGTCAGACTCACTCTCTCCAACACTGCAGGTAGATGGTCATCCACTGAGTGTTTCTCTGCAGAGAAAAGACATTTAAAATGACTCAGAGGATTAAACTCTAACCTAACATAGAAAGTATAATCAACTTTAAAAAGGCTCAGTTACCTCAAAAGTAGATAAAACAAATTCACAATATCATAAACACTTTCACAGTCTAAAGCAATCCAACACAAAAGTCCTGCAACAATTACTAAACTCATTAAACTTAAAACATTCTGTGTGACTGTTATTGATTTAATTATGATTCAATTGATGATTTATTGATCCCTGCTGTGTTTTTATTCACATTGGTGATGACAGAGTTTGTACACAAGCAGATTTACCTTTTTTAAATTATGAATCATAAAATGTATTTATTAGACATTTATGAGACACATGAGATTATGTGACAGTTTTTGTCTTACCTTTGAGTTCTGAGCTGGGCTTTGACAACCTCTGCATCAGATCAGTCCTGTTCATTTTCTTTACAACCTCCCTGGTTAACTGCACAGACTGTTGGCTGTAGGTCTGCAACATCACATCCACTATTTTTGCTCTGTCTGTGGTGTCACTCAACTCTGGTGAGAAGTCTGGGAGGTTCTTCTGGGAGACAATCCACTCCAGGGACCACTTAAATTTCTTGAGCTCCTTGTCACTCAAATCATTCAGAGTTTCCAAAAGCAGCTGTTTAACAGCTGCCATTGTTGTTACCTGAAATAATCAATACATTTATAGGACATACATTTAATCCACTGGGACAATTACAAATGTGTTTCTTTGCACCACATCAGTGTTAATGGAGATGTGAGTGTTACTGGCAGATCACACAAGATCCATTTGGTGACTGCTGTTGTGTTATCAGAATCAGAATCAGCTTTAGTCGCCAAGTACGTGTGTACATACAAGGAATTTGACTCCGGCAGACTTGCTCTCAATGTACCAGAATTGACATGAGTACTCAAAATTTAGGCAAGAAGTGGAATATACTGAAATATACAATATACAAAAACACATCAAATATAAAAATATATATATACAATATACAAGGATTTAGTACATTTGGTTCAGCTGTTTTTTATAGATTGGTATATTTGTGCACATTTGTGTTTTAGTATATTTTGCATTTGTTTGTTTTTTTGAGGAACCAAACTACAAATCAAAAGATGATTCCCTTTTCCTTCTTCCTTTTAATTCTTATGAACTGGTTAATTGTTTTTCTTTTAAGTTACAGGCTGCAGCTCTTTTCAAAAACACTGAAATGAGTCACAGTGGCTCAAAAGATTATTTTCATTATTTTATGTTTTATATTTTGTTTAATGCCTCTGGAAAAAAAGTACAATAAATAGATGTTTCTGGTGGATAACGTTCTCTTCACTGTTGATGAAAAAAGTCATGAAAAATGTTCATGTTGACATTTCCTCATCTCATCCTCAGTGGTAAAAATATCATATCATTATTGTTGGATTAAATCACTGCTAAAGAGCTCGACCTGAACGCAGCTTCAGTTCTGTGAAAAATAAATTAGTGAATCATGACTTCTGACTGTATCATTATTTAAAATGTTCAAGATGATGATCATTTTTTAGCATCTTTTTTAATGAAAGCTGTTTCGTATGAAGTCAGATAGATGTGACATTACTCACTTTCTGGATCAGTGCAGGTCGGTGTTCATCTGAGTGTTGCTCTGAGGAGAAAAGTGGTAAAAGTCATCAGTGACTGATCAAACATCTGACAGTAAATTTGTTTCAGGCCATTCTGCTTTGTAAAAATTTCAAATAGGCAAAATTACACTTAAATCAGCTCAACAGTCATTTTTGCCTCCTCTCCCAAAATATTTTTCATATTTCACATTAGTCATAAAACATATTTTCTATGAAGAGAATGATTCTTATTTTCTCTACATCATAAATCTTAACATTTATGAATATTTATTAAGCTTAATATTTCTAATTTAAAGAGAAGAAAATATGGTTTATAAACTAAAGACACGTGTCACCAGTTTTTTCTTCATTTTCTTACTTTTGGGTTTGCTGCTGTCTGACAACCTCTGCACCAGATCAGTCCTCTTCATCTTCTTTAAAAACTGCTTGGTCATCTCCACAGACTGTTGGCCATGGGTCAGCACCATTAAAAACACTGTGGCCTGCTGGTCTTCTTTCTCCCACAGTATCACTCTTATGCCTGAGAAGTGTCTGTAGATGTTAGTCTGACTCAGGAGGACCTCTCTGAACTTCCTGAGCTCCCTGTCAATCAAACCAGCCAGTGTTTCCAAAAGCAGCTCTATGACAGACGTCATCGTCTCCACCTGGTAAATTCAAAGGAAATGTTCATGAGGTAAAAGTGCAATTTGTCAGCTGGGATGATTACAGATTTGTCTGTTCACATCTCATCAATGTCTGTGTTTTAGAAATGTGGATGAGGTAAGAGTACATCAGTCATATCACACAAAGTAATGATACAACTGATCACATAATGTCAGACAGAAGTGTCATTACTCACCTTCTGGATCAATGCAGGCCAATGTTCATCCACACAGTGTTTCTCTGAGGACAAAGGAAATATGAATGAATGATTGAATTAACATGAGGCTTTATAATTAGAAAATGTCAGACTGTTATAATTCTAATATCAAGGATTTATATTAGAACTGGTTAAATGAACAAAAAAATCAACCTTAACAGTAACATCATAAAAATCAATGACGGTTTCACCTGACGTCTTCTTTGCTTTTAAACTCTGTGTTAAAGGTTCATACTCTGAAATGTAAATTAAATTAACTGCAGTGCTTAGAGGAAACATTATTTTTAGATTGTGAGAAATATTTGGTTTTTTATATTTAATTCGTTTTTGTAAGGGTTAAGTTTTTTATAGGACACATACCTCTCTCTGTGGTTCTCACACCAAAAGCTTCAGCTGATGATCCTGCAGCTGCAACACATTTAATGACAACTGTAATTATAATAATAAAGACACTGTGTGAAGTCTTTATGTGTTCTTGTCCTGAGTGGAATACTCAGTCCTCCTGAGAACAAAAAGCCTTTAATATTTCAGTTTCAGGTGTGTGGACTGAAGGCAGGAGGAAGCCATGGTTACAGAGATCACAGAGGGAATCAATGAGAAAACCCTGTAATAATCTGCCTGACACAGATTGCCTGTCTGTCTCCACAGTGGAGTGTAGTATAAGTCAAATCAAAGCTTTACACAGAGACAACTCAACGAATTAATATGAAATCATGGAGACAACATTTGTCCGATTCCTATCAGGCTAAATACAATACAAGACTGATAATGAGCTCAACATACACAAATGTAATGGATCAAAGATCATGTGGCCCAATCACAGAGAATGTTTTCAAAGAAAAGATGTTGAGAAACTTTTGAAATTCAAAACTTCACCTCTGAGGTAATCTTTGTCTCATTTTACATTGAGTTTTTATGTTGTAAGCACAAGTAAATTAAGCTTGTTAAATGAGTCACTTAAAGGCTCTCTAAGTCTTCATAAGCTTGAAAAGTTTTTGTCACATACAGCAAACATCTCCTCACGATCCGCTAGCTACATGTCCTCTGAATATGCTGTGAAAAAATCCGGTCTCTGTCGACAGCCCAGGCTCCGCAAATGGCAACAAAAACATTTTGGTCCAGGCTGCACCAAACAGCCAGCTACCTCTGTTGTGTTTGATAACATTGTTGAACATAAACAGAAGTGACATACAAAAGGTGCTTAGCGTGCGTTTAATTTCACAGAGTGAGAAGCATATTCCCATATTATTAAAATAACAGACACCTAACTCTGTGAAGCTGATATCCAGTTTGTAGTTGAGACTGTGTTTCAGAGGTGTTGTTTCAGCTCTTTGGTTGTTCTGGGGTCATGGCAGGCCTACATGTTGTTACTGCATTGCTTTAACTATAAGCTGCTGATTTTGTAACAATACATATTTATTTGTTATTACATATAAAGTTACAGTTGTCTTCTTTATCTTACCTTTGTGTCCTGAGCTGGTCTCTGGCAGCCTCTGCACCAGATCAGTCCTGTTCATGTCCATCAAAACCTCCTTGGTCACCTCCACAGACTGTTGACCGTATCTCTTCAAAATCACATCCACCAGTTGGTTTACGGAGTCAATCCAATGCAGTTCTCTCCATGAGATGAGTTCAATGTTCCTCTGGAAGAGCGTGAACTGCAGCAAACACTTGAATTTCTTGAGCTCCACGTTACTCAAATCACTGAGTGTTTCCAAAAGCAGCTCTTTAAACGCCCTCATTGTTGCCACCTGGAAAATTACAAGTTTATGTTCATAGTTCATGTTTATTAAATTTATCTTATTGCACCTTATTGATGTCATTATTATTTTAGTCATTTGAATATTCTAATGTTTTCTACAAGATCATCTAGGCCACTGTAGATTTGGTCATACAAACCCCCTGATGTGAACATTAGATTTTGTTGATGAATTCATTGTATTTGATTCAAATCATGACTTTGGTTTAATTTATCATCATTAATGTTGATATGAATTTAAACCTGCATCTTATTTAATAAAAGCTGTACTCTGCGTGGTCACACAGGTATGACATTGCTCACTTTGTGTATCAGTGCAGACAGGTGTTCATCCACAGAGTGTTTTTCTGAGGAGACAGAAATGAAGTAAAAACATTGATCATCAGACGACACTGCTTTGTAGAAAAGAATAATTACAAAAAGGTCAACACAAAATTACACTTGAACTTTCAGATTATTTTTGAGACATTTTGCCCCCTTTCCTGAAATACATTTCCATACTTCACATTAGACATAAAACACCAGATGATGTGTCTCTTCTTTACAGTACAAACCTTATTATTTATAATGTGAAGAGAAGAAAACAGCTTATAAACTTAGGAGACACATGTTCGGGACCAGTTTTATAATTTTAAAATGTTTTTGTCTTTATTGTCTTACTTTTGGTTCCTGAGCTGCTGTCTGACAAAATCTGCACCAGATCAGTCCTCTTCATCTTCTTTAAAACCTGCTTGGTCGTCTCCACAGACTGTTGGCCATCAGTCTGCACCATTAAAAACACTGTGTCCTGCATGTCTGTCCTCAGCTGCCTCCAATAGAGTCGTCTGTAGAGGTGACTTTGAATCAGGACCGTCTTGAACTTCTCAAGCTCCCTGACACTCAAACCAGCCAGTGTTTCCAAAAGCAGCTCTATGACAGACGTCATTGTTTCCACCTGGTAAATTCAGAGAAAATATTCATGAGGTAAAAGTGCAATTTGTCAGCTGGGATGATTACAAAGTTTTCTGTTCACATCTCATCAGTGTCCTGTTTTATAAATAAGGATGTGGTAGAGTACATCAGTTATATCACACAAAGTAATGGTCAAACACCAGTTTTGTTTTTTATTTTTTTAATTGCTTGTGCATCATTAACATTAGCAACATCAAGCTGCATTCTTTTTATCCTCTTTTACAAGTATCTTATTTTCATAAACAGGTTCATTGTATTTAATTCCATTGCCTGTGTTAAACTCTTTCAAACACTGATCTATAAAACCTGCAATGAGTCTCTTGATTTTAAAACAGAGCTGCAGAGTTTAACCAGTTGCATCTTTTCTTCTCATGTAGTAAAGTAAGAAACACACTATAATAATATTTATGACTTTTGTTAATTTCTTTCCCTGTCAAAGTTAGAAAAACAAATCAAGAAGAGTGTACTATATATATGTTCCACTAAAGGTAAATCTAACACAAATGATCAACATTATTGGAAAATAATATTCATGCTGAAGACCTCATGTGTTCATTATGCAGCTTAATCAGTTCAATTCTGTGAGAAATCTGAAAATAAAAACTGCTTGTTTCATCGATAATAATGTTCGAGGTGAGGATGATTTTTAGTCTTCATCTGCAGAATAAAAGCTGCACTGTGTAAAGTCAGAGTGATGTGACATTACTCACCCTCTGGATCAGTGAAGGCCGCTGTTTCTCTGAGGAGAAAAGAAGTAGAAAAAGACCTATTAACTTTAACATCAGGCTTAATGAACATTTATGATCCAAATGATTTAATCCTAAAGTGACACTTAAACCTTTTTAACAGTTACATAATAATATGTCAAGTCAATACATCGAGTCAAAGTTTATTACAGCCCAATGTAGGCATGCCTCAAAGGGCCGTACAAATAATAACTTAAATTAAATTTTGATTTTATATCTAATGTCCAACGTCATAAAACACGATTTGCCTCAGAGGGCTTTACAACATATGACATCCCTCTGTCCTTGGACCATCACAGCAGATAGTGAAATATCC
Source organism: Epinephelus fuscoguttatus (assembly GCF_011397635.1). Lineage (NCBI taxonomy): Eukaryota > Metazoa > Chordata > Actinopteri > Perciformes > Serranidae > Epinephelus > Epinephelus fuscoguttatus. The sequence goes on from NC_064759.1 coordinate 10,830,574, forward strand.
CTCCCCCTAAAAAAAACTTTTAACGGGGGAAAAATGGTAGAAACCTCAGGAAGAGCAACTGAGGAGGGATCCTTCTTCCAGGACGGACAGACATGCATTAGATGTCGTGTGTACAGAACAAAATGTGAATGTGGTGGATCTAAAAGATTTCAATAATGTTGATCAGGGTTGCAGTGATATACTGCTTTCAATTCATTCAAATAAACACAAGAAGTTTGTGCTCTAAAGAAAGGATCAGTACTCAGTGAATAACCTCCTAAGCCCTATGACAAGCTATTATGGCAAGGCTTAACTATACAGACCAGTGAGCAGTGATAACTAACATGTGTTTGGGGTCATCGAGTGAGAACCTCCTTTCACCAGTGTTTCGTCTAGTTGGTCCCACGACACCTCCAGGAGGCAAGGTATAAAGTGATATATAAGCTGACGGTTGTCAAACTGTGTACATTTGCTTATCTGCAATATAAAATAAAATTCAACTGGACCATGAATCTCCCCTTTATTTTTTTGATGTTCTCAGGAGAGACTTTTTACACATACTTCCATTAACACAATGGTTTCAAGTTTCAATTATAGTCATAAAACCTTTGTTTAACCAACCAGAACCCTTCTGTTTTTATTCCATTAAGAGTCACTCTGACTGATAACAAGACAAATTCTTTAATACCATGATACCGTGAAACCGCAATATTTTCTGGTTATCGTAACGTGAAAATCTCACACTGCTGCAACCCTAGAGTTGATTGGTTTTACATGTACATGTATTTGTTATTTCCATATACACAAACTTAAAAGATATGTTCCTATTTTTACATTTTTAAAAATAAAATGTGAAAACAATCACAACATTATATTAAAATATTATAAAACAATAAAATAAAATAAATAAATGACTAAAATGACTGATATGATTTGGAGATGACGCGAAGCTAACTTGACACATTTCATCTTTATAGAAAATTCATTGCAAGATGCTATAAAACTTCTACTTTCAATAATCAAAGTGTAAATGACTGAGATTAATCAAAAACATTGAGTTAATGACTTGGATTATCAGGGAAAAGGATTGAAGAATTTGTAAAGGTGATTTCTAAAGTTCAGCTGTATGTGTGTTGCACTCATTATAGTGTTTTTAACTGCATGTGGGTCAAGAAAGAGAATTCCCAACACAATTATCTTCAAGATGGGAAGAGCTGTTGGTAATGTGCTTCTTTTGTTGCTCGCCCCCTCTTGTGCCAGATCGCGCAGAATTTAGTATTATGTCACCTTGACTATTGTTCTGTGGTCTGGGCATCTGCCACTACAGGTGAGCTCAGAAAGCTGCAGATTGCCCAAAATAAAGCTGCACAGTTGGTGTTGAGTTGCTCATCCAGATCAAGCATTTACCACATGCATGATTCCCTCTCATGGCTGACGGTAGAAAACAGGTTAGCAGTGAACACAGCTGTATTGTTTAAGTCAGTCTTGAACAGTAGAACACCTGATTTTATATTTGCACGATCATACTGTAGCTCTATAGGGTCCAGAAACGGTCAGCTGGTACTGCCTCGCCCAAGAACAAATGCTTTATCACGATCTTTTATTTATAGAGCAATAACTCTCTGGAATAATCTGCCTCATCATCTCTGTTGTACAGAAAGTAAACAGGTATTTAAAAAGAAACTTAAATGTCACTTAAGATTGTAAATGTTGACTTGGCTGTTTGTAGAGTGTTCAGTGTTTTCAGAGAAAATGGACTGTTAGATTTATGAAAATGATTAAATGTTGCATGTTTTAATTAAGTTTTATCATTAGGTATATTATAATTGTATTTAAATGTAAAATGAATGTGGTCTTCGTGTGAGCCATTTGTTTGCTTTTCTCACTTGCGTTTCCCTTTTCATACGCTGAGCTGAACTGCCAATCAGAGTGATTGTACTCACCAACAGGCTCCACTGACTCCGCCACCAGTTCATCATGTTGTATCAGCCAATAAACAGGCAATGAGGGCCGATTAAAGCCAACGGTGTGGGACACAAAGCAAAAACTAGGGCAAAAGACTTTTGACATTAACCAACGGATGACCATTGGTTTGGTGTGTCAGGGGCCCTTACTGTCAGATTCTGGGTTTCTAGATAATCTGATCAGTGACTGATTACAAGCAGATTACAAATCATTAATTGAGAAGACATCATACTACCTCTGCACCCACCTTCTGCCATGGTATCTACACCGGTTGCTCCAGCCGAAGGTTTCCCAGCTGAAACAAAAGAAGGGAAAATGAAAACCTCTTTAAGATGGACCCAACACAACCACTTTTTTCAAATGCCCTGATTGGTTGTCGGGTTAAAAAAAGACTTAAAAAGGAAAAGACTGGTAATAATCTGTTATTTTATAATTGTCAAGAGACCAAAACGAAAAGAGCAAAACCAACAACGTGCCTGTCTCTCTCTCAATAGTTATCAGCTTCCGCAGCCGGTCTGTGGCTCTCAGCCCGAGCCTATTTGTTCCTATGGAAATGTAAATCAAATACATAGTTTCTTTTTTTTTAAAAAAAAAAAAAGGCAAAAGAATTCCTCAAACAGCTGTGCACTGTAATTTGTTTTACCATCCTTTGTGAAACAGGAGTAATGGACGATTGTCAGCTGCAAATTTGGTGCAGTAGTGAGTCAAATTAAATAAGACTGAGCTGCAAATCTGCAAAATCTGTCCTGTGTTTTTTATTTTAGTTGTAATGTCTTTTGCTTTGTTTTTAAGTATATTACATTGCATTTGATTGACATTTATTTCTTTTATGCTTCAATTATGTGTTTTTCTACATTCGTTCAGTATGTTGCACATTCTTGTGCTGTTGTTATGTTGTGATGGACTCAGTGAGAAGACTGTGCACATAATACACCTACCTTCTGCCATTGTATTTTTATCAATTGCTGCTGCTGAGGATCAAGGAGCTGTAAAAAATAAATACATTTAAAAACTTTAGATAAGATAAAGACTTCAGAACAATGTGCAGTATTGTTCTTAGACAATATGCATACCTCTGTTGTTTCATATACATCTCAATGATAAATAACATGGTGTCTCTCTTTAATGATCAGAGTAGGGCTGCAACTAATTATCATTTTCATTGTTGATTCATCTGTTGATTATTTTCTCTATTAATTCATTAGTTGTTTGGTCTATAAAATGTCACAAAATGGTGAAAATGTCCAAGATGAAGTCCTCAAATGTCTTGTTTCGTCCAGAACTCAAAGATACTCAGTTTCCATTTCACATTTAAGAAGCTTTTTCCTTTAGAAAAATACTCAAAACCAGTTAATCGATAATCAGATTAGTTGGCAACTAATGTAATGGATGACAACTAATCAATTAACTGATTAATTGTTGCAGCTCTAGATCAGAGCGCCAAGAATGCAAGACAAAATAAATACAACAGAAATAAGAACAGATATACAACAATATAAGGCTCAGTTAAAGGTATAATACGCAGGAATTGTCAGTTACTCCTTGAAACAGTATCGCCACTGAAAGTGAAGGCCAACCCCAGAGTCACTCTTGTTCACTATCTTTGCGTTTTAATGGTGCTGTGTCCACGAGCAAAAAAAAAAAAAAAAAGTAGACTATCAAAATAGTTGCGTAGTTTTGTAATAAAAAGTACATTTCTCACACATGAACAATAGCAGGTATATTATGGGTCCCAGATATTATTTGATTTACTGAGCAGACTAAACTACACAGGGTACCCCAGCAGCCCTATCTTTAACTGACGTAAACGTAGTAATACCACACTGAAGAAACTGTTACTGTTACAAGTAAAAGTATTGCATTCAAAATCTTTCTCCAGTTAAAGTACATGAGTATTAGCATTAAAATATACTTGAAGTACCAAAACTAAAAGTAGTCCTACTCACTATGAAGAATGGGCCATTTCAGAATAATGTAAATTAAATTCCTCGATTTATAATCACTGATACATGGATGTGTAATTCACTTTAATGTTGCAGCAGGTAAGGATGGAGCTAATGCTAACATTATGTACTGCTGGGTCAATTAATTCATAATAATATATCATAATTCATTAGTTGATTCTTTTTAGTCTGAATATGCAACATAACTTGTAACTAATGCTGTCAAGTTTATTGTAGCAGAGTAAAAACGAACATTGGCTTTAAAAAATATAGTGGATTAGAAGTATCAACTAGCATAACTTGTAAATACTCAAGTAAAATTACTTTAAGTACAGTGGCCTAACATGGGTGTGTCTGTGTGTGTGTGTGTGTGTAAACTCAGTGTCTCTCATTGAACGTCGTCTTTGCTGTTTCTTATATTCTAGTTTCTGTTTTAATAAACTGTCTTGTCAAAGCACTTTAGCAACTTCAGCTAGCAACCTGTTGTTCACATACTGACGTTAGAAAAGTGTTCGTTACTGTAACGTTACCGTTAGCTTAGTTAACCGTTTTTACACACTAATGGAGCTCAAGTTAAAACCATAAAAGTTAAAGTAAGAGTTAAAGAAAGTTTTACAAACCGTTTTAAAACAGCTCGTAGCTTCAGCTGTCAGAGATAAAGTCCGTCCAGTTTTTATGACAGCGGTAAATCATGTCTGGTTGAGTTGACAGGACTTGGGGTCGAAGTGTCTCCCGAGTCCCGCCCGTTGGAGAGCCGTTTCCCGTGGTGTCCTCCTCTCCGTCTCCTCGGCGGTTGGGGTCAGTGCTGCCAGACGGACGACAGAGGGCGGTAACACAACACAACTGCAGAGACACGCGACAAGAAGGAGCAGAAGAAGAAGAAGAAGAAGGAACAGAAGAAGAAGAAGAAGAAGAAGAAGAAGGTGGTCCAGGGTGTCAACAACACACAGGTGACGGGCATGTACTGAGATCTGTGGCAGTAAACCATTATCTTGTTAGCTTCAGCTTTGTCATGGACCCCGTATGATACTGCTACACAACTGTACGATCTCAACCTTCATGTCTTTTTAAAAAGCCATAAAAAAAACTCAGCATTTTTTAATTGTAGAGGCTCTTTGTAGTTCGCTACCAGTGGATGGATTGCAGAGTTTACTGAAAAATATGTTGTTTTAATAAATGTTTCGAAAGGCAGTTCGAGTTTAGGCACACAAAATTCACGAGAACCTACCACTGACAGTCAACACAGGAGAGGTCAGTTTTATCATTAAAATAAAACTAAAATAAAATAAATGTTAGCTTCATCCACAAAGTAATCTTCTGCAGGATCATGTCCACACTCCAGCTCCTATCATAAACTCAGGACAAAATCATCCGCAATTTAATGATGAATGTTTCACACAAAACTTTCTCAATGTTCATGTCTAATTATAACAAAATTCAAAATGCTCAAAAATATTTTCGGCCTACAAGTTTCTTCTCATATGGTGTTTCTTCGGTGTTGGCCCAGCTGTAGATAAGGGGCGCACAATATAAGGTGTCTGTTAGTGATGAACCTACAGAGAATTATGACCTGAATCTGCAGCTCTCTTTATCTTTACAGAGCTTTTGCTTTACTGTCTTCGCTCTAATGATGTGTTTTGCTCTAAAAACTCACAGTTCACTACCTGCTCAGCATGAATCAGCAGAATGACAGTTCGGGACAAGCTGTTGCACATAGTGGAGCATTAAGCTGGTAGAGACCAAAAGCAGCTTCACTGAGTTAATATTTGACTCACATTTATCAGGTTTATCACAGGGCTGACACATAGAGACAGACAACCTTTCACACTCACATTCACACCTACAGGCAATTTACAGTCACCAATTAACCTGCATGTCTTTGGACTGTGGGAGGAAGCTGGAGTACCTGGAGAAAACATGCAAACTCGCACAGAAGGCCCCCCACCCCATCCCGGGTTATTGCAGGTTTAAGCACATTGGTTAAAGCTGTTTCTATATTGGCTGATATAAAATAAGACTGTGAGTATAGTGAGCAATAAATTACATGAGATAAGAATAAAGTCATATCAAGACAACTTATTTATTGAAAGGCAACAAATGCCAGACAAATAGACAATATGTAAACATGTTTTTAGAAAGTGCACAGCCATGATAGTGTCTTTGCATATGTCATAATACATTGGTGCTCTGTCCAGATGGAGAGCAGCTGGAGGCAAAGTCTACCAACACTGCACCAATGCCTTTGAATTGCGCTGCTTACTGCCATCCCAATCAATAAAAAAAGCACAAGGCCACTTTATGTCCTGAATACAGCAGAACATAAAGGGGAGAAGTGCTTTAAAATAGTCACTGAGAAAGAGCAGCAGATGTGAATCCAAAACCACAGTCTTAAGTTTATTTACTTTATTAATCCCCCTGAGGGGAAATTCAATGTTTTCACTCTTGCTTGTCAATTACACGCAGGTCCGAAGGACACACATATGCACAAACAGGACCTATACATGCACAAAGTGGGGAGATGTCAGAGTGAGGGGGCTGCCCTTGGTGAGGCACCCCGAGCGGTTGGGGGGTTCGGTGCCTTGCTCAGGGGCACCTCGGCAGTGCACAGGAGGTGAACTGGCACCTCTCCAGCCACCAGTCAGGCGACCCTCCAGTTCCCAACCTAAGTCTCTATGGACTGAGCAACTGCCGCCCCGTCTTCAGTCTGGAAGAGCCAAGTCAACTTTTGTCAAACCTGAAAGCGTGTTAAACATGCCTTGTGTTGGATGCAATTACATCGTGCTGTGAAAACTTCTCTAAGGTTTTAGCCACGGCCAAGATTTTTAACAGCATTTTCCCAGATCTCTGGGATCTAATGTTAGCTAGTAACATTAGTCGACAACAGTGTATCCATATACACCTCAATCGATCAATCAATAAATCAATCACTCAATCAAACTAAAGTATAGTTCCAAACAACACATTCAAACATTCATCCTCAGTATGTGCAATGAATGGTCGTACCTGTTTTATGTTTTTAATACATATTTATCGTTACAGTGTCACTATTTCTAAATTGCAATTGCAAGTGCTTTAAGACATAAAAATGATTTGAGAAAATATATACAGTAAATACAAAAATACATACAAATGTGATTTTAAGATTTTCATCCTTAAAAATATTTACAATCATTTTACACTTTTCTGTTAAAAACTTTGGAAAAATCAGTTTGACTGAAAAGAATAAAAAACTCATGTTTCCTCTTGTGCTCCTCGATTCTAGAGATCATAATATCCTTACACTACTGAAGAAATCACTGTTGCTGCAGAGATTAATACAGCCTCACTTCTGCGACAGGTTTATCATGATGCCAATTTTGGTTTGTGTCATAATTTATCAGTTCAAGGTGAGGATGAATTCCAGCCAGCATGTATTAAATGTTGTGTAGAGTCAGACAGATGTGTCTCTGCTCACTTTCTGGATCAGTGCAGACAGATGTTCATCCACAGAGTTTCTCTGAAGAAAGGAAATTTAACAATCATCAGCTCATAATCAGTTGCTTTACATATAATATAATTCAAGTCTTTCCTTCTAATAAAATTGAAGTCTACAGTCATGCTAGAGACTCTGTGAGGCTGTATGTTGACATGATAATGATAAAAAGATATAATGTTTGCCATGATCACCATCTTAGTTTAGCATTCTAGAGGCAAAGTCTGATGACCACCAAAGAGATGAGTCATCCTCTGGACACCATGAAAATCAGTGGTTTTATCTGATGAACACTTATCAACATGGCAACATGTGCTAATAAAACATTTAAAGTTCTCACATTGACTCATGCAGTGAAGAAAATGACTTTAAAGCCACAGTATGATGTCTATGTAACATGTTCTCATGGTTTGGGCACATACCTCCCTCTGTGGTGTTCACACCAGATGCTCAAGCTGATGATCCTGCAGCTGCAACACATTTAATGAAAATTATATTAGAGTAAAAGCAACCATGTTTGCTTTGTTTCTAATAAACCAGAACATGTAGGCACACAGGTAAAGGCCTTTTCTGGCATGGAAGATGAATCATTGCTGCCTTCATCAACAGTATCTGTTAGAGGGATAGTTTGGATTTTTGAAGTGGGGATGTATGAGGTACTGATGTCTGGATCAGAAATCAGGTGAGCACACATTAAGTTATCAGAGAAAAAAGGTAAACACACATAGGCAGGTGCTTGGCAAACGGGCTATCTGTGACATGCCAAACAGATTTGGAGAAACAGTGATTTGTAACGTGAAACAGATTTATTCAGTGTTTTTACTAGTTTGAATCACCTGGTCTGTTTGTTCTTCAGAAGAAGAGACCTCTGCAGATAATTTGACTCCCACCAAAAACCTCCTGAACAATGAACACTGAAGGAATTTTAACCATAAGAAGTTTCAGATGGTTGTAATCTACAATCCTCACAGCCTGATGCCACTAAATCCCCCTAAATCTTACACACTGGACCTTTAAAGTTTATTAACAAATTACATGGTTTTGGATAGATGCATAGACCTGTGCACTCACAAATACCCGATCCAGCATGTTAGGCAGTATCAGAGGCACTTCCAATGCTAGTATCAGTATCAGGACGACTCTACCCTCCATCTCCGTTGCCGCCTAGTCTGCACAGCTACATGAGCTTCATGAGCCTATCAGTCTTAGAGTCACCAGCTGACACCATGGGGGGTTCATCTTGCTGCTGCTCAGGGCGAACGCCCCTCGATTACAAAATCTTCTTGTAGAGTCTCAGCACCAAAGACTTTTCTGTCAAATCTTAATCATCACATATCATCTGTTAATCTGTACACCTGTAATCTGTAATACACAATTATCTTAACTTTATTCACCTGTCTCTCCTGATTGAACTGTTACTACAGACAACATCTTTAACTAAGTCACTCACTCACTCACTGTGAGAACTACAGCAAACATTAGTTTTGCCCATGATAACTTCATCTACATAATACAATCATGACCTGTACTCACAATATGTAAATTCAAAAGCTACATGACTGTCAACATGTATTTTCAATGAAGAGCTACCCTGCATACAAAGTTTCTGATTTATAGTTTCAGTATAAGATGGTGCCCCTGAATATGCTACTGCTGTTTTTGTTCCACAACTTACCTTCTGACCCTAAGCTGGTGTCTGACAACAGCTGCACCAGATCATTTCTGCCAATTTCCTTTAAAATATCTTTGGCCACCTCCACAGACTCTTGGGTGTAGGTCTGCAGCATCAGATCAACCAGGTCTACCCTGTCAGTGTTCTGCCGTTGGCTCTTCGAGATGCGAAGGAGGTACCACTTGAATTCTTTGAACTCTTTGTCTGTCAACTCTTTGAGCATTTTGAAAAGCGCCTTTCCATCTGCTGCTTCCTGATGAATCCAAAGTGAATAAACAAACGGATAATTTAACTCTAACTGTAATGATAATATCCAAAATATTCAGAATAAGTCCTGAGTTTGGTTTATGACTGAATTGCTTATTGACTGAAAACTGTGTTGAATAAAGTCAAAGACTGATGTGAGATCACTCACCTGGTGTTTGTCCACTGAGCGTTTCTCTGATGAGAAAGGAAAGAAAATATGTTACATGAGTGACTGATTTAAAATCTGACCATGACTATTTTTTATCAGACTCTCTTGATTCATAAAGATAAACTATACAAAGAAGTTTATCACAGCGGGTCATTGTCAGTTTTGCTGATTAATTCTGTGAGTGACTTGATGAAAAGCCAAAATGAAACTTCACAGGTTTGTGTCTTGGTGTTTGTACTCAGTCAAAGATCTTTTGTGAGCGAAGAACAACCACTCTGACAGTCACAAGTGTGACTCAAATAGTGTGATGTGTCCTCTCTTTAGTGAGTTGGAGCGCAATGTAAAATGTAAATAAAAACAGTTCGAATACAAGATAGTTAATGTTAAAAATGATTAACTTTATTGTTTTTAGTAAATATACACTCACTCTGAATTTCTTGTTACTGGGACTCACACACAAGGGCTTCTGGGTAACGTAGTATGTGCAGAAAACAAGCCAAGAGATGCATGGCTGAGAAGCTGCATGTTGATCTGTTCATGTTAGGCTGTGTTAATGTTCAATATGGACGTCGAGTCCTCCAGGCTAAAGAGAAAAAGGACCATCCAGATTGTTACCAGATTGAAGTTCAAAGCCAACATCTGTGATGGTATGGGGGTTCAATAGTCCCCATGGCATCATGGGTAACTTGCTCATCTGTGAAGGCAGTATGAATGCTAAAAGGTACATGTTTTGGAGCAACATTCTGCCACCCATATGATGTCTTTTTCAGGGATGTCCCTGCTTATTCCAGCGAGACAATGCAAAGCCACATTCTGCACGTTACAACGTGAGACGTGTTAAATGTGTGCAGGTACTAGGCTGACCAAACGTCCTCTTTTGCCCGGATATGTCCACTTTTGATGTGCTGTCCGGGGCGTCCGGGGGGTGTTTATAAATTGATGATAATGTCCGGTTTTCCTTGTGTGTGTGTGTTAGAGTGCGGCATGGGCCGCATATTTCTGTCCGAACCCGTCTGAACCCGACAGTCATTCTGTTTTGTTATGTCCGAAACCGAACCAAGCCCAACATTATTTAATGACTAAAGCACTGAGTTTGTGTCACACAGTTGTTATGGTTGCAAGCTATTTAATAGGCTGGGCATGCACCGTGGGTGCTCCGCGGAGAGGGAGACCTCCGTGTTTGAGATGGGAGCGGGAGGTCCGAGGCTTCCAGCGAGGGAAGAAATATAGAAGTATAGGAGAAATATAACAAAATAAGATAAAAAATAAAATAGGAAAAACCATTTTCACTGAAAGCTGACCGAATCCGACCCGAGCCCGAATACAATTTATACATTTTTGACCGAACCCGTCGGGACCCATCGGGCTCGGATCAGGTAGCCACACTCTAGTGTGTGTGTGTGTGTGTCCCCTATCTATAGGGGCCTATCTGAATTTCTGTCTTTGAGAGATATTATTTTGTAATATAACTGAATATTCTATCCATACATATAAACTTTAAATATATTAAAATTATAAGGCATCAGGGCGTCGGTAGCGTAGTGGATAGTGCCGGCGCCCCATGTACAGAGGCGTTGCCTCGCTGCAGCAGCCGCGGGCTCGAATCTGGCTTGCAGCCCTTTGCTGCATGTTAGTCCCCACTCTCTCTCTGTCTCCCCATTTCACTCTCTGTCCTGTCAATAAAGGCAAAAAAAGCCCATAAAAATAATCTTTAAAAATAAATAAAATAAATTATAAGGCATCTTTGAGTAAACTGCAAGTATCATTTAAGTAGGCTATCTCGTGGCCGGGCCAAGTGTCCTCTTTTTTGGAAATCAAAATATGGTCACTGGTCTGCCTGCAGTCCAGACCTGTTTCCTGTTGAAAATGTGTGGCACTAGCCTGGAAATCCAGACTTAAATCTAGAAAGATTTTGTGTTGAGTTGATTGTGTGGAGTTTGCATGTTCTCCCCGTGCCAGCGTGGGTTTTCTCCAGGTACTCCAGCTTCCTCCCACAGTCCAAAGACATGCAGGTTAATTGGTGACTCTAAATTGTCCGTAGATGTGAATGTGAGTGTGAATGGTTGTTTGTCTCTATGTGTCAGCCCTGTGATAGTCTGGTGACCTGTCCAGGGTGTACCCTGCCTCTCACCCATTGTCAGCTGGGATTAGTCTGAGTGGGCGGAAGTTCGCTGCATAGATCAGCCTCTCATTGGGCGGAACGAGCCACCCACTGAAGTCCCGCCCTAAAACCTCTGGTTGTGTAGCAGTTTTCACAGTCCCCTCACAACTTGTTGTGAGTTGTGTCACATAGTCGACAAACGTCCTCCACTAACTTTTGCGGTGTTTGATCTTGTGGGGATGTAGCCATTTCTCTGCCATGGTTCGCGTCCTGTAGGTGATATTTTTGTGGGCGTGTTACACCAAAACTTGTTTCCCCCTGGCAATATTTTTGCAAGCGCACCGTTGCTGTGGCACTGCCAAGAACGATTGTGATTGGTTGAAAGAAATAAAAAAAGCCGGGGCGTTTTTTTCTCCAATCTTAAAGTGAGAGTCGGCCCAGCCAGACCTTTCTTTTCTTGAGAAAGGTCGGGTGAGCGAGACTAGCTGGGATAGGCTCGAGCCCCCCCCATGACCCTCAAGAGGATAAGCGGTTACCAAAATGGATGGATGTCTCAGAGCAGACTGGAGACAGCAGAGCTTTTCCACATTCTAAAATCAAGAGTGAAATTCTTCTAAACATTAAATAATTTGAAATGTCTTACCTTGTTTATGACCAGTGCTTTGGTATTCATCTAAAAAAAGATCAAAGAAAATTATGTAGCTGGTTTACTGCCTTTATCTAACATTGGACATGTGTTTCACTAATGATGTATAATAAATGAAATGAAAGAGGTACACAGGCAGTGTACGTAAGTTAGTGTGGTATTATTTAAAACTGACCTTTTTTAATCTTACGGGTCCACAACGGTTGAAGCTCATTTTTTTGTTGGAGCTCGAGCACAAAGTCTGTGTCTGGATTTTTAATGAACACTTCGAAGAAATTTGGTTCTGTGCTTTCATATATGAGCATTAATGTCTGTGAAATTAAAAAAAAAAAAAATAAGGGAGAGACTTACACTTTGAACAAAAGTGCACCATCATATACGTAAAAGCCAAATGCAGGCAAAAGGTTTATCGGGTCTGTCAATATGATGCCCCACCCACTCACGGTATTTAGGTAGGAACTAACCTGTTGCTGGTAGCTGCAGTTTTTGACCACACACACACACACACACACACACACACACACACTTCACATGCGGAACGCTGTTTGTTTTATGGATTGTCGATTTGTGGGCTACTATAAATGGACCAAGGGTTTGCATCACAGTTTGTTGTCGGAACGTGGTAACGTATACAAGTGTGCGTCAACTAGGTCGCCCTCAGTGGCTTAAAGCACTTTAGGCTTAGCCTCTACAATATATTTCTTTTTTCATTTTCATGTTTTCAAATGAAGTTGCAGTGGTAATGGTGTGACCATTGGTCGCAAATTTATTAAAATCCATGTTGGTGAGCACTTCTCCTTTTCCCAGATAATCCATCCATCCATGCCACAGGTGTGGCATATCAAGGTGCTGATATAAACAGCATCATTATTACATAGGTGTGCCTTAGAATGGTCAAAATAAAAGGCCACTCTAAAATGTTCAGTTTACTCACACATCACAATGCCACAAATTTTAAAGGAGCGGGCCACTGGCATGTTGATGCAGGAATGTCCACCAGAGCTGTTGCCCATCAACTGAATGTTCATTTCACTACCATAAGCTTCATCCAATGTCATTTCTGTAAATTCGGCAATACATCCAACCAGCCTCATAACCGTAGACCACATGTAGCCACATCAGCTGAGGACCTCCACATCCAGCGTCTTCACCCAAAAGATTGTCTGACACCAGCCACCTGAAAAGCTGATGCAACAAATGGTTTGCACAACCAGAGATTTCTGCACAAACTGTCAGAAACCGCCTCAGGGAAGGTGGTCTGCATGCTCACTGTCCTTCACTAGGGTTTTGACCTGACAGCAGTTTGTCGTCATAACAGACTTGAGTGGGAAAACTGCTCTCTTCTAATGACTTCTAGCACATTGGAGAAGTGTTCACCTCACAGATGGATTCCTATTGACACTGCAGCAGGCAGATGGCAGACTGTGTGTGCAGCATCGTATGGGTGGGGTTATGGTATGGGCTGGCGTGAGCTATGGACAACAAACACAGGTGCATTTTATTGATGGTAGTTTGACTGCACAGTGATACCCTGACAAAATCCTGAGGCCCATTTGCATGCAATTCATCCGTCACCATTAGGGGTGCAATGGTACAGGTAGCCAACGGTACGGTCCGTACCTCGGTTTTTGGACCAGGGTTTTGGTTCGGTTCGGTACGTGTTTTGTGCATAAAGAGAACAATTTTTTCCCCAAAAAATTATCTCTTTATTTTGCTTGTCAGCAAAAATGCATTTCGCAGTTAACAAATTCCAGTATCACTTGACATGTTGCTGTGTTGCCTAATCAAGTGATGGAATTTGTTATTTACGTGACAACGCCTGAACGCAACACAGGCTCCGCTCCATAGACTGTGTATTTAGTCGGGGTTCTGGCCGGGCTCGGTTGTAAATGTCGGTCAGGAAAATCCGGCCCGGGCTGCACTCTTGTGTGCTCACCTGTGTCTGTGTGTGTGCGCATCGGGGCCAAACTCCGCCCTGAGCGATACAGAGAGCAGAGGAGGATGGTAAACACGCGACCATGTAGAGACAGAAATGACATGCTGTTGTGTAAATAAGATAACACTAAAATAACATAAACTAAACTAAATAACATAAGGCTATTTAGTTTGTTTAATAAATTACCCCCCAGTATAATGGCAGGGGAAAAACTGGACATGTTTCAAGCAACGTTTTTAGACAGTGACATTTCTGTTAACTGTTTTCACTCCCTCGTCGTTTTATTCAACAGCGAAACCGAAATGATCCCACACCGGAGATTTGTATGAAGCCGGTGCTTTTTCAAGCTTCTTGTGCTTGCCATAGATCTCTTTGTTTATTTTTTCCGCTTCTTATCTGTGTGAGGCGAGTGTCACCTTTCCCAGTTCCAGTTACAACAGTGTGAGGGGGTGAGTGGGCGGAGCCACAACAGTGATTGGACATGAACTCGCAGGGAGGGCTTTTGTGCAGGAGGCGCGCACACACACACACACACACACACAGTGGCCTGTAAAGCATCCATGCAAAATTAATTGAAAAACCTCAAACCCGTGGTCCATAAGGGTGTATTGAACTGTGCAAGGCGGACCGAACTGTTCAATATTTTACCAAGAACTGTTGCATCCCTAATGCATTTCTGCAGTGCCAGTAGTGCGGAATCTGAGTAATTGTCTTTTACAAGATAAAACTGCACATTTTAGAGTGGCCTTTTATTGTGACCATTATAAGGCAACAACTATGATATAATGATGCTATATAATCAGCTTCTTGTTATGCCACACCCGTCAGATGGATGGATTATCTGGGAAAAGGAGAAGTTCTCACTGACATGGATTTTAACAAATTTGCGACCATATTTTGAGAGAAATATATCTATTGACCTCATAAAAAATTCTTAGATCTTTAAATTTGTGAAATGGAAGCAAAAATAAAAGTGTTGCTTTTCAATTTTTGTTCAGCAGACATATATAAAAGAAGAAGAACCCCTAATATAAAGTATCTCTTAAAAGGATAGTGCACCCAAACATGAAAATTCACCTCATTGAGAGCGTGAGAGCGTGAGACATGGACACCGCGTTCATGTGCGATCACGTGCTTTCGCTGGTCTCGCGCAAGCACGTACACGTGAGCGCAGTGCACAGAGAGTCAGTTAGAGCTACAGGCTACAATGAGGCTAAAAACAGAGTTCAAATGGTGTTTTTCCAAACAACTTTTTATGTCGGGGCTTCAGGACACTTGGATCACTACGGACGAGCAGTATGGAGATATTTTGTGGTTTCAATTATGTGTTTTTGGACATTTGAATCTGGGGCACCAAAAGCCTCCATTAGGTGGAGCTGTTTTGCTACCTTCTCTCCCCTTGGATCTCTGCAAGTGTTGTGAGGACTCTAAAACTTCACCTGATCCTCCATCGGCATGAGGGTGAGTAGATAATGGGTGAATTTTCATGTTTGGGTGCACTATCCCTTTAAGTAAATCAAGTAATATTTTCTGGCAGATATTACTGATAACATTTTTTCATGATGATAATGTTAGTGTTCCAATAGGGGTTTTTTTGGTATTCAAAAAACCTCAGCTGCAGTGAGGTTTTGATGATACATCTAATTAAAACACCTACAGTGCCACATAGCCTGTGTATGCATAAGTGGAGTGGTGAAGTAAAGCTGGATCATTTGGTCACATTTTCTAGTTTAAAATCTCAAAAATCAGCTTGTTGCTGTTCCACTGTACTCAAACACAGTGCACTCCACAAAGTTTAAAGCAGTTCAAAACATACTTCAGGGCAAATTTTTGCACCATCCAAATCTGCTGTCAGGGTGAACCAGTCATGCATTTTCAGGGGCCTCACTGGATGTGGCTTTCGGATTCTTTTGTATCCATCAATATTCTCCAATTCCTGTTAAAGAAAAAAAGTTGTCTAGGTTGTGTACTTATCAAATGATCTGTGGTGATCAAATTATTGTTAACTGATTGTGATTGGTGTTGATGACAGTAAGATTTGAAATAACCTGTTTCAGAGCAGGATCAGGTGGGATCAGATAAACATGGAGCGTGAGGAATGGTGTGTCGGTCTTGTATATCAACACCTTACAGTTTATTTCCACTGGAAGGCCTAATTTCACCAGGACCATTTTCAGAGAGAAAACTGGTTTAGACAGCTTGACATGGGACGATGTGACCTCAGACACTTTTTCCACAGCATCTCCACAGTCATCTATGTGTAGGACTGCAAACTTGTCTAATATTGTAGGATTGTCATCTGCACAAAACAAAAGCACAGTAAGTGTAGAGAAAAGGATTGCATCAGTTTTTGAACATGTGCTGTCAGAAATAAAAAGTCAGTACATTTTATTTAATTTTTTTCTTCATGTCCACTTACCTATGGCGATCCAGTGTGGCAGGTACACTACATCTAACTTCCCAGCAATGACTGTGATGTCCATCAGGGGACCTGCAGGCATGTACTCCATGCTTTCTATCCTCTCCAAGTGTCCACTCAAAGAGCAAAACTGGTACTTAAAGCTGACCTTTTCCTCACAGACCCAGCGCAAGCCAGAGACACTGCATTCAAAGTTTCCTGCTCCAGACTGTAGGCTAAAATGTGAATGGAAAACAAAAAAAAAAGAGTTTGTGTCTATGCACATGAAAGAACAAAACAGAGTAAATGTAAACTTAGAGAGTATCTGCCTTGATTCTATTAATGTAATATTGCTTTAAAAATCTTTTTATTTTCCTTCTGTGAAAAATCTCAAGAGCCAAGTGGTAGTGTTTCCTGTAGTTCCAGTTTGCTGTGACGCAGTATTTAGGATGTAATCTTTACCTGTAAGTTGGAGCCTCATCAGCATCTGTACAGTTCACTTCAGGGTCAAGTTTAGTCCAGTCACTGGAGTCCTGCTGCAGAGGACAATCATTTTCACAGATAAGTGCAGATGTGTCTTTTTGAAACAAAACATAAAGGAACAAATGAATGAATGTAAGGGATTACCGTAACACTTCCACAACCCTCAAGCTCCGAGCTTCCTGAAGGCCCTTGTGAAGACACACATTCATATGTTTAAATAATGTCATTTTAATATTTCAATCAATCAATCAATCAGTCAATCAAACCTTATTTATATAGCACATTTTCATACAATAAATTGTAACACAAAGTGATTCACAGAATAAAAAGACAAATGACCCCCACAAAAATCAACTAAAAGCCAAACTAAAAAGGTAGGTCTTGAGTTTACCTTTAAAAATATCCACACTCTCTGCTGCCCTCAGATCCTCTGGCAGGCTGCTCCACAGATGTGGGCCGTAATAAGTAAAGGACACCTCACCGTGGGTTTTAGTTCTAACTTCTGGAACAATTAACAGTCTACTACCAGAGGACCTGAGGATCCTAGAGGGCTGATAGGTTAAAAGCAAATCTGATAAATAAGAAGGACCAAGACCATTAAGAACTTTAAAAACTAATAAAAGAATCATAAAATCAATTCTGAAGCTAACAGGAAGCCAGTGCAGAGACTCTAGGATGGGAGTAATGTGTGCTCTCTTTCTGGTCCTCGTCAGAACTCGAGCGGCTGCATTTTGAACTCGTTGTAATGGTAGAATGGTCTTCTTAGGAAGACCAGAAAGAAGAGCATTACAATAATCAATTCTACAGGTGATAAAAGCATGCACTAGAGTCTCTGCATTGGCATTAGAGAGAAACGGCTTGACTCTGGAAATGTTTTTCAAATGATAAAATGCTGTTTTTGTTTTATTCTTAATGTGGGGCTCAAAACTGAAGTCAGCATCAATTATTACTCCAAGATTTTTTACTTTTTGACATGGTTCCAGAGCCAGTGTTAGTAGTTTTGTATGCAGTTTCTCTCTCTGTGCTTCAGACCCAATAACTAAAAATTCTGTTTTGTCCTGGTTGAGCTGTAGAAAGTTCTCTGCCATCCAGCACTTAATATCTAAAATACAGCTAAAAAGTGCAGCAAGTGGCTTTGGGTCATAATGAGACACAGCAATATAGAGCTGTGTATCATCAGCATGACTATGAAATTGTATGCCGTGCCTCCTGATGACCCCTCCAATTGGCAGCATGTAAAGATTACTGGACCTAAAATCGAACCTTGGGGGACTCCACAGTCCATTTTATAGAGTTTGGAGGAGCAGTCATCAATGCCAACATAAAATTCCCTGTTTAAAAGATATGATTGAAACCAGTTAAGGACAGTGCCAGAGAGTCCAATCGTAGTGTTAAGTCTATTTAAAAGAATTGAGTGGTCTACTAAATCACATTGTAACTTTTCATATGTTTATTTTTAGCTGCTTTAACACTACACACTACATGTGCTTCACAACTCTGCACTAATATGCAAGCAATATGTTCCTAACATATTAACGAAATTGTTTTCACAAAATACAGATATTATGTGGCAGATTAACAATGTTCTTAAGTTTTTGCCAAATAATTTAAATGTTCAACAATTGTTGTTCTTTTTCAAGCAGCAGAATAATCCTTATAACAAGGAGTGCAAGGCCAACATTTGATGAGTGTATGAATCCTCAACATTAGAATTAGAATAAAAGTAAATTTTTTAAATGTACATTTTTTTTACTTTTATATTTTAATTATGTTAATAAGGGTCTAGTTATTCTGGGTTTCCTTGTTTTCTATCTTGTTTTTGCCGGTGACAATGTTACAAAACTAACAGAGAGTGTGTAGTCATGCTAGCTGCTCTGTGAGGCTATACTTTAGGTACAGCGGTGCTTTCAGATAAATTCTAACATCAGCATGCTAACAGGGCTCATGATTAGTAGGTATAATGTTTACTGTGTTTACCATCTCAGTTTAGCATCTCACCATGCTAACATTAGCTAATTAGCATCACACAAAATACAGCTGAGGCTGATGGAAATATCATTAGTTTTGAGGTATTCATATTTAAAGTACTGGACAATATTAACTCTGATGATAACCTGATGATGGTGCTCGAGGAAAATCAGGGGATCATCAAAGACAGTATGATTCACTCACTGGGAACCATCAATGACTAGAAAATTTCATGGCAATCCATCCAATGGTTGAGATATTTCAGTGAAGACTATAGAGTTGGAGCAACCAACAGACACGCTGACATTGAGCCAGCAGCATGGCTAAAACACTGACTGACCTAAAGTGAGTGACTGTAGTGACTAGGCCGCATACATTACATGATTCTAGATAATAAAACATTCACAACAAACACACTAATTCAAATGGCTGCCCAACTGTCTACATGTAAGTTGATTTAAAAATTAGTAACGCTTAAGTAAACTATTACAGATCACGTTCTGCATACCAAATTGTTGATGCTGGAATAGTATTTGTTTTCCCCCACATCTTACCTTTGGATCCCGAGCTGATTTCTGGCAACCTCTCTGTCAGATCAGTCATGTTCATCTCCATTAAAACCACCCTGGTCACCTCCACAGACTGCTCGCCATAGATCTCCACCATCAGTTTCACTATTTCATCTCTGTCTGCCATCTCCATTCTTTGACTTGAGATTTTTGGGAGGTCTTTCTTCATTCTAGTGTGATGTAGGACATGCTTGAATTGCTCGAGCTCCCCATAACTTAAATCTTTGAGTGTTTCCAAAAGCTTCTCCATAAGTGATGTCCTGGTCACCACCTGATGGATTCAAAGTAGACAGAGGACATTTATGTGATATTTCCACTGTAGTGATGAAACAATATATTTGCATTAATGTAAACATTTAAGTAATAAGAATATTATAACAACTAATAATAACCACATCAGGCACAATGATACATTTGGTTCAACATGTGTTGATTTCTGTGACATGATTAATTTAATTTCTCTAACTCTCTGTCACTGTGCTCCCAAAAGCAGGAATGATTCACCTGATATCATGTTCTCATAACGTTTACAGCAGATGTGATGTTTCTGGTTTAAACCTTTTTCTACCTCTTTACTGTCATGATGAGGATCATTTTCGAGCTGTAAAGATTAAAATAAAGCTGTGTTGTGTAAAGTGTGTCTCATATGACATTACTCACCTTCTGGAGCGGTTTAGATTGATGTTTCTCTGAGGAGAAAGAAAACAGAAAATAACTCATCACTGAGCCAACTTTTGCAGGACCTGGTCGTAGCATCAGCTGTACTGGCCCTGGGTCAGTGGAGTGAATATGTTTCAAGCTTGGTTTCTGGGCGTCGCAAAGACGGCATGTCACATTTCTGGGACTTGGGAAGCTACTGTATGTAGACCTGATGAGTGAGCTCAATCTTGCTTGTGGAATCCTGAACATATTGTTTCAAGTTATAGCCCTGTTGGTGACTGCCTCCCAAGTTGTCCAGTTCCCTTGTTGCTGTGCGTCTCTTCCTCCATGTGGGTCACTTCCTCATCACCC
Source organism: Epinephelus fuscoguttatus (assembly GCF_011397635.1). Taxonomy (NCBI): domain Eukaryota; kingdom Metazoa; phylum Chordata; class Actinopteri; order Perciformes; family Serranidae; genus Epinephelus; species Epinephelus fuscoguttatus. Next base: position 10,851,132 of record NC_064759.1, read on the forward strand.
TGCCACTCTGCACAGATGAATTTCTCAGCTCAAACATGAACCTAACTTCTCCTGCCTATGGCCGAGGTGGATTGATTTCAGTGGCAGTTGGAGAGTGTATTTTTTTAAAAGGGTCATGTTGGAGAAGTACAGAGTACCACTGTTGAGGTGACATTGCACAGTTTCAGCTGCTGCATTAGGCATTAGTGTAAGCACCAAGCATCAATTTCCCTGGGAGGCAGTTATGGCTGATCGTCCTCAGTAATGTAATGAAAAGTGATGAATGTGCTGTTGTTGCATCGCTGTCTGCTCCCTATTTTTTTTCATATTTCACATCACTGTTTGAGCCCAAGCAGATTTACCTTGTTACTATGAATTTGGAAATCTATTAGATATTTTTGAAACATACAGTATGATTGTGTAATATTTCAGTTTCTGTCTTCTTCATCTTACCTTTGAGTCCTGAGCTGGTTCCTGACAGCCTCTCTGCCAGATCAGTCCTGTTCATCTTCCTCAAAACTTTGCAGGTCACCTTCACAGACTGTTGGCCGTAGATCTTCACCATCAGCTCCACTATTTCAACTCTGTCTGCTGTCTCCATTTGGTGTCCTGGGATTTTTGGGAGATCTTTCTCCATTTTAGTGTACTGCAAGACATGCTTGAATTTCTCGAGCTCCCCGGGACTTAAATCTTCCAGTGTTTCTAAAAGCTTCTCCATTAGTGGTGTCTTGGTGACTTCCTGATGGATACAAAGTAGTCAGAGGACATTTCTGTCTTATCTCCACTGTAGTGATGATGCATTAATTTATCTGGGTCAATAAAAGCGTTTAAGTCAAGAGAGTATTGTTACAACTAAAAATCACATTGAGGCACAATGACACACCAAATTATTCATTTATGAACTGGTTATTAGTAATTTTGTTTTATTGACTGTCTCTAACTCTCTCTGTCACTGTGCTACCATAACTAGTAATGATCCACCTGATCACATGTTCTCACTGCTTCTACATCAGATTTGATGTTTATGGTTTAAAACCTTTTTCCACCTCTTTCGTGTCAACATGAGGATCATTTTCAACCTGTAGAAATGAAACAAAAGGTGTGTTGTGTAAAATGTGTCTGATGTGACATTACTCACTTTCTGGAGCGGTTCAGCTAGACGTTTCCCTGAAGAAAAAGAAAACAGAAAATGACCCATGAGTGATTCAAAATCAGACAATAAACAACTTTATTCAGATTTAGTTGCTTTTGAATGAAAAACAATATTAAGGATTAATCACAAAATAAAACTAAATTGGGCTCAAATCTGATCTAAAATCAATCAGGGAGACTGGTTGGACACCATATCATTAACACCCATTAAATCAAAATGACTCCAATACAAAAGTCCTGCGACAAACACTATGTTTATAAAAATTATGATGTCTGAAATGTGTCAAAATATATAATTTACAAAGCTGTCCAATGATAATATTCAGTGTGTCAGAGAGGTGTTGATTCAGGTGGTCACTTTTGAGGTCAAAGTATTTACGCTTGATGTTCTCTATCATTCTGTGAACTGTACCCTCAAAGTAGCTGGATTCAACTCAGTGATTTCTGCAGTGAAAGTAATGAATGTGGTGTTTTTAAATTGCTGCCTGCTCCCTAATATTTCATATTTTTTATTTTTGATTGAATAATGTTTGAACCCAGTTTTACTATGAATTCTTCAATAGTGAACAAGAAAATAAAGCTTTACTCATACAGCATTTTAAAACACAGCTACAAAGTGCTTCATACACACACACACACACACACACACACACACGCGCGCGCGCGAAAAATAAAAAGTAAAAAATCAAGTAAACATCATGAGACATGATTGTGTAACACAGTGGTTTGTGTATTCTTCGTCTTACCTTTGAGTTCGTAGTTGAAGGGGGGAAAAAAGTCCCTCTCCCTCCTGTACCTCTCCACCTCCATTAAAACCTCTCTTGTCACCTCCACAGACTGCTGGCCGTCAATCTCCACCATCAGCTCCACTATTTCAACTCTGTTTGCCATCCACATTCTCTGTGTGGAGATTTCAGGGAGGCCTTTCTTTATTCTAGTGTCCAGTAGGACATGCTTAAAGTCCCAGAACTCCCTCTGACTTAAATCTTCCAGTGTTTCCAAAAGCTTCTCCATTAGTGGTGTCATGGTGACTTCCTGATGGACACAAAGTAGTCAGAGGACATTCTGTCATATCTCCACTGTAGTAATAATACATTAATTTATTTGTAACAACTAATATTAACCAAATTAGGCAAAATGATAAATTGACTATAAAAACAAAGAACTTCCACATGCGTTCATTTCTGTAGCTTCATCACAATACAGTGGCCCTCATTTACGAAATGAACGTATGAGAGAAAACTGGGCATTCGGTCAAACGTATCGATCAGCGTGGATGTGAGTGGAGGCTATGATCAAATCTCGCATCACGTCTCAACTCGTGCACAAGTTTGTGTCAGCGTGGACTAATGGTACAGCAGAGTAAATCTGGCTGAGTTGGATAATTGTTATTAGACCATATTCTGACGGGCATATTAAGTAGGTCTTCAACCTCTCAGTTACGGGCTCTGGATGTGGCGTAATCGTTGCGCGACCATTTTGACCGGGGCGACGTAGGGACGCCGTTAGCTGTTCGCCGATAGCGGTGTCTGTAATAACTCACTAAATGGCCCGTGAAGAAAATATTTTTTCCAGCGGATGTCTTAGTTACAACATGATTGAGCTAACTGGAGTAGTTTCATGTCGTATCCGACAACAGGAGGCTTTTAACAGATGACGTCCTGATGTTAGCTTTGCTGCTGTTAGCTGATGCTTTCTAGACATCGTGATTTCCCAAAACTGAATAAATACCACACATATCAACACAAAACTGCTTTGCTAGCTCAATCATGTTGTAACTAAGATATCCGCTGGAACAAATATTTTTTTCACAGACCATTTAGTGTGTTTTTTTACATGGCGGCGGAAGCTATATGAACGAGCTAACCCTCGTCTGCTTTAAAAATGCCGGCTATTTTGTTGCTTTCTGTTGATGTCACATTCAGCCTTGAGTATATCCAATCAGCACCCAGTAATCCCCAAGCCCCAACCAGGAGTCTCTCGGGCCGTTCTGAGTACCTACCCTGAGGCAGGGACTTGTTTAGCCCCTGTAAAAGTTCCGGAACTCTGTCCTTCGGGGGTGGTTCCTGCGGTGGAGACATACACCAACGGCCCCGGCCCCGTAAAATTACCCCGAAGTTTCTGCGGTGGAAACGGGCCTATACAGATCCCAACAACCCCACCCCACTTGGGGTTGTCACAGTATGTATACATGTATGTATGTATTTATGCGTATGTATGTGTGTAGGTATATGTATGTGTGTGTATACAAATACTATGGTATATATAACATGGTGCTAGACAATATTATGAAGGTATCGTTATCATATTAACAATCAATTAAGGTTACGTCTACTACTTTTATTATCATTGTATATTGCATATTAATATCATTGTCATGCTATTAATATTGCAGATATTACTATTATGACTGTTGCTGCATTATTGCTAACATATGCTCTGGATTTGTTTTTGGGTTTGTTTGTTTTTTCCCTCATTTTGCATGGGTATTGTGGGCTGACGGAAATGTTGTGTGGGTGGGTTGGTACTGGAGAGCCTAGTGCATGTTATGATTGTCTCTTGTGAGTGTGATTGCTGTGTTGTATTGTACAGTGTGTTTTGTGTTTTGTGTTTTGTGTTGGACCCCCTAGAATACGAAATGGCTCATCTCAATGAGCTATCCTTTAATAAATTTGAATTTGCAGCCACATATTAATCACTTCAAAAAGTACAGCTGCCACATGGACACAGTCTCTCCAACACAGCTCACAGTCGCCTGGCTCTGTGTTACTGACCAAAGGCTGAACACCACTGGTGCCTGGCTCTAATTTATCTGAAGCTCTTTTTTGTCAACACTGACAAGCCAAAGCATGTTTATATTATTAATTATAAAAACTTAAGTTAAAACTAGAATTACAGCCCCCTGGCTGTATGCCTCAACACACCAGTCAAATTTCTCTTACAGTTTACATCAATGTCTGTGGAAACATAGATGCTTCACACACATCTTGTCCCTGACAGCACAGAGGGTCAATACAATCAGCTCAGTTTCAAGGTGGGCACCCACCCAAATGACGACTGTTTTCAGCAGTCACATTTATACATTTATCAACGCCCGATCATTTATACACTGTGATAGTCGAGATACAAACTTTTTTACTTTTTTTTTAAGATTATTTTTTCAGGCTTTTTTGCCTTTAATGTACAGGACAGAGTGTAATGGTGTGAGAGAGAGAGAGCGGGGGTTGACATGCAGCAAATGGTTGCAAGCCGGAGTCAAACCTGCAACCGCTGCGGCGAGGCATCGCTATTGTACATGGGGCGCCAGCACCATCCACTGCCCTACCGACGCCAGATACAAACGTTTTTAAAATGTGAACCCTGTTAGATGATTTCTGCGTTTGATTTTGTGCTGGTTTGTACATTAGATTGATAAATGAGGGCCAGTGTGCTCCATTTAATGCTATAAACTGGTTATCAGTAATTGTGCTTTAACGACTGCCTCTAAAGGCCCAAACATACTCGGGCGGAACGTACGCGGAACAGACTCCACGAGGAACGTCCGCAGTCATTCGGGCTTCCATAGTCGAGCGCACTTCCGCGTTGTAGTTTCCTGTGAAGGCCCGAACATACTCGGGCGGAACGTAGGCGGAACAGACTCCGTGAGGAACGTCCGCAGTCATTCGGGCTTCCATAGTCGAGCACACTTCCGCGTTGTAATTTCCTGTAAAAATGTCCGTGAAAAATCCCCGCGATGTGAAAAATACATGCCGAGCAGTCACTGGTGCGCGGAGTGGAGTCCGCGCGGCCGTAAAATCTGAGCTTTGCGCGCACAGGGCTTGCAGACGTCCGCTTTGAGTCCGCGCGGACCTCCGCGGAGTCCGTTCCGTGTACGTTCCGCCCGAGTGCAGTGCGGTGCAGCTCTGCCGGAAGACATCTCGGTGCACTGCCATGATTAATATCTCCTCATCCATGGTGTTCACGGGGTGAAATGACGTCTGAAAACCTCTGACCTGTTGACTTCAGGCCTGCCTCTGCCCATTATGTAGTTTTTAATGTGTAGTGCAGGGAAATATGATTCGCCATGAACACTATGTAATTTATTTTGAAAATTAACCGGATGTTTTATTGTGTTTCTGTGCACGACTTCCTGCCCCACACGATCTGCTCTGTGGTGAATTGCTGTGCTGTGCTCCAGCGTCTGGCAAAAATAGAAGTCCTGCGTATCTCTCTTGCGGAGGGCTCCGGAGTGCCGGAGCTGAGACGGAGCCGGAATGCAGCACAGCCGCAGCCGGTGGAAACACACACATTGACTAGAATGGAATCCTATCAGCTCCGCTGCCGTGCCAGAGCGCAGACGCAACCAACATGCATCTGGTGGAAATTAGCCGTGTGCTGCCAAAAGCAGGAATGATCCACCTGATCACATGTTCCCATTGCTTTTACAGCAGATGTGATTTTTCTGGTTTAAAACCTTTTTCCACCTCTTTACTGTCAACATGAGGATCATTTTCAAACTGTAAAAATTAAATGAAAGCTGTGTTCTGTAAAATGTGTCTGATGTGACATTACTCACCTTCTGGAGCAGTTCAGATGGATGTTTCTCTGAGGAGAAAGAAAACAGAAAATGACTCTTTACAGATTAAAAATCAGATAATAATCAACTTTAGTCAGATTTAGTTGCTTTTGAATAAAATACCATATGGAGGATTCATCGCAAAATAACACTAAATGGGCTTGGATCTGACATCATAAAAACAGAATGAGAGAGGTTGGACACCTTATCATTAACACCCATTAAATCTAAAGGACTGCGATACAAAAGTCCTCTAACAAACACTACGTTTATAAAGATTATAATGTTTGAAATGTGTCAAAATATATAATTTACAAAGCTGTCAAATTAAGATATTCAATGTGTCAGAGGTGTTGATTCAAGTGGTCACTTTTGAGGTCATAGTATTTGGCCTTGATGTTCTGTATTATACTGTAAACTGTAACTTATATTTAGCTTCTCTCTGATAAGGTTCATTTACTTTAAAGAAAATTGAACACAAAGAATTCACTGCTGCAGAACTGACACTAAAATCTACTCAGTCGTGACATCATGAAAATCAAAGAAGCTGGATTCAACTCAGTGATTTCTGCAGTCAAAGTAATAAATGTGGTGTTGCGTCGCTGCTTGCTCTCTAATTTTTCAGATTTCTTTTTGATGAAATGAAGTTTGAATGCAGCTTGACTATGAAATCTAAAATCTATTTATTAAACATTTATGAGAAACATATGATTGTGTAATGTGGCAGTTTTGTCTTCTTTCTCTGACCTTTGATTCTTGAGCTGATGACTGACAACTTGTTGACCAGATCAGTTCTGTTCATGTCCATGAAAACCTCCTTGGTCACCTCCACAGACTGCTGGCCACAAGTCTGGACCATCAGATCCACCAGTGTGTCTGCACTGTCTGCCCACTGTAGTCGGCTCAATGAGATGTGTGGAAGGCCCTTCTGGAACTGCGTGAACCGCAGCAACCACTTGATTTTCTCGAGCTCCTCATAACTCAAATCCTTCAGTGTTTCCAAAAGAATCTGTTTCACAGCTGCCTGAAAAATTTCAAGGATACGTTAAGCAAATGTGTCATTTCTGAACTGGCATAATTAAACATCTATTTCTTTGCATTTCATCAGTGTCAGTATTTTAAGACATGGATCTTATAAGATTAATATTTTTTTCTGTATGATCACTCAAGACAATGATACAGTTGGTAATAAATAATCTATTGATTATGTTTCCCTCTTTCTCTTTACAAACACAAAGTGTTTAATGTCTATTCATTTCTTTAACAGCATCAAAGCAAAAGATTATATAAGGTAATGGAAGCTACTATGACGTCACCCACTGGTTTGTAGACTGCTGTTTTGAAGCCTTGAGTTCAGCATCTCAGGCATTGCCATATTGTTTTATAGAGTCAGAAGTGACCATATTTGGACGAGAAGGTGGGGCTGTGGAAAAGTGAAGGATGGATCTAACTTACAGACTACAGCAACCCATTGCAGACAGCCTGTCACTCAATCCACTCCATCGTTAAATATGTGTAACTTTAAGCACAGTTGTCATGAATGTGAAATTAGCTACAGACACCTAAACTGTTTTTTGTGTCAGGCTGTAAACATGTTTATTTCTATTGGCTTCATTTCTCAGCCCCGGAGGTTGCTGGTTGATATTTTTGCATCTAACTGGATGAATTAAAGGTTTATTTCAACCAAACCAGAGTTTGTGATTTTTGGAACAGTGGAGAGACAAACCAAGATGGTTTTTGTGAGATTTATTTTGTTTCTGTTGTCAGACACTTATAATAACAATCAGAGCCTGTCAGTGGCAAAAACAAAAACTTATAGTGGATGTAAATCGACGGTGTTCATTACATTGCAGCCGGTTTTGCCGCTGTTGGCTACAGCAGTCTCGCTCAATACTGGACCACTTTCTAAAATTGTTGTTCCCATTAGTCACTTAAAGGGAAAATAAGGTCAAAGGTCCGTTTCACAAAGCAGGTTCAACAAACTCTGAGTCTAATCCTGAACTCTGAGTTGATCTACTCTGAGATAGGAAACTCTGAGTCGGTTCCAGAACGGCTGATTTGAATCAGTTAAATCAACTCGGAGTAGTTTCACCTGGAGTTAGCGCGTGCACCACAACTATAAAAAGCCAGCATCAATGGAGCCCGATTGACGAGTCACCATGGCAGCGGGGATGGGGAGGGCTGCGTTTTTTCACCCCACTAGAATTAGAAATCTTAATGCGCTCATACTGCGAGTTTGAACACGTTTTCATAAAGAAGTGCAACACCACTGCAGCTGCAAAAGAGAGGAAGACGGCGTGGGAGAATGCAGAAGTTTAAATGTAGTCCTTGCAATCACAATAATATTACAGAAACTGCTTAAATGGTAGCCTATTAATTTATTTCATTTAGGTGCAATCCCGGAGGAGAAGCGTACTTGGCAGCAGTTTAGGATGAAATATAAAAACATTGTTCAAACAGGTAAGACCTCGGCATAATCTCATGGGGGTACCTCATTTTGATCACGCTATACATTGTAAAGTAAATATTAAGTGGCTGTTAGACTGTGCAGTTGTTTTATCCCCAACATAATGCTGTTTTCACACACATAAATGTCTTCTCATCTATATCATGTTCTGTTAAATAATTAAGCCTGTTTAAACTAACACAGACTTCTATTCAGCCAACAGAAAGAAGGCAGATGCCCGTAAAACGAGCACACTTTTCTGACCGCCCTGCACTCAGTTCCCTTACTGAAGTGCTCAACATCTCCGACATTATACAAAAAAATTCCATTTGCAAAGAAACGCAGCGCAACACACAATATCTGCTGGGATGTGAGAGCATGGCTACGATTGGTAATGTTGCAAATGTAAGGACGGATTAGGTTGTGTAGGTAGATGATGGACTGTGACGTGAAACGGTACCGCTCAAAAAGATAATTGTGTGGAAATGCTAAAACATCTATGCTCGGTCTGATAACCATCTCCCGACGAATATTTAATTCTCTGCGCAGTAATGCTGCACCTTCATCCACGGGATCGTTATCAAAAGGACATGCCATGTTAGTGAAAAAAGTCGCCAGCTACTGTGCCTAATGGACCTCTAATATACTGACTCTGATTTTTTTAATGATTTTTTTTAAATGACAGACGGCAGAACTAGGCTACGCCAAAACTCGCCTGCTGACTGAATGAATGAGGAAATCAAATGGAGTGTGGCTCTGAAAGAGGGCGGAGACAGAGAGAAACTCGAGGTTCATTGAGAAAAACCTGGTCCCGACCAGGTTAGGTTCATAGAGTCTGTTACTACGGTAACTGACCGAGAGCTTAAGTTACCTCTCTCTGAAACAGGCTAGAGTTACCCCTCTTTCTCTGGTTTGAGTTACCTCCCTTTTTGAAACGGAAAACTCAGAGTTTCCCTCATTTCAGGGTTAACAGACTCTGAGTTTTCACTAAACCTGCTTTGTGAAACGGACCCCAGGTCAGAAAACACAGAAGTTACCCTTCAACACAGTGAGAACCATCCAATTTAAAACCTTTGGTTTGATTTGCATCACCATTTATGATGTTCAGGATGAGGATGGTTTTCAACCTGCATCTACTGAATGAAAGCTGTGATGTGCAAAGTCAGACTCACTCTCTCCAACACTGCAGGTTGATGTTCATCCACTGAGTGTTCCTCTGCAGAGAAAAGACATTTAAAATGACTCAGAGGATTAAACTCTAACCTAACATAGAAAGTATAATCAACTTTAAAAAGGCTCAGTTACCTCAAAAGTAGATATAGCAAATTCACAATATCATAAACACTTTCACAGTCTAAAGCAATCCAACACAAAAGTCCTGCAACAATTACTAAACTCATTAAACTTAAAACATTCTGTGTGACTGTTATTGATTTAATTATGATTCAGTTGATGATTTATTGATCCCTGCTGTGTTTTACCTTTTTTAAATTATGAATCATAAAATGTATTTATTAGACATTTATGAGACACATGAGATTATGTGACAGTTTTTGTCTTACCTTTGAGTTCTGAGCTGGGCTTTGACAACCTCTGCATCAGATCAGTCCTGTTCATTTTCTTTACAACCTCCCTGGTTAACTGCACAGACTGTTGGCTGTAGGTCTGCAACATCACATCCACTATTTGTGCTCTGTCTGTGGTGTCATTCACCTCTGGTGAGATGTCTGGAAGGTTCTTCTGGGAGACAATCCACTCCAGGGACCGCTTAAATTTCTTGAGCTCCTTGTCACTCAAATCATTCAGAGTTTCCAAAAGCAGCTGTTTAACAGCTGCCATTGTTGCTACCTGAAATAATCAATACATTTATAGGACATATATTTAATCCACTGGGACAATTACAAATGTGTATCTTTGCACCACATCAATATTAATGGAGATGTGAATGTTACTGGCAGATCACACAATATCCATTTGGTGACTGCTGTTGTATTATCAGAATCAGAATCAGCTTTAGTCGCCAAGTACGTGCGTACATACAAGGAATTTGACTCGGGCAGACTTGCTCTCAATGTGCCAAAATTGACATGAGTACTCAAAATTTAGGCAAGAAGTGGAATATACTGAAATATACGATATACAAAAATACATCAAATATAAAAATATATACAATATACAAGGATTAAGTACATTTGGTCCAGCTGTTTTTTATAGATTGATATATTTGTACATATTTGTGTTTTAGTATATTTTGCATTTGTTTGTTTTTTTGAGGAACCAAACTACAAATCAAAAGATGATTCCCTTTTCCTTCTTCCTTTTAATTCTTATGAACTGGCTAATTGTTTTTCTTTTAAGTTACAGGCTGCAGCTCTTTTCAAAAACACTGAAATGAGTCACAGTGGCTCAAAAGATTATTTTCATTATTTTATGTTTATTTTGTTTAATGCCTCTGGAAAAAAGTACAATAAATAGATGTTTCTGGTGGATAAAGTTCTCTTCACTGTTGATGAAAAAAGTCACGGAAAATGTTCATGCTGACATTTCCTCATCTCATCCTCAGTGAGAAAAATATCATGTTATTAATGTTGGATTAAATCACTGCTAAAGAGCTCGACCTGAACGCAGCTTCAGTTCTGTGAAAAATAAATAAGTGAATCATGACTTCTGATTGTATCATTATTTAAAATGTTCAAGATGATGGTAATTTTTAACCTGCATTTTTTAATGAAAGCTGTTTTACATAAAGTCAGACAGATGTGACGTGACTCACTTTCTGGATCAGTGCAGGTCGGTGTTCATCTGAGTGTTGCTCTGAGGAGAAAAGTGGTAAAAGTCATCAGTGACTGATCAAACATCTGACAGTAAATTTGTTTTCAGGTCATTCTGCTTTGTAAAAATTTCAAATAGGCAAAATTACACTGAAATCAGCTCAACAGTCATTTTTGCCTCCTCTCCCAAAATATTTTTCAAATTTCACATTAGTCATGAAACATATTCTCTATGAAGAGAATGATTCTTATTTTCTCTACATCATAAATCTTAACATTTATGAATATTTATTAAGCTTAATATTTCTAATTTAAAGAGAAGAAAACATGGTTTATAAACTAAAGACACATAAGACCAGATTTTTCTTCATTTTCTTACTTTTGGGTCCTTTGCTGCTGTCTGACAACCTCTGCACCAGATCAGTCCTCTTCATCTTCTTTAAAACCTCCTGTGTCGTCTCCACAGACTGTTGGCCATAGGTCAGCACCATTAAAAACACTGTGTCCTGCCTGTCTTCGATCTCCTGCAGTATCGGTGTCATGCCTGAGAGGCGTCTGTAGAGGTCAGTCTGACTCAGGAGGAACATTTTGAACTTCCTGAGCTCCCAGTCACTCAAACCAGCCAGTGTTTCCAAAAGCAGCTCTATGAGAGACGTCATCATCTCCACCTGGTAAATTCAAAGGAAATGTTCATGAGGTAAAAGTGCAATTTGTCAGCTGGGATGATTACAGATTTGTCTGTTCACATCTCATCAATGTCTGTGTTTTAGAAATGCGGATGAGGTAAGAGTACATCAACTTTTTTAAAGATATTTTTGAGCATTTTTAGCCTTTATTTGACAGGACATGCAAGTGTGAAGGGGGGAGGGAGAGAGAGAGAGAGATGCAGCAAAGGGCCACAGGCTGGAGTCGAACCCAGGCTGCTGCGGCAACAGCCTTGTACATGGGGCGCCTGCTCTACCACTAAGTCACTGACGCCCCAAGACTACATCAGTCATATCACACAAAGTAATGATACAACTGATCACATAATGTCAGACAGAAGTGTCATTACTCACCTTCTGGATCAATGCAGGCCAATGTTCATCCACACAGTGTTTCTCTGAGGACAAAGGAAATATGAATGAATGATTGAATTAACATAAGGCTCTACAATAAGACAATGTCAGACTTTTATAATTCTAATATCAAGGATTTATATTAGAACTGATTAAATGAACAAAAAAAAAATCAACTTTAACAGTAACATCATAAAAATCAATGACGGTTTCACCTGACGTCTTCTTTGCTATTAAACTCTGTGTTAAAGGTTCATACTCTGAAATGTTAATTAAAATAACTGCAGTGCTTAGAGGAGACATTATTTTTAGTTCATGGATGACATTTCCTATTTTGTTTGTTGTGCTTTAAGTTTTTTACAGGACACATACCTCCCTCTGTGGTTCTCACACCAAAAGCTTCAGCTGATGATCCTGCAGCTGCAACACATTTAATGACAACTGTAATCATAATAATAAAGACAGTGTGTGAAGCCTTTATGTGTTCTTGTCCTGAGTGGAATACTGAGTCCTCCTGAGAACAAAAAGTCTTTATTATTTCAGTTTCAGGTGTGTGGACTGAAGGCAGGAGGAAGCCATGGTTACAGAGATCACAGAGGGAATCAATGAGAAAACACTGTAATAATCTGCCTGACACAGATTGCCTGTCTGTCTCCACAGTGGAGTGTAGTATAAGTCAAATCAAAGCTTTACACAGAGACAACTCAACGAATTAATGTGAAATCATGGAGACAACATTTGTCCGATTCCTATCAGATTAAATACAAGACTGATAATGAGCTCAACATACACACATTTAATGATCAAAGATCATGTGGCCCAATCACAGAGAATGTTTTCAAAGAAAAACTTTTGAAAACACAACATTTATAAAAAAAAGGACCAAAATCAACAGATTCATTAATTTCTCAGAACATCTTTAACTTTAAAGGCAAAATCCAAAACATTCACCTCTGAGGTTATCTTTGTCTCATTTTACATTTAGTTTTTATTTTGTAAGCATACATAAATTCAGTTTGTCAATTGAGTCACTTCATTCATTTCACAGAGTGAGAAGCATATTCCCATATTATTAAAATAACAGACACCTAACTCTGTGAAGCTGATATTCAGTTTGTAGTTGAGACTGTGTTTCAGAGGTGTTGTTTCAGCTCTTTGGTTGTTCTGGGGTCATGGCAGGCCTACATGTTGTTACTGCATTGCTTTGACTATAAGCTGCTGATTTTGTAACAATACATATTTATTTGTTATTACATATAAAGTTACAGTTGTCTTCTTTATCTTACCTTTGTGTCCTGAGCTGGTCTCTGATAGCCTCTGCACCAGATCAGTCCTGTTCATGTCCATCAAAACCTCCTTGGTCACCTCCACAGACTGTTGACCGCATCTCTCCAACATCACATCAACCAGTTGGTCTGTACTGTCGGTCGACTCCAGTTCTCTCCATGAGATGAGTTCAATGTTCCTCTGGAAGAGCGTGAACTGCAGCAAACACTTGAATTTCTTGAGCTCCTCATGACTCAAATCACTGAGTGTTTCCAAAAGCAGCTCCTTAACAGCCCTCATTGTTGCCACCTGGAAAATTATAAGTATATGTTCATAGTGAAAATATGTTTATTAAATTTATCTTATTGCACCTTATTGATGTCATTATTATTTTAGTCATTTGAATATTCTAATGTTTTCTACAAGATCATCTAGGCCACTGTAGATTTGGTCATACAAACCCCCTGATGTGAACATCAGATTTTGTTGATGAATTCATTGTATTTGATTCAAATCATGACTTTGGTTTAATTTATCATCATTAATGTTGATATGAATTTAAACCTGCATCTTATTTAATAAAAGCTGTACTCTGCGTGGTCACACAGATATGACATTGCTTACTTTGTGGATCAGTGCAGACAGGTGTTCATCCACAGAGTGTTTTTCTGAGGAGAAAGAAATGAAGTAAAAACATTGATCATCAGACGACACTGCTTTGTGGAAAAGAATAATTCCACAAAGGTCAACACAAAATTACACTTGAACTTTCAGATTATTTTTGAGACATTTTGCCCCCTTTCCTGAAATACGTTTCCATACTTCACATTAGACATAAAACACCAGATGATGTGTCTCTTCTCTACAGTATAAACCTTATTATTTATAATGTGAAGAGAAGAAAACAGCTTATAAACTTTGGAGACACATGTTCGGGACCAGTTTTATAATTTTAAAATGTTTTTGTCTTTATTGTCTTACTTTTGGGTCCTGAGCTGCTGTCTGACAAAATCTGCACCAGATCAGTCCTCTTCATCTTCTCCAAAACCTCCTTGGTCGTCTCCACAGACTGTTGACCATCAATCTGCACCATTAAAAACACTGTGACCTGCACGTCCTGTCCTCAGCTGCCTCCAATAGAAGAGTCCGTGAGAGGTGATTTTGACTCAGGACCGTCTTGAACTTCTCAAGCTCCTGACACTCAAACCAGCCAGTGTTTCCAAAAGCTGCTTTATGACAGACGTCATTGTTTCCACCTGGTAAATTCAGAGGAAATGTTCATGGGGTAAAAGTGCAATTTGTCAGCTGGGATGAACAAAAAAAATTCTGTTCACATCTCATCAAAGTCCTGTTTTATAAATAAGGATGTGGTCAGAGTACATCGGTTATATCACACAAAGTAATGATCAAACACCAGTGCTGTTTTTTATTTATTACAACATTAAGATGCATTCTTTTTATCCTCTTTTACAAGTATTTTGTTTTCATAAACAGGTTCATTGTATTTAATTCCATTGCCTGTGTTAAACTCTTTCAAACACTCATCTATAAAAACTGCAATGAGTCTCTTGATTTTAAAACAGAGCTGCAGAGTTTAACCAGTTGCATCTTTTCTTCTCACATAGTAAAGTAAGAAACACACTATAATATTTTTTTGACTTTTGTTCATTTCTTTCCCTGTCAAAGTTAGAAAAACAAATCAAGAAGAGTGTACTATATATATGTTCCACTAAAGGTAAAGCTAACGCAAATGATCAACATTATTGGTAAATAATATTCATGCTGAAGACCTCATGTGCTCATTATGCAGCTTAATCAGTTCAATTCTGTGAGAAATAATAAAATAAAAATAAAAGCTGCACTGTGTAAAGTCAGAGTGATGTGACATTACTCACCCTCTGGATCAGTGAAGGCCGCTGTTTCTCTGAGGAGAAAAGAAGTAGAAAAAGACCTATTAACTTTAACATCAGGCTTAATAAACATTTATGATCCAAATGATTTAATCCTAAAGTGACACTTAAACGTTTTTAACAGTGACATAATAATATGTCAAGTCAATACATCGAGTCAAAGTTTATTACAGCCCAATGTAGGCATGCCTCAAAGGGCCAATCAAATAATAACTTAAATTAAATTTTGATTTTATATCTAAAGTCCAACGTCATAAAACACGATTTGCCTCAGAGGGCTTTACAACATATGACATCCCTCTGTCCTTGGACCATCACAGCAGATAGTGAAATATCCCTCCCCCTAAAAAAACCTTTTAACGTGGGAAAAATGGTAGAAACCTCAGGAAGAGCAACTGAGGAGGGATCCCTCTTTTCAAACTGTGTACATTTGCTTATACAATATAAAATAAAATTCAACTGGACGTTGAATCTCCCCTTTATTTTAGTTATGTTCTAAAGAGAGACTTTTTACACATACTTCCATTAACACAATGGTTTCAAGTTTCAATTATAGTCATAAAACCTTTGTTTAACCAACCAGAACCCTTCTGTTTTTATTCCATTAAGAGTCACTCTGACTGATAACAAGACAAATTCTTTAATACCATGATACCGTGAAACCGCAATATTTTCTGGTTATCGTAGCGTGAAAATCTCACACTACTGCAGCCCTAGAGTTGATTGGTTTTACATGTACATGTATTTGTTATTTCCATATACACAAACTTAAAAGATATGTTCCTATTTTTACATTTTTAAAAATAAAATGTAAAAACAATTACAACATTATATCAGCAATAAAATAAAATAAATAAATGACTGATATGATTTGGAGATGACGCGAAGCTAACTTGACACATTCATTGCAAGATGCTATAAAACGTCTACTTTCAATAATCAAAGTGTAAATGACTGAGATTCATCAGAAACAGAATTAATGACTTGGATTATCAAGGAAAAGGACTGAAGAATTTGTAAAGGTGATTTCTAAAGTTCAGCTGTATGTGTGTTGCACTCACTATAGTGTTTTTAACTGTATGTGGGTCAAGAAAGAGAAATCCCAACACTAACCTTTTACTTGCAATAAACTTTAGTAAGAACAGAACGTTTCGATTTCTTAGCCCTTTATCAGGTTCAGTAACTTCCTGAACCTGATAAAGGTCTGAGGCCATCGTGTCAGACACTTGTTTGCTTTTCTCACTTGTGCTTCTCTTTTCGTACGCTGAGCTGAACTGTCAATCAGAGTGATTGTACTCACCAACAGGCTCCACTGACTCCGCCACCAGTTCATCATGTTGTATCAGCCAATAAACAGGCAATGAGGGCCCATAAGGGCCAACGGTGTGGGACACAAAGCAAAAACTAGGGCAACAGACTTTTGACATTAATCAATGGATGACCATTGGATTGGTGTGTCAGGGGCCCTTACTGTCAGATTCTGGGTTTCGAGATAATCTGATCAGTGACTGATTACAAGCAGATTACAAATCATTAATTGAGAAGACATCATTCTACCTCTGCACCCACCTTCTGCCATGGTATCTACACCGGTTGCTCCGGCTGAAGGTTTCCCAGCTGAAACAAAAGAAGGGAAAATGAAAACTTCTTTAAGATGGACCCAACACAACCACTTTTTTCAAATGCCCTGATTGGTGGTCAGGTTAAAAAAAGACTTAAAAAGGAAAAGACTGGTGATAATCTGTTATTTTCTAACTGTCGAGTGACCAAAATGAAAAGAGCAAAACCAACAATGTGCCTGTCTCTCTCAATACTTTTCAGCTTCCCCAGCCGGTCTGTGGCTCTCAGCCCTGAGCCCATTTGCTCCTATGGAAATGTAAACCAAATACATAGTTTCATTTTGTTTTTTAAAAAAGGCTAAATAATTCCTCAAACAGCCATGCACTGTAATTTGTTTTACCATCCTTAGTGAAACAGGAGTAATGGACGATTGTCAGCTGCAAATTTGGTGCAGTAGTGAGTAAAATTAAATAAGACTGAGCTGCAAATCTGCAAAATCTGTCCTGTGTCTTTTATTTTTAGTTGTAATGTCTTATGCTTTGTTTTTAAGTATATTAAATTGTATTTGATTGACATTTCTTTCTTTTATGCTTCAATTATGTGTTTTTCTACATTCCTTCAGTATGTTGCACATTCTTCGTCACAACATACCAAGCTGTTACTGTGGCGCCAAAACTGGGTGTTTATTCATGAGACATCAGGGCATTTCCTGTTGCCACTGTGGCACCCAAACCAGGTTTTTTTAGAAAGACATCAGATCATTTCCAGCTGCCTTTGTGGCACAAAAGATGGGTATTTTAAGCCAAAAATATGATCTTTTCCTAACCCTAATCAAGTGGTTTTGGCACCTGAATCAGCCACACTTTAACTACAGCCTTATCACATCATAAAATTAAAAATCAAAAGGTAAGGAAGTGGAGTTTCAACATATCCACATATCAACATATGAAACACACAAATGTTACATATGGTTTGCAGAAACTTAGCCAACATTTAGTGTGGCGATTAGGTTGCCCTCAGTCTTCCTGTTTTTGCTGACCCCATCCATGATCATGCCCAGCTGTTCAAAACACTTGACAAAGAGGAGTCTGATGATGACACTTTTGACATTGTGGTTAAGTTTTATAGCACGCACATGCAGAGGATGAATGTACAGATGAGTGGCATTGAAGTGTGGGTCAAACCCAAACCTTCACAAGCCCACTCTTCTTATACATGCATACTTTTCTCATCTGTGTGTATTGTGTGGCTGCAGGCCTTGAATTATATAGGAGGGCGCTGGAGGTATGTGTAAGGTCTCCCCTTAAAGATTTCTCTGTGCTTTATTCTACAAAGACCGACACTGGCACCCTTTTCTTTCCCCGCTCTACCAGTCAATGTCCCACAGAGTTCATAAGCACTCTCAGCACTTCACGTATGTTTCTTGATGTGAGTGGGTGTGTGATTCTCTCAAGTGCAATGGCAGGTTAAGGGCTAGAAGAGGGCTTGCTAACGGCTAACTCGGACAGCTGATTGACCGCACAAATCAATACAGACATTGTTCAGAGAGTCACAAGGGAACAGGAGACAGTGTGGATCCGTGTGTGTCTGTGTGTGTGTGTGTGATGGAGTGAGGTAGGATGCAAACTGCATCAAGTTCACCACCACTGGATGTATACATTAACTGACATGGGGGAATAAGGAATGGAAATGGAAGGAGTGTATATGAGTGAGAGTGGGAGTTGAATGTTGTGGTTTAGTATTCCAGTCGGAGGAGTCCCCCAGTCAACCCTCTCATCTCCTCTAATGGCTATAATCAGCCTCACCACCAAGCGCTCTGATCCTGTAGCACCATGGTGAGTGGGTGTGTCTTTGTGTGTGTGTAAACCTGTGAAGGGTAAGTCAGTTATTATTAATTGTCCTTAATAAAAAGCAAAGAGCTTTCAGAGTCACACAGGCCCAGCCATCAGCGCTGACGCTAATAGCAATAATAACAGCACTTCACACAACTGCTTCTTATTTTGGCCCGCACACAATAGAAGGCAAGTGTCGGGATTAAAGTGAAGAATTACACATTGTCTGTATGAGGACATGAATAAAAATGCATCTGACATGTGTTGAAGGTTTATTCTGTAATAAAGACCTCAGATCTCTTCAGATGGGGGTCTTTGATGCCAGACTGAAGAAGACTGAAATGGAAAATGTAATGATGGTCCGATCAAACAACCCTGACTTACGTGGAACACAAAGTCCCACATGTGTACTCTCTTTAGCGGAGACAGCAGTAATGTTCTTTGACTTCTTTGAAATACAAAATAACAAATCATGTTGGTTTTTTCGCATTTGCAAGGGAGAGGTCCCATGTGATTTCACTGTGGCTACTGGAGAGGCATTTTGATACCAAGTGTAAATTAAAAGTGGATGTATCACCTCCAGAAACAAGCCCAATGTTAAAGAATGTTAACTGATGTCATGGCCTTAAATTAGCCAATTGCATCTGCCAGCTAATATCATCAGCCT